>NC_045605.1:12950219-13253249 GCF_009762305.2 Zalophus californianus
GGTCGATTCCAAGAAGACGCCGCTCAACTTTATATTACTTTTCAGAAAGCCAGTGAGCTGAAAAATAACTCTCACCTTTTTTTTTTTATATTATTATTCGTTTCTTCTTCACATTGTTTTGTGCATCTCAGTTGTTCATTTCTCCCCAGCCTGATTTCATTTGGAGATTTGGCCTGGAGCCTGGAGGGGAAGACAGTCCTTCTTCTCAGAATGCATTTATTTCAAACCCTCGGCAGCCACCCCCTCGGTTCTGCCCTCTCTCATCTTGGGGGGCCAGGTGGGGAGCGGTTGGGGACAGACCCTCTCCTCTAGCTCACGGAAGTCTGTGTGTTGTTCGTGGGTGGACGTGTGTGGGGGTGTGTGTGGGCGAGAGTATTCATGAAAGGACACGCATGTGAGTCTGCATGCATGTGGGAATGCACACGCGTGGGCTTATGAGTGGCTGAGGGGTACACGAGTGTGCACTTGTGGGGCCGTGTGTGGGGTGTATGGGTGTGAGTGCATGCGTGGGCCCAAAACCCCCTCCAGGTGGGAGGGACCTGTGGAGCTGGGTTTTTCCGTTTCCCTGGAGTCTACAGTGGCGGTGGCTGGCTCCTTCACCTTTCACCAAGCTCGGCGAGCCACAGATGTTGTTTGAACCAGGGAAAATGTCAGCCCCCAGGAGGAGCCCAGCTTTAACTCAGAGTGAGCCCCTAGGAAACGTGGCGGTGTATTCTGGGTATTGTGCTTTGGATCCATTTGCATTTGCTCTTTCCAGTGACTAAGGACTGGTGGGTGGGTGTGAAGGAAGGGGGGATTCTCCTCAGTGCCCGCTGCCCCTCCCAGCTCCCCGGACTCCTGGCAAGGTTGGAAGCAGAGGACGCAAAGGAGTAGCAAGAACAAGAGCCCTCCTCAACCCCCGACTTCTCCCCGACTCCCACGGCAACCTCGAAGGATCCTCCTGACCTGAAGAGCTGACTACCTGGTTTCAGGTGGAAGGCCACATAGCCAATGCTGGGTCTTCCAGTGTTTATTATGCCCCTTGCAGGCACCTCTGAAAACAGCCTCTCACGTTCCAGACTGCATGCTCTATGGGGTGAGTGGCAGAGCACCTGAGCTTTGCTGGAGGCAGAAAACTGGAAGATGTGGGTGTTCTTCCCTCCTTCGCTGCCAGCCTCACAGGTAGGGGCTCTGACGGCCCCCTCCCCAAGAAGAGCCCCATGGGTGGTGTGGAAGACACAGCACCCACAGGCCCGCAGCCCCTCCTGGGCCCTGGTTCATTAGGACCACCCCCACTCTTTCACTATTTAGGCAAATGATGAAATTTTGGCTCAGAGAGGCTAAGTTACTTATCTGGGGGCACACAGTCCCCCAGAGTTGAGTTCTTTCTCACAAGCACGTGACATGCAAGGCTCACTCCCGGGCCAGGCGAGCTTCCAGGGGGAGACAGATCCCAGAGAGTGACAAGAAGAAACACTTTAAGCTTGGGTTCTACAAGGTCACAAGCAGATCCGGACCCTGCCCCCAGGGGCGTCCAGTGCCCGGCAAAATGAGACCTTCAGTGGGACTGCAGGGTCACTGGTGTCTAGGCCGTGGGTGGGCCCCCGAAGCTGCCTACCAGTTCACCGCTGGATTAGCGCCATCAGTCTTCATCCACTGAGACCTGCTGGAGGCAGGGGATGGAAAGAGATTCTGCACCACCGTGTTCAAGTCACTTAAGATTCTCAGCACCTGCAAAATGACCATGCGGGTGGATGCCTAACTCACGGGGTTGGTGCAAAGTTTGAACATGCTGATAGGTGTGGAAATGCCTTCCTTGTTGCCTGGCACGTGGCAGTATTCAGCCGAGGTCCACTTCCCTTCTGCTTCTACAGGCGGGGGGAGCTTTGAAAGCTCCCCCAAGTGCCCATGGGTGGGCTCAGCTTAGGGCCACCGCTCTGCTCAGCCCCTGTCAACCCTGCCCTCCTCCACCACCTCCACCGGGGGGAAGCTGGGGTGTGGCAGCCGTGAGGGGGGCTCATTCCAGGTGGTCCCCTGATCTAAGGTGGGTCCCTGGTTACCCGTCCCTCCCACCCCCCCCCCCACCTCCGCCTGTGCTTATTCTGTTGAGTTGCATACAGAGCGGGGTGACTTCTGTTCTCCCTTTCCTCTTTGTTCAGGACCAGAAGTAATTGGCTATAGCGGAGAGGTTCTGGTTTGCCGGAGAGAAGGTCTCAGAGAGAGGACAGCCTGTAGGCACCCCGCCTTTTCCGTAGCATCCTAGACCTCTGACTCAGGGAACGTGACTCTTCCCTTTGACAGAAACCCCCAACATTTATGGATAATAATAACTGACATTTTTAAGCCCTTTGCAGTTGAAAAGCATCTTTGCGGCAGAGCATGATGATAAGGAACGTGGGCCTGGGCAGCAGAGAGCCGAGGCTGATCCGCTAAGGTTCTGTGTAGAGTCAGTGCACCGATACCAACCCAGGGGGGCAGGTTGTGGGGTTCAATGAGGTAACAGATGAGTTCATGTGAACCAGGAGCCTAATTAGCCTAAAATAAACATACTAGCCCTATCTCTGTGACCTTGTGCAAATTGCTTAAACCCTCTGGGTCTCAGTTTCCTTATTTGCAAAATGAGGCTGATAATAGTATCCACCTCATAGGGTTAAATGAGTATTAACTGAGGATTAATGGAAAATTAAGTGAGTTAATATTAATAACATACTTAGGATAGTACCTGCTGCATGATGAATGCTCGCCAGTATAGAATTATAATCCTAACTAGGATTATTGTGCCCCACAACTACCTTTGGAAGTAAGAATATTGTTAGCCCATTTCATAGAGAAGGAAAGTGAGGTCCAAGGGGCTAAGTCACTGGCCCAAGACTTGAACTCTAAGAGCTTCTGATGCCAACTGAGTTTTCCTTGCATTCCTCTGACCCCAGCAGCTTTGACCACTTTTCCTCCATGGGGAAACCGTCCCGGGGCGGGGGGGGGGGGGGGGGGGGGGGGGGGGGGGGCTCTGGTCTCCCTTGGTGTCCCTCTCTCCCCAGCCAAAGACAGCCTCTCCCTCCTGCCTTCCCACAGAGCAGTGGCAGCTGGCTCAGGCTTTTTCCCCACACAAGGGAGCAGCCTTAGAGGAAGAGGGCCATCAGGCTCCTGCCCTTGAGTTTTCCAGAAATCCGGGTATCAGTGATCCTCCTCTGATTTCAGTCCTTCGGCCATTCGGCGGTTGCGCAGTCACAGCCGTTACTGGGGTGTGTGTGTTGGGGCGAGGGACATGGACAAGTGGGGTCTCTCTTTTGAAACCCCATCCAGGACCCAGCAGTGAGGGTCTCCGTGATACAGTGTCTCCCCAAACTGCCCGCACACAGCCCCCGGCGCACGCGCTCACACACACACACCCAGCCACCCCCACATACACATGCACGGGCGCGCGCGCGCTCACACACACACCTACACCCCCACACGCACGGGCGCGCGCGCGCACTCACACCCACACGCACGGGCGCGCGCGCTCACACACACCCACCCACACGCGCGCGCGCAGGGACGCGCGCACTCACACACCCACACCCCACACGCACGGGCGAGCGCGCTCACACACACACACACACACACACACACCCCATACACACACAAGCACGCACGGGCGCACATGCTCACACACACACCCACACCCCATACACACATACGCACGGGCGCGCGCGCGCGCTCACATACCACACACACATACACGCACGGGCGCGTGCGCTCACACACACACACACCCCACACACACGCACACGCACGGGCGCGCACTCACACACACGCATCCCCCCACACGCATGGGCGCGCACGCGCTCACACACACACACCCACGCACACGCACGGGCGCGCGCGCTCACACACACAACCACACCCCACACACGCACGCACGGGCGCACATGCTCACACACACACACACACACCCCATTCACACACACAACCACATCCCCCCCCCACACACACACACACGCACTCACGGGCGCGCACGTTCACACACACCCCGGCGCGCGCGCGCACTCACACACACGCACGGGCGCGCGCGCACGCAGCCCTACACAGAGGAAATGATCAAGTGCAAAGAATCCTCATGTGCTACTTTATATGGCAAATAATTGAGCCGTACCCTTGTGGTCTCAGTGAGGAGTTTCATCCATATTCATGCCTGGCGTTTCCTGTGGAAACGAACACGCAGACATTGCAGCATAATGGTGGGAGCAAGAAATCTCAAGCCTTAATTCAGGCCTCCCACTCCCCGGGCCGGGCTGGGCGCTGCCAGGAGAGCGGAGTTAGATAGTGTTTAAGCAGCTGGAGGCAGCCTGCTCTGCCAGGGGGACCTGGCCTCCTGTCCCTGTCCCACTCTCCTTTCTCTGGCTTCCATGCTTTCTTTCTTCCTCTCCTCTCCAGCCTCCTGGTCCTGGTCCCAGGCCCCTCTTCCCCTCCCTCTCCTTCCTTCTGACCTCCCCTCCGACCCGCCTCCTCCCGCTCACTCCCCCCCCCACCCCCTGGTCCCTGCCTTCCAGGCCTCCAGCCGCGGGGGCCAAAGTTCCCTCCCAGGTGCATACAGTTTCACTTTCCTTGTCTAGTTATAATGGGGGGGGTGCTGGGAAGCTGGTTTGGAGAGTGCGTGTCTGTGAATACCAAGCATGTTAATAGGTTAAAGTAAATCTAAAGTAACATTTGAAAGCAGAGAGATGAAAGCAGATCACAGGCCAAAGATCAAACAATCTAGAGCCACTTCTAAGCCTTTTACAGCTGGAGATTATTAGCATTTGAAAGTGAAGAGCATTACAGGGAGAGAGGGGAAAAAAGTTGGAAGGAATTTTTGTTGTGGAGATAAAAACTGAAATAAATGACAGCGGAAAGTAGAACTAGAAAGAGGCTGACTTATTTTAAAACCACATTAAGACGTGGGGGGAGGGGGGATACCGATGCCTGTATTTTTAGCTCATCACCCCCCTGCATCTGGGCTCACTGCTGAGGTCTACAGCCCTCCCCAGCCTTCTAGGGGTAGGAGAGAGGTTTCCAGTCCAGGCTGATGTTCCCTTCCCTCCAGCTGAGACAGAAAGCCCTGCTCTGGGAGGGCAGTGGGGGAAGGGGACAGTGGGCTGGGCATGGGGCTGAAGCCAGCCCCTTCCTCTTCACTGCCAGGCACCCAGGGGCACAGCCCACACCCCTCTAGGGGGCATCCAGCTGGCCTCTATAATGCTCCGACGTTGGAGTTCAGAGATTGTCCACCTACGATGTTTTTTTTTTCTGCCGTCACAGGTATGAGCCTCCCCACCACATCTGATAATCTGATAACTCCCAGTCGGACCCGGGCTCCTCATTTGCCAGAGGAGATGGAGGACCCCTTCCCACCTCTGGTGCAGCAGACATTGCTAAATAGGAGAACATCGAAAACCTCCCATCCTCCACGCTTTTAATTTAGTCAGTATCTGTTTTCTAAGAACCTAGTATGAGTTAGGCACGCTGCTAAGGGCAGGGGAAAGTGTTGAACAAAACAGGCAGAATCCCTAGCTATGGGGCTCCCACAATCTTGTGTGAAGGGCAGATATTAAATAAAAAGCTTCAGGCTAAACATGGTGGGTTGATCATCATTTTTTATCACGCTTCCCTCCTGAAATCATGCTAACATGAGACTCAAGCCACTAAAACCCACCAGGAAAAGGCAAGTGGGAAAGATGACAAATGTCATCAAATTTGGGGGAGAGAAAAAGCAGATGGAAGAGTGACAACTGTCTTAATAGAACGGAAGAAGCTTATATGGCCCTGCCTACAGGGAGACATCCCTGGGGAAGGAGGTGTGGCCTCTGGGGACCGCCCCCCCCAACCCCAGCCCTGAGGGGCCAGGGGCACTGGGCATTGGCAGGAGGTCAGAAGGGGCTAAAGCAGGGGCCCTGGCTAGACCTCCAGGGTCCCCTCCCTCTCCCGTGCAGTCAGGCAAGCCCCCTTCTCCCAAACAGGGAGAGGGGCAAGCCATCCTCTGAAAAAACTGAACCAGAGAGCCTTGTGCTCAGCGATGCCATCTGCATTGACAGATGAGAGTAAAGTATCAGCACCAGGCATAAAACAGGAAGTTTAGGTTAAATTCTGCACCCTGAACAGCAAGATCCTCACCCTTGTTCCCTGACTGAGCTTTCATAATGACAACAGCCAGGATATCCCCAAACTCCCATCCCCCACCCCCCCACCCCAGACCAGTGGCAGGAGAATTCTTCTCTGGAAAAACTGAATGGACCAAGGGGGTAAAGGGTAATACTGAGTGTCCTCCAAAGAGAAAGGCAGCTCCCTGTCCATTCCCTCTGCGGAGAAGGCCACCCGCAAACGGGACCCAGCCGTGCCCATAGAGCTGCCAAGCAGGTTTCTCTAATGACCCACAATCTTCAATATGGACAACTAAGGATCACCAGACATTCTAGGAAAGCCTCCACCATTAAGACCAGACAAGTAAATAGGAAGGGGAAAAAAAGGAACTCAAAAGAAACAGAGACAAGGTGAGGAATAGAAGAAAACTTCAAAAATATATATTATCAATATTCTCAGAGAGATAAAAGCAGACCTTTCACCTGAAATAAGAGCAGGAGAAAGATAGATGATAGATAGATGATAGATAGATAGATAGATAGATAGATAGATAGATAGATAGATACACAGATAGATAGACAGACAGATGATAGAAGATACAAGAATATGGGGCGCCTGGGTGGCTCAGTCTGTTAAGTGTCTGCCTTCGGCTCAGGTCATGGTCCCAAGGGTCCTGGGATCGAGTCCCACATCGGGCTCCCTGCTCCTTGGGAGCCTGCTTCTCCCTCTGCTTCTCTCTCTCTCTCTCTCTGTCTCTCATGAATAAATAAATAAATAAATCTTTTAAAAAAAAGAAGATACAAGAATAAATAGATCCCATATATAAAAGCAAAGCACAAGGAAGAGCTCTTGGCTATTAAAAAGGATAGCAAAAATTCAGAATTCAATGAGAGGTCTGAAAGATAAAATAGAGGACATTTCCCCCAAAGTGGCACAGAAAGAAAGAGAATAAGAGAAAGACAGATAATGGGAGCGAAAATGAGAACACTAAGAATCAGTTCAGAAGGTCCTGAATTTGACCACTGGAAATTCTAGAAAGGTTTAGAGAAAATGGAGGGGATAATTATCAAAGAAATAATAGAAGAAAATTTCCCCGGACTGAGAGATGTTCGTTTCCAGATTGAAGGGTCATCAAAGGGCCAAGGCATATGATCGTGACGCTTCAGACACCAGAGATGAGAAGCTCCTAAGAGCTTCGAGAATGGGAGTAGCAGGAGAGCCACCCTTAAGAGATTGGAGGTCAGTCTCCCTGGGAAAAAAACATAAAAGTAAGTTACAGATTATTTGATACACTTGCTCATGTGACAAATAATAGCAATAGAGGTTTCCCAGTTCTATTGATTCATAAAGAAAAAAATTATGAGAAGGGTATAGAAAAGCAAGCAAGCCAAAAATGAGGAAAAGCATAAAGTTGCACAAGAAAGGAAACATAATCAGTGTTGAGTACAGTACTGTCTTGGGAGTAAAGAGTTTTTACTTACTCTTGTGTAGGAAGAGTATTGATTTAATTTTTTAAAGTGTGATATAAGTATATTATGGGAACTGAAAGTTATGAGCTAAGACTTGCACCATAATAAGAAGTCAGTAGACAAGGTCAAAAATTGTTCTGTCAAAAAAACAGAGTGAGGAAAAGAGAACAGTAGCCGCCTGCCTTGTGTGGGTAGCAGTCAGTACTCAGCAAGAAGGTGCGTAAGGGAACTCCCCAGGGGGAGGGTAAAGTTCTGCTTCTTGGTGGCGGTTTGGTTACATGGTCTTATGCCTAGGTCTGAGCTCGTGGATTGGTACACTTAACATGTGTACATTTCATTGCATATGAAATTTATTTCAAAAGGAGGGGGGAAAAAGGACCACCAGCAAACACCAAATTCTAATGAGATGCTTGGTGAAGTGCTTAGGGATGAAGTGTACGCACATCTGCCACTCACTTGGAAATGCACCAGAAGGTAAAATGGAATGATGGGTGGATAGGAGGACAGAAAATTAAAAAGTTATGTGACAGAACAGATATAACACAATGTTAACTGTAGAGTCTAGTGGGTGGGTTTATGGGCATTCGCTATAAAGCTTTTCAACTTTTTATACATTTGAAATTTTTTGTAATAAGATGTTGGGGAAAGAAGTAGAAGCATGAGCATGTTGTTTGGGTGAAGGGCTCTAAACAGGAGGGGAAACAGCCAAGAGTTGAACGTGGGTATCTCTGGAGGGTGGAAGAGATGTGATCGGGGCCTGCTGCCTTCCATGAAACATCTCTTGACATTATTTGATTTTTAAATTCTGTGTATGGATTCCTTCGACTGGAAAAAAAAAACAGTTTAAAAAGGAAAAGGACATATTTATTGATAAGTATTTTAAAACATGAAAAGTACTTGCAAAAAAAAGTGTACAATTTCATAATTTGTGAAAGACAAGAGCAAGATTTTAGGACAGAGAGAAGTGGGGTGCTCCTCAAGGCTGTGAGCTGGGGAAGGACTGTCTGGGCCCCGGAAGGTGGGGTTTCAGGCAAAGGGAAGTATATCACAAAGATCCAAGAAGGCCAGAGGTCCTTGATGTAAGGGAGAAGGAGGGAAGGAGGAAAGGAGGGGGAGGGGTGGGGGAGGGGAGGGGAGGGGAGGGGGAGGAAGACAATGAGGAGGGAGGAGGAGAACGGGCCGCCTCTGTGTTTTCAGGTTCCAGGTAGAAAGCCCCAGGTGACCAGCAGGACTCAGAGCTGAAGAGGACTCAAGCTCTTGGCCTAACTGTAATTGCTGCCTTTTTTGTCTTCCAACAGTTGTGCTCTGTTTTTGCAATGTCTGTGCTATGGAATCTCAGGGAAGGTTTTCAGGCCCAAGTGATGAAGGTTGGGGAGAGTGCAACTAGACCGTGGCCCTGGCACTTGTGGGGGAGGGCTCCGGGGGGGGGAAGATCACTCCATCTGGCCCCCAGCCTCCCTTCGGTACCACCACAGCCTTGGGTTCTCCTCCCGTGTTTAACCTCCGAGGTCCTGCCGGGTGTTGTTAACCAGGGCAAAAGCTGCCTCACACATCTCCCCCCATGATGCAGACTCACTGTCCACGGGGGTGTTAGGCGCAGAATCAAGTGTGTGCCCTTGCTCTTGACCGAAACCCAGGTCCTCATCCCCAGCAGCACTTCCCGGGCTCCCTTTGTCAGCCTGGATAGCAAGAAGCTGGGGGTGGACACAGGGCATCCTAGTGAGAGGGAGGGGAATTTGAAAAGCAAAGTGTAGGGAACTGGGGAGAAACTAGGCTGAATCACTCCATGAGAGCAGAATTCTCCCTCCAGGAAAGTGAAGGGGACTGGGGAATTGGGGGTCCTCCTAGGAACAAGGAAAGGCTGGGGACAGAGGCAGGGCGGTGGCTTGCCCCCTGGGAAAGGTGTCTGGGTGGACTGCTGGATTGTTGGAAGAGCTTCAGCAGGAGCCCGGAGAGCAGGAGATGCCCAGAGTCCAGCAGCCCGGCATGAGAGACAGCCATGCACCTCTGGCTGGCAGGTACCCGCCCCCGGTAACAGTGAATGGCACCAAGCAGGGACGCCCAGCGCTCTGGCACAGAGCCGGCAGCTGCCACTGCTGAGGTTTTTATGCTAATGCTGCTTGTCAAGCCTTCAGCGCTCGGGGCAGCCGGACTTGACAGGGAAGCAGCTGGGTCCCCTGGGTTTTGCTTCCCCTGAGCCTCGCCCAGGTCCTCAGAGATGTCCAGCAAGGACAGCTGGAGGGAGAGCAGGGGATGCTCGTGGAGGGCTGGGGCTGGCAGAGGGCCAAGGGGCCATGGGGCCTCCCCAGGGCCTCCTAAGAGGAAATCCCACCCTCCCCTAAAGCCCACCCACTCTAAAGTGGGAGCCCAATAACCGGAATGGATGGCACCCCTGGGTTTTCCCCGTGGGAAGGGAGCAGAAGATTCATTCCACGTCAATGATTCAGCCCCAAGGACCCTGCCTGGAGGAATCTGACAGGGGCAACATGTTGTAGAGGGAAGAGCACAGGGCACAGGGGATGAAGACGCAGGTCCCAGCCTGCTTCTGTCACTCAGTGTGTGACTTTGGCTGAGCAGCTGCACCTCTGTGGACTCCGGCTTCCTCCCCTGTAAAGTGACGGTGATGGCGGTGGTTTAGACACACTCATCCATTTAGCACATATGCACTGAATACTGCTCATGCACCAGGCACCATAGTAAATGAAATAAAGGTCAATAAATTCAGCCTCTGACTTCAGATGGACTGCCGTTCCTGTAGGGAGGATGGGACATGCCTCACATCTCATTGCCCAGGACTTGGGTGCAAGGTACTCAGGGGATCCCGGGTTAGGGCGTACCTCACACGATGTGACACAGAAATGCAAACTGTGACCTCCACCCTCGGGTACACCAGGGGCCCAACCTGGGCCGGAGATCTGTGAGATTCTTGGAAATTACTTTCAAAGCTGTGTGGCAGGCGGGATCTGCGGGGAAATCTGCTTTCTGCCTTTTTCCGTGAGAAGTTGGGAGGGTAGGTGGCATGAATGAGCACTGAACTTGGGAGTCTGGAGAGCCATTTCCAGCTCCCAGGAGCTGTGTGACGGTGGGCAAGCAAGGACTTTTCCTGTCTCTGAGTTTCCATGTTTCCCTTGGTAAAATGGGACCCATCCATCCTGAGAATTCACCGCTTCTACATGCAGAGCACGCTTGCTGAGCCTTTCCAGGAGGTGGTCCTACCCATGAGGCTGCCTGGCTCCTAAGGCTGGAGCCAGCAAGTGTGTCATAGCAGGTAGGACCCCCAAGAATGCCTGATGGGTGAGAATGTGCGCTGACTCATCACCTCTCCGGGCATCTACCAGCATTCCCCGAGACATGTGGGGAATTTCCCTGTAATTGGTTTATGGACGGTTCTCTCAGCATTGTGTCTGGCCATAAAATATACTCACTTCATAGTCACTAAGGAACTGCCAGGCCTTCCAGCTATAAGTCTGAGCCCCCGGCCCCTCCCGCCTGGCCTGACACCTTGTTTGGTAAATCTGATTTGATTTTGATCTTAAATCTGCTCTAAATGCCTCTGAGCAGTAGCCACAGGAAGGGTGGGAGTGGCGGAGAGGAGGCGGGTTGCTGAGAATTATGACCCAAGCCCATTAGGAAGGGATGACCGCTCAGCGCCATCCCTTCTAAATCACGCCTGAGAAGAATGTCACCGACCCCTGAGCAGGCCTCCCGAGCTGGCCAGCAGAGACACTGGCTGGGAGGGCGGGAGTACGGGACTCTCTCAGCCTGGCCTCCATGTCCTCTCTGCTCAGGGCCCCCGGCGTACCCTCCCAGGCCTTCCCGTGGCTGCTGTGTTCTGGACAATCTCCTTCTCAGTCTCTCCAACGATTCACTCCTCCTTTTGCAGGATTCCAAGAAGTTGGTGCCCAAAAGGTAGTGCGCTGGAGTGGTTGGGAACCTCGCGGTAATGGGGGTCAAAATAACAGGGATGACAGTCCTTCCGTGCCAGGGAAGAGCCACTTGGAGGCTCCTGTGACCTCACCTCCCTTCCTCGGAGGAAGGAGCCATGGAGAAAGATGGGAAGTAGAGTCCTTTGCCCAGTGGACTGGGCCAAACGAGCTGCTGGCCGGGGCGGCGGGCCTCAGTGGTGTCTGTTTGCGGGGAGTACAGCATTCTGACTCCAGGAACTCACTCGGGCTTTGCAACTCTGCTGTAACATCTCCTCGCCACAGGCCGTCCCTCCCTCCTCTCTGTGAGCATTTGGGTCCAAAAAGGACAGGGCAGTGGCTGAGGGCCTGAGCTCTGAAGTCAGACTGTCCAGATTTGAATCTAGATTCCACCACTTACTGTGTGACCGTGGACCATTGCCTAGCCTCTCTGTGCCTCAGTGGCCCCAACTATAAAGGATAGGATAACGAGAGTGCGCGCGCCTTGGGATCATTGTGAGAATTATCCGTATACGGCTCTCAGAGCAGCCCCCAGTGCATGTTAGGGGCTACTCCTTTTGTTAGTATTCGCTGGGGTGGGTAGCCAGTGGTAGGGGGGCTCAGGAAGGACACGGAATGTTCACTTTCCACTATACCATGTCTTCCCTATGTGTCCAAGGCCTAGGACGAATGAATGAATGAATGAATGAACGAGTAGCACTGAGTATGAGAGTATGGGGGATGCAAAGACCCCAGGTATTTACCTTCTAGTTGGGCAGCCAGGATAGCCATCACAGGGAGAATGTTCCATGGGCCAGCCCGGCAGCAGGAATTCACAGGTGGATCCAGAAGGCCACCAGCACCAGGAGTTCTGGGAGGGAAAGACCAGTTGTCTGAGGTTAGGGAGTGTCCAGATACCCCCCAAACATCCCTGCCCTTCACGGAGGGAACACTTATGGGACTGAGGCCCCGAGGGATGCTAGGCGAAGGAGGGTAGGGCCACGATTCACTGGATTTACCCTCAATTAACTCTCCCAAGCTTCGATGCATGGTTAAGATTTCCTAGGTGCCTTTGGTCCCAGCATATTAACCAAAGGATCTTTTAGTGTTTGTGGCTGGGGGTTTGAAAAAAATCACAGAGCCATTTTTTTTTTCTTAGAGCTAGAGGGGCTTTAGGCATGAACATTTTTACCAGTGATTTCATAGAGGGGAAGCTAAAGGTCAGAGAGTCGAAATGGCTTTCCTAAGTCTGCTGAGCTTCTCTTCCGAATGGGTCCCTTCATTTCTTGTCACTGAATCCCTATCCTCACCACTGGTGGAGAGGACCGGCAATCACTTGTCCAGTTTTAGAGAACTGAAAGTAAAAGCGGAGACCCAGACTGGTGAAGGGGCTTTGGGTAAGCCCTGCAGGTCAGCAACAGAACCGGCAGAACCAGAGCTTCCGACCCCAGTCCAGGCCTTCTTCCCCAAAGGTTAGCTGCTCCCTTCCCTGCCCACCCCGGTGGCCCGCTGCCCAGCACACCCTGATCTTAGGCAACTGGAGCCTCCTGGAGCTGAGCGCCGCGGCGGCAGAGATGCTCCTGCTCGGGATGGAGGGGAGCCGTCCCCCCCAACACAGAGCACCTGGCTGGGAAGCTGGCTTTCCCAACCACCTTTTGTCAGCGGCTCTTCTAAGCAGAACACACCACACGCAGCCTGAGAAGCAGCCTTGAGTGCCAGGGAGGCTCCGAGTCGGTATCAAGAGGATTTTCATAAACACAACTGTCTGTGTCTGGGCAGCCATGTGGAAAGTTGCAATATGACCCACTGATGTCATGTGGCAGGGGAAACAAGATTTCCAGAGGCAGCCGTGCAGCTCTTGCCAACCTCTGCGTGCAGCAGAATCCCAGACAGGCTTTTGAAAGAAAGGGAAGGGGGGAAAAAAATCTGCAACAAATTGCGAAACAAAACCCTGGTTCCGAGGTCTGCGAGGAAGGGCGGCAGGGAAGGGGGTTGGGGAGGGTCTGGAGTCCGGGGAGAAGCGAGCCGGGCTGTGGGGTCACCCCGCAGGCGCCGTTCTGTGAGAAGGTGCGGGCAGCCTCCCAAAGACGCTGGCGTGCACTGACCTCCCCCTGCCGCCCCTCACTTCAGATCCCTGGGCCTCAGAACCACCTGTTTCTCTCCCCTCCAGTGGACTACACTGAGCCCCCACCAGACTCTGGCTCTCCTAGTCTTTACAATCTCGATTTCCGACCCCTGGTAACCCATTGCACCACCTGTTTGGGGATCACGTCTAAAGCCTCACTCACACTTGGGCGGCTGCAGCTTCAACCCGGTCCTGGTCCGGCACTGGGACAGGGCCCCCAGAGGAGGGGAGCGGTAGGGGAATGGGGTGTCCTTCCTTCTCAGTTGGTGTCTCACAGAACGTTACCTGGCTTCTCCACAGGCTCCGGCAGCCGGCACACCTCGGCCGGGTCGGTTCACCTGTCTGCCCTGGGCTTCTCTTATTTCTACCATGGGGTGCAGGGCGGATATGGTATTCAGGGTTCCTCTGCATTTAAAAAGTCTACCATTCTATGACTATTTACACGTAAGGAGTAGCAGAGTAGTGCCGATTACATAAAGGATATTTTGTGGTTTTATGAATACTTCTGGGGATCTTCTTCAAAATTATAAAGTAATCGTTCTAACGGCAGAAAACTTGAAAACCGAGACTAAGCACTAAACAAACACCTCAAATACAACCCAGGTATAATTTCTATTAACATTTGGAATGTGTTTTTTTGGTCTGTAGAGTTTGCATATCCATATATTTTTTAAGTAAAAATATTATACTATAATAAGGTTCTACACTTTGTACTTTAATCATTTTGGAATACACTGTAAATGTTTTTTCTTGTATGGATATTCTTCTGCAACATGGCATTTCTTAAAAGTTATTCTTTCTTCTCATGATTTTTAGTATTTGGGAAAATTGCAAATGAAGAAACACAAATGGCCAGCAAACCTATGAAAAACACTTCGCCTCGAGAATAATCAAAGGAAAGCAATGCGGTATTATTTTCACATATCAGATTAGCATAGATTTTATTTTTTTAAAGCTGACACTCTCTAGTTCATTACCTGGATGAAGAAATGGACAATCTTTTACATGGCTGGAAGGCTTGGAATCTATCTATCTGGAAGAGTGTTTTGTATCGAGATATGAAATGTGTATGATTGTTCACTTACTAGTTCTATCTCTGGGAATTGACCCTGTGAGAGTAACCACCTGAGCACAAAAAGATAGAAGTACGAATATGTTTGCTGAAGCATTGTTTAGAATAGCAAAATTTTCGTGACAACCTAAGTGTCCGTCAATAGGGGAATGCTTAAGATAAGTAGGAGACCTACAGAATGGGAAAATAGTATGCAGTCATTAAAAATTACATGCATTGACCAGAAAGATGTCTTGGATATTTTGTGGAGTGAAAAAAATCAGATAACAGAACAGCATGCAAAGTCTGAGCCCATTTATGTAAATTGCACAGATCTGCACAAAAATGCACAAATCTGTATGTGTATCTAGATCACGAAATGCCCGAAGCACTGTTACTCCAGGTAGGAGGGGCTTACAGGTGGCAGTCTGGTCTGGGGGTGGGGCAGGGAGAGGATTGAGGACTCACTTTGAAACTGCATTTGCCAACCAGCCACCAAGTTTTCGTGGGTGGTTTTTTTTCTTAGAATGTACGTTCATTTGCTGTTGCAGAAAGGGACATTGATGGAGATTAGGAACACCTCCATCTGCCAACAAGTGTTGACCAAAATATTAGCAGCGATTATCTCTTGGAGGCGGGATTCGGTATGTCTTAATTTCTTCTTTGAATTTTTAGTATTATTTAAATATTTAACAAAAAGCATTTTGCAATATTTGTTGTTCGGGAAGGCACAGCCTGGATTTCTGTGTCCTACCTGTCAACATCTGCAACCTTAACCTCTGTCACTTTGCTTTTGCCCTTACCCCCCGAGAACCCCAGTCACCTCCTGCTGAGTTTGGGGTATCACAGTAGGTGCAAGCTTGTGGGCAGGCTCCATGCTCCAGTCTACCTGCACAGGACTCCTGAAGTCTGCCTCTCCCCCCTCCACCTGCAGAAGGATGGTGTTCACACACTTCCATTCTGGCTGAGCAGGGGCACTTGCAAATTTTGATCTTTGCCCCTCGTCTTCCTCTGCCATCGTTTTCTTAGACTTGTCTCTTAGGTTCTGATTCGACCACAGGGAGCTCACCAGACATGGAAATCCCTGCCATCACCTCTGCTCCTACCCTCAACTCTGTTTATCCTGATAAGATCCAAACTGGCATCTGACCTTGTTCTGTCTTTCATCCCGGCCTGGCAGTTTCAAGTCATCCCTACCACACTAAGTGTGACAGGGCTCTATCCCACTTGATCCAACAGTTCAAACACCACCTCCTGTGTCCTCCTTACGTGCTTGAGCCCTGGGCTGGTTCTTGTGGACTCAGAAACTGTGAGTCTAGGTCTCTACTCTGGAGGGAGCCATAGGGACTCTGATGGCAGCTGACACTGAAGGTCTGTGACTACCAGGCGCTGTTCTAGATACTTTGCATGGATTGTCTCATTTAACCCTCACTATAACCTTGTGAAGTTAGTACGATTATTATATCCATTTTATAGAGAAGGAAACCCAGGCATAGCTTCCCCAAGGTCACAGAGAATCGGGTGGTAACCCGGCTCCAGAAGCATCCGTCGTAAACACCAAAAGGAGGCCACCTGCTGAGTGCAGTGGTAGACATTTTTAGAAAGACTTCAGGAGTTCAGCAAAAGTGAATCACGAATTCTTTTGGCTCTCAGACTCTTGACCCACATGCGACCCAGGCAGGTGACCCACTTCCTCTTTGCTGCTCACCTAACCAACCTTCTGCTTTTATCTCCGCCCTGGCATGATACATCGTCTGTGACTTAGACTTAGCCTCCACTCTGAGTGACTGACATCTGCTGGGCTGGCCTCCAGCCCCATGTCCACCTAGCTGGGTCGGCAGGCCCAGATCGTGTCCCACATCATCTCAAACGCAGCCCGCCAAGTGCCCCAGAGCTCTCCGGCTTGGGTCTGGGCTTCTTCCCAATGTGCCATGAGACCTCCCACTGGGGAAGGATTGGTGAACATTGCTCCATGACCCTTTCGCTTCCCTAAGTAGGCCATGTTTTCTGCAATAAAGATGTTCCAGAAAAGTTTTGTCTGAACTTAATGCTTGTAAATTGAATCCCACTTAGAATATACCAGAATAATTAGCTAATGATACAACAGCATTAACTTGCATTGAGTGTGCACTACGTGCCGGGTACTTTGCCTTGTAATGTCCCTTTAATTCTTAGAACACATCTGTAAGATGGGTACCATTTTCCTTGTCCTGATACAACGAGTGAAGAAACCAAGCCCAGAGAAGTTAGTTGACTTGACCAATGGTCACATAGCTGGTAAGTGGTGGAGCTGACTCCTGGCCCAGCACGCGGTCTACACCATCACTCTGCTTCATCTTGTCAAAGGAGCATTTGGTGAATTCTCAGGCAAATAGTTCCTTAGGGAAATCTATGAGGCCTGCTGGGCAGTTCAACAGCAGGGACAGTCAAAGTTTCTCCCCACCGCCCCCCAGAAGGGGGAGCTCTGGAGCTGCCCCACCTCCACCCCGGCACGCATGTCTCACACGTGCGTGCACACACGCACACACACACACACACACACACACACACACACACACACGTGCCTTTCCGGTCCAGTCCACGACTGCCTCCTTTTACCTAGGTGCACAGGACTGAGCCACTAGGAGCCAGGGCAATCAAGAGCCAGAAAGCTGAAGAAAAGCAGCTAATACTCTATCTATGATATGCAGCTTTGGTTGTAATAAACACGGCAGTGGAATATTCCCGCAGGGACTTCCTAATGGAGGAGATGGATACACTCCAGAGCAACCCCAGGGGCTTTACACGCAGCTCTGACTAAACTCCCCATAAAATCAATCCTGCCTTTTCACCAGTTGTGACAGGGTGTTCTAATATTAATCCACTCTCCTTGTCAGTCAGCTCCCCCAACAAAGGCTTTAATGATCTTTAACCAGGCATAATAAACACGACACGCTCAAGCACAGAATGCCCGGACCCAGGGAGCCCCCACACCTTACGACAGTGAACTTGGAGGTTAAGGGAGACAAAGGGACCCCCTCAGTCCCCCTGAGCCACCTCCTTTCTCCCTGCAGGCTGGGCGGTGGAGGAAGGCAGTCCCATGAGGGCAGGGGCAGGCTCAGGCTGGCGGGGAGGGCACGAGGGGCCCGGCCCAGCTGCCCCTGCATCGGCTGGCTAGGGTCTGGACAGCCCCCAGATGCTGCCTCTTCCAGGCAGCATGCTTCTACAGTCCCACTTACCCCTTCATCGGGGGGCAGCCCCCTTCTCTCTGGAGGAAAGGTGGGCATGGGTGGAGGGTCTCAGCAACCAGGGGAAGGAATGCAGACACCTAGGCCCTGGCCTCTGTGCTGGGCCCTCCCCAAACACAGATTGCCCAGACTTGGCAAGCTCCTGCTCTCCCACCTACCCCTCTCTTGCTCTATCCTTCCCTGGACTCTTCCCTGGACCCTCCAGGCCTGTAGAGACTCCAGACAGGGGTGAGCCTGGGACCAGAAGACTGGCAGTGGGGGAGATGGGCAGACAGGTGCTGTCAAGGGTGAGGAAGTGTAGGGGTGGGTGAGGAGGGTCTACACCACTGAAGCCTTAGTCCTTCTACTTCTAATCCACTCCTGAGTCTTCAAGGCCGCGTGGTGTTTCTCGGAGCCAAGCAGGGGCCCCGCACAGGCTCTGGGGCAGCTCCGAGGCCTCCTCTCTCATACCAGAGCCTGTTCAGGAAGCAGCA
Organism: Zalophus californianus; assembly: GCF_009762305.2. NCBI lineage: Eukaryota > Metazoa > Chordata > Mammalia > Carnivora > Otariidae > Zalophus > Zalophus californianus. The sequence goes on from NC_045605.1 coordinate 12,968,542, forward strand.
GGGTAAAGTGCCCGGTGGCCTTGGCCTGAACCTCCTGGCAAACTCCCTCGAGCGACAGCAAGTCAGAGCCCGGAGTTTGGCCTCTGACTCCAGAAAACAACCCTAACTGGTGGAGATGGTGAAAGCAAGCAACCAGCTGCTCAGCAGGGCCCAGGCCTCTTGCCCACCCCCCCACATGGAGTCTAGCTTCCCTGAAGCTCTGTGGGCCCCAGAGAGCTGTGTGTAAAGCTTAGGAAGCAGAGGCATGTCTCCACTGTTGCAACAGAACTTGGTTTCATGTTTTCATGTTACCAAAAAACATACTTACAAAAAATAGGGACAATGTAAAAAAAATTGAAGGGGAGGCCACAACCTGCATCCACCACCGTTGACATTTGAGTGTACCGAGAACACTTGTCCTTACAGGTGTTGAATTCCGGTTTGGCCTCGGACTTGTACCAGAGACCCGTAAGTGTTCTCTTGCTCACAAGGGACCCCCCTGCGTAGAGGAGGGAGGGATTCTAGCGCATGATTTATTGGGTGATCAGGGCACCTTCCTTAACTCCTGTGCCTCCACTTTCTCAATTATAAAAAGGAGACAGTAATAGTACTGACCTCACGGGGTGCTGATAAGGATGAAATGCTTTTATTCAGGCAAAGTACTTAGAAAAGTGCCTGGCATGTAATAAACATGACCTAAATGTGGTGGTGGTCTCACCAATAGCATCCATATTAGTACTACTAATTGTTACTATTGTTATTACTGTCTTCCCCGCCAGGAAAGGGGAGTAGACAGAAGCAGCCCCCTCCCCCCCAGCAGCTCAGCTTCCGTGGGGCTGTCCAAGCCCGCCCCAGCTGTGTAACAAATGTGCAGGACAGTGCCCAGCAGGGAGGACAGAAAGCCAAACGTGGCCCATCCAGGGCTACCACGCTTCTTGTGAGATCTTGTTGCCCGTGTAGCTCGGCGCCGGGACCCATGGCCAGCCGATGCTCCCTCTCCCCCTCGCCCCTGTGGGGGCCGTTAATCCAACCCCGCCCCCATGCCCCCAGCCTCCAGGAGAGTGAGCCCCTCCCTCGCTCATCCTGGCTGGCTCATCCAGGGGCCTATTTGCCTGCCCTCCTAGGGCCCTTAAAACTTTCTGACTGAGGCCATCCACCTACCAGAACATCCCTGGAAAGAACTCCGGAGATCCTCCAAGAGCTCATGACAGCTCTAACAGCTCAGATTTATTCAGCGCTTACTAGGTGTCAAGCCTTTGCTAAAAGCTTTCCATATATTATCTCATTTAAGCCTCACAAGACAATGAGGTAAGAACCCTTGTCGTCGCCTCCACTTTATAGATGAGGAGGCCCAGGGCTCAGAGAGATTGAGTCGTCTGCCTGCAGATTGATGACCTGTCCCATCTGTCAGCAGGGTGACTTGAACTATGGAGAGATGACCCTTTGTTCCGGGGAAACATCACTATGGACCTGTTAGTTTTCTCTAAGGAGATGCCAGATACCATTAGTAACTTGAATGCCGATGAATCAGTGTTTGTTTTGATCGTGTAAGCTGGGCGTATCTCTTCTCTGTGACAGGAAAATGAAAGGCAAATCAGTCGGAGAAACTGAGACCCAGAAAGGGTTAAATCTTTTTCCATGGGCACACAGCTAGAAAATTACAGAGCTAGAACCAGAATCCAAGACTCCACGTCTGGAGTTCTTTCTAGTATATCCTGTTCATCACCTGTGTTCTTCCAGAGGGCACTCGGCCGAGACCAGAGACCACATCCCACATCTCTGAGATGCCCTGCCAACCGCCCAGAGCAGCCCCGCGTACACAGGAGGTGCTTACTCAATCCCTGACACCAAGCTGATGTTCACTTTGTGCAGGTGAGTTAGCAGCACACACTGAAATGTGGGTCCAACCTTAGCTGATACCCGGCTGTGGCTCATTCATTCATGAACAGAAAGGAGCTTATGCGGAGGCTGCTTCCATCACCAGCCGGAGCCCAGCCTAGCACCCTACTCCTCCAGCGGCCACTCCCAGATCCCTGGGCCCATTCTTTCCCTACCGGCTCCACCAAGTCCACAGCTCTTCACCCCTCTTCCCGTCCCCCTCCTTCCCCTAAGAATACAGCACAGCCCCAGCCCAAGACAAGGTCCCTTGAGAAGCTATAGAAGAATCATATAGAAGAATCCGGAGAGACAGAGCTGACTGGAGTGTGTGCGATGCTGATGCCTGGTATCCCTGGGCTCCTGCCTAATTTCTCTCTTTCTCGGGTTGGTGACTTCCTTCCTGCTGCCCACAGTGGCTCTCCCTCCCCCCTCTCCCCCCACTGGAGGCTGGCCGTTCGGGCCAGCCTCCTCCAGCAGCGGCAAGTCTGGTGGTGGTAGCTGTGCATCTCTTATTGAGTTAGCGCGGTAATGGGTATGTAAAATACGCACCACGTGTCAGCCCTCCGGCGGCTGCCGTGGCCACACTACTCTCCCGCCTTGGGCTCAACTAAATTGCTCAGCAGCTCGCTCTCTTCCTCCCTCTCCCTCTCCCTCTCCTGGTGTTTTTTGTTTTTGTTTTTGTTTTTTGTCAAAGTCTCTTTCCCCAGCCTGCACCTCCTCCCCACCCCACCCCACCCCCGCGCCTCCGCAAACAGCTAAAGGGTCCCTAGGAACATTATTATTGATTTATTTTTAAATCATTTTCCTGGGCAGCCAGTTCCTGAGAAGACTGAGCCTTAAAGGCTCAGCCGCCTCTGCCAAGTGAATGTTCTGTCATGTGTCCCTTCCTGGGACGCTCAGGTTCAAGGACAGTGGCAGCCCAGAGAGAGCTTCAGTCCAACAAAAAGAGAGACACATGGCTTAGAGCACTCGCCAGATGCCCGACACTGATGTCAGCTGTGCGCACATGCTCAACTGCCCACCAGGACAGGCACGCTGCCAGCGCCATCCTGAGCTGGCGTGACCGCGCACACGTCCACCTACCCTCACCTCCAAAACCCCACGCCCGCATGCACGCACCCAGCAATCCACTTCTGCATGTCCAGACCCCACCATACAAACATTCTCAAAACCTCCACATTCCAGATGGGTATTCCTGAGGATTTATGCTTGGAAGAGTGCATGCACACCCCCCAACCATTTACAGACACTACCAAGAGCTGAACCCTGCTTGCACGCTTCTAATGTGCACACACCTCTAACAGGGCACGTCTGCATGCACACACCCCAGAATCACCCAGCCTCAGCAACCTGCATCTGCACACACATACACTGGAGGCAGGCCGTGTCTGCATGTGCACGTCCTAGATACACACTTCCTGGGTAGATCCCCAAACCTCCAGACCTGTTGCATACTCCTATAAGCCAACATTCCCAGCAGCCGATCTGCAAGTCAGCCTCTCGTATATATTTCAGATATGTTTGTCAACACCTCGTGTACACACACAACCTTTATCCCATTCTACATGCTCATATCCCATGCATATAAACTCTTACCCCCTATTTGTATGTATATTCCATGTAAACATGCCACAATATTTTACCATCTGTATGTTCACATCATATGTCCCCATAGAAGACCCCAATTCTGCTCATACTCTGACATCTTCCTGTCTGTATGCACATCTTAAATGCACACTCCTGAATGCCTGATTCTATGTACATTCACGTGTGCCCTGCAGTAACTCCAGATGTATCTATAGAGCCCCCAGTGCACGGACATACACCCAAGTCCACCATTGTCACATGCGAAAGCAGCCATGTACAACTCCAATACCCCGTGGCTCTATCAAATGCCCACCATCAGTTCAGTGTAATTAGGACTCAACTAAACTCTTGGGCCTGGAGCAGACTCTGTGTTAAGTGCTGGAAATACGGAGATGAAAAAGAACAGGGCCTTACCCTCAAGGAGCTCTCTGTCTGGGAAGAGAAAACAGACAAGAAAGCAGACAGTTATAACAAAGAGCGGTGAGTTCAGTCATAGAAGTGTGTGCACACACAAGCACACACACTTGGTAGCTCCAGATTAACAGCAACAAACGGGCACATTCACACACATCCCCACTGTGCCTAGTCCCCATCATTCTAACCATAGTCAGTCACTTCAATTAGACATAGGGGCTTAAAAAGCCCCCCATTGGGTTCCTCCCTCATGCTAAAGCTGCTGGTAGGGCAAGAATGTTCTCCCATGAGCACTATCACTGCTTGGACTGGATCTCCCCTCTTGGGCTGCTCATGGAGTACCTAGTCCAGCAGTGACAGAGTCTTGGGGGCAGGGAATGGTCTCTCCAACCACAGCCCACCTTCATTCTCAGCCTGACCTCAGACGAGCCGCAGGCCTTGCAGTCACCTCCCCACTCTCTGCCTTCTACAGGCAGAGGCCGCTGTTGCCATGACAAGCCCAAGGGATCTCTCTTGCCCACTCTTCCTTGCTTGGGTAGCTGGCTCTACAAGCTCTCTGATAGGCTTATTTTTATTTTTTTGAACATTTATTATCTCATTTATTTTTCTTTCATTTTATAATGAATTTTATTTTTTTCCATTTTTAAAAATCTAAATTCAGTGAATTAACATATAACATATTATTGGTTTCAGAGGTAGAGGTCACTGATTCACCAGTCTTATATAATGCCCAATGCTCATTACATCACCTGTCCCCCTTAATGCCCATCACCCAGTTACCCCAGCCCCCCACCCCCCCTCCCCTCCAGCAACCCTCGCTTTGTTTCCTATGATTAAGAGTCTGTTATGGTTTGTCTCCCTCTCTGATTTTGTCTTGTTTTATTTTTTCCTCTCTTCCCCTATGATCCTCTGTTTTGTTGCTTAAATTCCACATACCAGTGAGATCATATGATAATTGTCTTTCTCTGATTGACGTATTTTGCTTAGCATAATACCCTCTACTTCCAACCACGTCGTTGCAAATTGCAAGATTTCATTTTTGATGGCCGAGTAGTATTCCATTACACACACACACACACACACACACACACACACACACACACACAATCACCTTTTCTTTATCCATTCCTCTGTCAATGGACATCTGGGCTCTTTCCATAGTTTGGCTATTGTGGACATTGCTGCTATAAACAATGGGGTGTGGGTGCCCCTTCAGATCACTACATTTGTATCTTCAGGGTAAATACCCAGTGGTGCAATTGCTGGGTCATAGGGGAGCTCTATTTTCAATTTTTTGAGGAAACTCCATACTGTTTTCCAGAGTGGCTGCACCAGCTTGCATTCCCACCAACAGTGTAGGAGGGTCCCCGTTTCTCTGCATCCCCGCCAACATCTGTCATTTCCTGACTTGTTAATTTTAGCCATTCTGACTGGTCTGACGTGGTATCTCATTGCAGTTTTGATCTGTTTTTCCCTGATGCCGAGTGATGTGGAGCACTTTTTCATGTGTCTGTTGGCCATTTGGATGTCTTCTTTGGAGAAATGTCTGTTCATGTCTTCTGACCACTTCTTGATTAGATTATTTGTTCTTTGGGTGTTGAGCTTTGATAAGTTCTTTATAGATTTTGGATACTAGCCCTTTATCTGATAGGTCATTTGCAGATATCCTCTCCCATTCTGTCAGTTGTCTTTTGGTTTTGGCAACTATTTCCTTCACTGTGCAAAAGCTTTTTATCTTGATGAAGTCCCAATAATTCATTTTTACTTTTGTTTCCCTTGCCTTTGGAGACATGTTTTGCAAGAAGTTGCTGCAGCCGAGGTCACAGAGGTTGCTGCCTGTGTTCTTCTCTAGGATTTTGATGGATTTCTGTCTCACATTTAGGTCTTTCATTCATTTTGAGTTTATTTTTGTGTGTGGTGTAAGAAAATGGTCCAGTTTCATTCTTCTGCGTGTGGCTGTCCAATTTTCCCAGCACCATTTGTTGAAGAGACTTGGACATTCTTTCCTGCTTTGTCAAAGATGAGTTGACCATAGAGTTGAGGGCCCAATTCTGGGCTCTCTATTCTGTTCCACTGATCCATGTTTTTGTGCCAGTACCATACTGTCTTAAAGATTATAGCTTTGTAATGGAGCCTGAAGTCCAGCATTGTGATGCCACCAGCTTTGGTTTTCTTTTTTGACATTCCTTTGGCTATTCAGAGCCTTTCTGGTCCCATACAAATTTTAGGATTATTTTTAAAAGCTAGTCCAATTCCATTCTGAATTCCTAGAATTTTAGTGTCTAGAGCAGCGGTCAAGCAACTGTGCCTCACAAGCCAAATCCGGCCCACCATCTGCTTTTGTAAATGAAGTTTTATTGAAACATAGTCACACCCATGTGTTTAAATATTGTCTGTGGCTGCTGTGGGGCTGTAATGACAGAATTCAGCAGTTACAGCTGAGACTATGGCTACTCAAACCTAAAATATTTACTATCTGGCCCTTTACAGAAGAAGTTTGCCAACTTGGCATCAAGCATGGAGGTGGTAGTCTTACTCTGGTCTTCTCTGGTTAAAACAACCAAATACATATTAAGAGGTATATAGAGAAACTGCAGAATGCAGAGGGAGAAGACAAAGAAAGGAAAGGGATCCAAACCACTTCTTTAATTCATCCCACAGATACTGACTGAGTGCCTCCCATCTGCCGACACTGCTGGGCACCAGGTCACAGCAGTGACTAGAACGTAGCTCCTGTCCTCCTGAACCAAACAAGCCTAATGAGGACATTAAACCACAGCTTACCCAAGGACTGCATAGTAAGCATTGTGATAAATGCTGAGAAGAGGAAAAAATGGGGAGTACTGAAGCCGGGCAAACAAACTTAGAAGTACTTTGACAGGTGAACTCAAATATGTGAGGGAATGACATGGCAAAAGGATTGGACGAGCTCTCTGGACATCCCAAGGTGGGACCTGGGACCAGGACAGCACCGGAGACATAGGACGATGCTGTCTCGATGATTCGAGAAGCTTTTAGCCCTCAAGCGCTGCCCTACCATGGGCTCTACACCACAGAAGCTTGTGCACTCTCTATCAACGAAGGAACATCATTTTGGGGATGGAGAGAGGGGATTGATGCTTGGAGTTGGCCTACATGACTTCTGAGCCCAAGTGTAAGGCTCACCAAACCTTCTCAAGGTGACACATCAAGCAAAGCTTTGCCAACATTCCCTTCCCCTTCCCAGCATCCTCTGCTCCCCTGCGACAGACATAAGGGACGGTGACCTCTCCCGACCTGGCCCTTGGGTGGGCCGCGAACAGCTCCTGTCACAGGGTGCTGTGAGGGTGTCCACCGCTCCTCTGGTCATTATGGGTTCATACTTAAAGCCACTGAAAATGGGTTTCCATACCCACTGGCTTCTTGGAAGATTCTGAGAACCTCCTCCTCCCTTCTCACACTGGACCCCAGCCTTCTTCCACTTGCTCTCTCCTCTCAAGCTCCAAACTTTTCCATCTCTCCTTTGAGTCTTTCAGCCCCTCTCCTCTCTAGCCCCCCAGGTGGTTGTCCAAGGGGCCATGCCTGATCCTCTCACGCAGGAGATTCAAAGGAGAACATCAAGGTTCGGCCTCACCCTTAACCCAGGATTCTTGGTGCCCGCTCCTTGTTCATCCCATCCCACCAGGGGCTTATTTCCCAAATCCAGACATTAAAGACACAGATAAGAGCAGGAGAAGTGAGAAGCTAGCAGCAAGAAAGAAGGCAGGATCGGGAGAAAGAAAGCAAGCAAGCAAAATGCAAGACAAAATAAAAGGGCAAACGGGGAGAGCCTTAGGAACTCTGGTTTTAAGTGGTCTGATAATTAAATGAAAAGTGTTTGATGGGGGAGCCCACATTTCAAAATCCCCACTGATGGTGAAATATATGAAAGCCTGAATAGCAAATATTTACTCGGAATTAACACGGAACAGATCTCATCAAGCAACCTTGGGGCTGTTTTTGGAGTCTTACCTTAATGTCTTGTGTGGCAGTGGGGCCCAGGCGGGCACTAGACCTGGCATAATATGCTAAACAAATCTAATGGTGTGCTTTATGTCCCCTCTCAGCAGAACTCTTAGCTATGTGTCTTGCAAGTGCACAGAGAAAATGGATTAGCCAGAGCAGCTGTTTGCTGCTGGAGCGGTACTCTCTCCCGAAACCTTTGCAGAGATGCCGGGAGGTGGCCCCACGGTCCAGGTCTGGGAGCTGGCAGGGTTCTGGGAAGAGCGCGGTTGAGAGGGTGCTGCAGGATCTGAATCTTCATCCACGAGAAGTCTGTTTCTTAGAACCCGGATGGGAGAAGTGGGGCACGAGTTAAGGGGTGAGTGCTTGTGGGGGCCAGGCTAGTCCTATGGCCGTAGGGGCTGAGGCAGGTTCTTGGAAAGCCTTCACTGCCAAGGCCATCTTTCCTAGCTCACCCACCCACAGCCAGGTCTGAAACCCTCACTCGCACTAAATGCCAGGTGTGTCCTCTCGCAGGATGACTCACTACTGCCCCCTGGGAAATTGCAGGGACCCGCGCGTCAGTTGGGCTGTGGCTTAGCAGGGTCTGTGGGAGGACATTCTAAGGGACATACTGGGACCTCTTCCACGAGGATGGCGATGTCAGAAAGTTAAGAGCTCGGGGCTTTAACTGTGGAAGGCAGACCAATGGAAAGCAAGAGAAGGTGCTAGGCATAAGGGCAGAAACTCACTTTGAAGAGAAACATTCTGCAGATGGACAGACTCCTGATATGACATGAGCTGGCCATGGGTCAGTGATACAAGTATCACTGAGAAACTTGTCCCCTGAGCTCAGGTCAGAGATGCTGGTGTGCATGTGTGTGCACAGGAGTGCGTGTGTGGGACGGACTCTGCCTAAGACACGAGGGTCCTTGTCTGTGATGTGTTTAGTACCGCCATCCTGAGCGGGAGAAGATCAAGCAGGCTGACTGCAGTGGGATTCGTACCCAGGACCTAGGTTCGCGTCCCATCCTCCCAATCACTAGCAACTCTTACCAACTTTCTGGGTCAAGTTTCTCCAACTAGTTTAGCCTGTAAAAAACTGGCCTTGAACTTATCAATAATAGTATTTGAATCTGAATGTGCTGAGGGACCATTTTACTTACAATGGATCTCTCCTAGGGTCGTAGGAGGGGTATTCACTGAAGTTGGTAAAACTGCTTTATGAGCTGGAAAGGGCAGTAATAATAGTAACAACATTTACTGAGCACTTCCTATGTGCCAAGCACTTGTCTACATGTTCTATGTGCTTTATCTTATTCAGTTCTCACTATAATCCTACATGCAAGTCCTATTTGTAGCCCGATTATTCAGATAAGGACATTAAGGCACAAAGAGATTACAACCAGGGCGCCTGGGTGGCTCAGTTGGTTAAGCAACTGCCTTCGGCTCAGGTCATGATCCTGGAGTCCCGGGATCGAGTCCCGCATCGGGCTCCCTGCTCAACAGGGAATCTGCTTCTCCCTCTGACCCTCTTCCCTCTTGTGCTCTCTATCTCTCATTCTCTCTCTTTCAAATAAATAAATAAAAGCTTTTAAAAAAAAAAACAAAAACAAAGAGATTACAACCATTCCCAAGGATATACCAATGGATGGATGTACCAATCTACTCCCAAGGACGTACCCTGCGCCACTAATAAGTAGGTGGAGTCAGGCTTCAAACCCTGGCATTTTATTTTTTTAAAAGCGTTATGTATTTATTTGAGAGAGAGAGAGGCAGGCAGTGCACACGAGTAGGGGAGGGACAGAGGAAGAGAACCCTCAAGTAGACTCCTCCCTGAGCACAGAGCCCTACACAGGGCTCGATTCCATGACCCATGAGATCATGACCTGAGAGGAAACCAAGAGTTGGATGCTTAACCATGCGCACATCTCCCGATATGCCAGGTGCCCCCAAACCCAGGCATATTAATCCCATCTACCCATACACCTGTTATCAGTTATTGTATGATATAAGACCATTCCCCAGAATTGGCTGGGCTTAGCACCGGGCAAGAGGAAGGAGGTCCATGCATTGCCCAGCAGCATAGACACTGAAGGCGAAGGCAAACCTTTGCGCTCCAGTCATGTAACCAGCAGCTTAAGGGCACATGCTACATTTAAAAGTCAGAATGAGGCTACAGCATAGGGCCAGACATCAAGGGGAGACTCCAGAATTGAGTGGGGACAGGAAGGCAGGACCATGAGTGACCAGCAGAACATAAGCCGCCCGGAGAATCCTTAAAACGACTGGGAAGAATGACTCTCCGGACGTGTGTGGGATGTTGACTCCGATTATTTTATTTAGAAATTAAGAAAAAGGTGAGGTCTATGAATACAATCTGGAAGAAACCTGGGGAAAGTGATGAAGAACATAAGACAAAGTGCTTCACAAATGCTCATTAGATCAAAGTCTAACAGACAAGATTCATCGCTACATACTGGGTCCCTGCTTCACAACCGCCCCGTTACGCAGGAACATTATGCCCAACTGACAGACAAGAAAATCATTTCGAAGAAAGCCTCATAGCCCATGAGCAGGGGAGCTGGATTCAAACTCAGACATGGTCTTAACCACTACACTCCATTGCCTGAGAAAGGAGTAGAAGAGCCAGAGGACAGGATCTACTAGGAGTTTGGGATGGAGGTGGGCAAGCGGGAGCTGCAAATGGGAAGAGGGAGCAAAGCTGCCAAAGGCTGGACTTTGTGGAGACAGAGCAGCAGGCCGAGGAGGGCAAGTGGGGTCCCGGGCACCTGAGGCTATCATGCCAGCCTCCCCAGTGGGAAAGGGAAGAAGCCTGCTCCTCCAGACAATGGTTGCTCCTCTCTGCTGGGGCAGAAGGAAGGGAGCTCTTGGCAACGCTTGACTTGCTAAGCCTCAGGGGAGGAAAACCAGGGAGTTGGTGAGAGCAGCTCCCTAAGGTGCCTCAGGCGTGATGCAGCGCTTTCCAGCAGGGAGCGAAATCAGGAGGAAGGGAAAGAAGACCAGATGGAGTTAGTGTTCCAGCAAGTGCATGTGGTTTTAGAAATGAAGGAGAAACGTGGATTGAGGCCAAATCTAGTTCTCAGGGTTCCACAAACCTGCAGCCCCTGGGGAATCATTCAGACATTGGATGTCGGGGGCTGGGAGGCATCTCAGAGATCATCCTGCCTGGCTGCTTGTTCTACTCAGACTTGGAGACAGTAGGTGAGTCGAAGGGCTGGGGCCATATCCCAAACTGCCTCCCATGCTCCGCACCTCCCCCCCCCCCCCCACACACACACCGTCATCACTGAGACCAGGAGATCGTGTAGGCAGCATGCACAAGGAGGGCCACCTTCTCACTCCTCCCTCTGCACCAACTCTGTGGAGCACCACTCATGAGAAGGTGCTAAAGCCTTGGGGGCTGCCAAGGGGCAGGGGTTTTGTGCAAGGGTCTCTTCAGCCTGCCTCTGCACACTCCCTCCAGAGATGGTCCCTAACTCTGGGGCCTCTGGGAAGAGTGACTCTCCAGAGGTGTGTGGACCTTGGCAAGACACTTGGCTTCTCTGACTCGATTTCTTTACCAGTGAAACTTTCTTTGCTGTAGGACAAGAAAATCTTAAAGTTCCTGTGCTTTTCCAGCTGAGGCTTTAGGCCATCTGCCAACCCTTCTCCCTGTGCCCTCAAGGACTACAATGTCAGTATAAAGGCTGAGGTTGGGAGAAGTCAACCGAGATTGGCACAGGGGATAAGCAGACCCTCTCCTAACATTGGGGTTGGGGGTTGGTGGGGAGGGAGGCAGGGCAACCAAGAAGGCCCACAGATCATGGCTCTAAATACTTAAGAAGTAAAATTAATATAACAAACTAATAAAATATGCTTACCCTCCTAGCTTGACAAATAAACCTTCATGATGACAAAATAAAAAAAAAATCTAAGTGTAAAACTGTGGATTTCTTTTAATATGACTGAAAGTTGGCAACTCTTAAAGATAGATGAATTTAATTATTATTGCACATGTTTGGGTGCTGACAGTGTTTGGATGAATAATAAAACAAAGACAAAATTATTCAAAAACTATTGTGTATTTACTCCAAAATTATTTTTCTTGCCTTTATTTAAAGAGTACCTAATTATGTTGTCATAATCGAGACATTTACATAATTTGTGTTCTGTTGAGATTAATGCCAACTTAGACATCTCGAGTCACTGTAGTTCTTAGATAGTTTTTTTGTTAATTCCAATTTGAAGAAACTTCTCTGCAGAGGCAGGATAAATTAGAAATGACAATAAAATTCTTAAAGCCCCACATCTATGTATTCAGAAATAAGCACTGGATTTTACTTATTTCCAAACATTATCATGTGGTCCCAAAGGATAAATTATCACTTCAGAAAATAACATAAAATAGTTGATTTTCATCCTGTTTCTCACAGTACACAGTCATGTAGAGATTCTGTACGACGCTTTATGCATGTTACATCTAGACTTACATATATACAAATTTAAGCGAAATAGGAGTTAATATTGCAAAGTGTTTCTGACTTTTTACATGCAACTATTGCAAATACCACACTAATTAATGAATTTGAATCTGAACACAAAGAAAACAAGAAAATGGATGCTCAGCACTATGGACACTTCATTATGAAAGAATCTATTGCACCGTGCTATCTGAGAAGAAGGATTTGACAAGTTAATTAATTGGTCTTATATCTCAGCATTTCCACTGCTTACATGCCAGTTTCCCTACCACCCCTCCCAAAGCACTGTCTCCCTGATGTGGGCAACAGCACAATCCACCACCTTTGTGGCAACCTAACTCAGCCACCTTTTGTTTCAAGACCAGAGGGCAAGAGACATGGACAAGCATCTCCCTGGGAACAAGCATCTCCCGAGAGTGGATGTTGAGGGTTACAGGTCCCCCCAAACCGACGTTGAGCACTGGCACCTGCTAGCAGAGACACCCACGTGTTCTTTAACAAATGTATTAGCATGGAGGGCTTACGGGGCAGGTGAGGCTTTCTAATGCAGGAGAAGTTCTCCCCTTGCCCAGAGAAGAATGTTGCTGGAAATGTCAAGCTGGAAGGGATGAGGCTGGGAGGCCACCTGATGCTGCCCAGGGGCAGGAACCTCTGGAATCACTTCCAGCTTCTTTCTGAGAGCACACGCGAGCTTCCCGAGCCCCATCCTCTCCAGTCCTGTCACTTACCTCCCCGTCTCACCAGACCACTCGGACTCCCCTGCCATGGGTTCGCAACCCTCCGGTGACTTTGTTCTCGTGGTTACGTCTGCCTGGAATGTTTTTCCTACTTCTCTTTGTTTTACTGGTTTATGAAATGGTTTATTAAACTGTTTAAACTCAGTGGGGCATAAATACAACATATTTTTTTCTAGTCACACCTTCCATCACGTTTCTCTGGATTCTCTCACTAACAGATACCCGGTCCCTTTCCGGGATCTGGATCCTCTGGTGCTGAGGACAGGGAGGGGGTTTAGGAATGATGGCTGGGGTTATTGTGCCAAACTGGTAGCCTGAGCCCGTAGAGTAAGCCTTGGTCTTTAATGCGTCAGCCTGGCTCCATCCCCTGCTGGTGGCTTTGCCCATGTGCAGGTACACACAGTGGTCTTAGGTTAGCGTTGGCTTCACCTGTTCCCCCAGTGCCGAGGATTATGTCAGGAAGGGCAGCCATGGCTGCATTAGGCCCCTGCCAGTGGTCGACCCCCAGCGAGGGCCATCTCTTCCTATAGTGGACACGGGCCCGTGGCAACTGCCCCTCCTCCAGACACCTTGCCCTGCCACATCCATGAGGTCTTCCGGGTTTTCTTTGGTACTCTCTGAGAACTGGGGAGACTCAGAGAGGGGAGGGGGCCCACCTCATTTCCTTCCCAGACTCACAACACTGTAGTTCCTTCTGGCCTTGGCCCAAGCTGCTCTGGGCTTCAACCGCTGCCCTCCTCATTCCCCGTGCCCCGGCTCCCACGTCAGAAATCTCCAGGAAAGAAGCAAGCAGAGGACACAAGTCAAACCTCTGCAGGAACCCCTCGCTGTCCCCACCTCCAGTCAAAGCACCGGAGTGTCCCCTTTGTCCTGGGAGTGAGGCACCACCTCTCCGCCTACAGGCACTCCCAGCCTCTCTGAATAATTCCCTCAGAGCCCCTCACCTGGCTTTGGGGAGGGAGGGAGAATTCTAAACAGATCTCCACAAAATCGGTGGTTGGACCCTCTCTCTTCTTCCTCAGACTGGGATGTTGGACTCTAGGGTGGCTGTGGAGGGGGATGACAGGGCCTGATCTACCCCAGTGGTTGGGGCCTCTCTTTAGGATGTGGTCCTCTTAGCATTTCTTTGTACCCAGCTGATGATCTCATTGCCAATCCAAGCCCCTAACACACCTGCTGGGTGGAAGATTTTGAGGGTCGGTGAGGTCTCAGCCCTCTGTGGAGTCCGCCCTAGCCTCCCAAGCTGCCAGTTTCTCCTGCAGACCCCCACAGTGGTTTGGACTAATTTGGGGCCTCTGGTGGTGTCCTTAGCTATTTGCAACTGTTTTCTCTGGGAAAGGAGTGGGCCTCAGGCATCCCCGTACCCAGTCTGGCACCTCGCGGACACACGCTACAGGCTTGTTGAAGGAAGGAATGAAATGGATGAACTTAATTAAGAAATAACGAATGAGTCAGTTACTGAGTAAAGGAAGGAACTAATCAGCGAGTGAATGACCGAAGGAAGGAGTCAATTATCCCAGGCCTATCCTCGGCCCCTTCCTGTTCACCAGCCTCCCTCCCGGAGAGCTCCCAGGAAGCCCATCTGCAGCTGGCCCTCTGCTCATCAGATTCCAGGAGAGCGGGCTGCCCAGCCCACAGTAATGGAACTGTTAGCTCAGGAGGCAACAGCCTCACCGTGTAAAATCACCATCTATTCTAGTCAAATTAACTAGGTAATACTCTGCATTAGTGTAAAATTCTCCATCAAACCAAGAAGACTGGCATTTAAAACATTCAAGGCCCGAGAAGGGGAGGAGAGGGCAGAGAAAGTAAGAACCCCACTTTTTCCTGGCAAGTAAGGTTTGAAAGGCCTCCCAGCCTCTCTCCAAGCAGGGAGGAGTCCCACCTCGGATTGTTGGAAGCCTGGGCCTGATGCTGCTGGCTGAGCCTCCTCTCCCAGAGCTACCGAGTTCCTCCTCTGCTCTTTCTTCTTGGGGTCACGGCTCCTATACCAGGCCCTTGCTCTGGGGCTCAGTGGGATGATGCTAAGGCCACCAGGGGGAAGGACAAGATGGAATGTCCCCAGCACAAACACGCCATGTCATTTGCTGGAGCCCCCTGCTCTACAAGGAAGCCACCCTGAACCAATCGTAGAGCATGCTGCATTCTTAGAACCCAAAAGGTCCAGCCACCCTACACTCCCAGAGGTGCCTAGGGAGCCCTCTAGTGGCCCCGTGATTGAATGGAACAGTGCCCACTCCTGAGCCCGGCGGGATATTAAGGAGAGCACCTTTAACAGTGATTGGGCACCTTCCATAGCCAGGTACTAGGCAGTGGAGGAGAGAGCTTTTGTGGGGGATCACAGGCCTAGAATTGAGGTAGCTTGTGAGCCTAGGATATGGGGCTATGTTTCCTTTACCTTTCTGGGATCCTCAATTAGCACCCGGTTGGTGCTTGGCAAATGCTACAACAGATACTTGCACTCGAGAATAAAGAGTGAACTAACAGAGTCAGTGATACAAGGCACCTATACATATACCCATCAAACTGGCAGCCACTCATCCCAACCCCTTGGGGCTTGGTCCTGGAGCCCCCCTCAGGAGGGGGAGAAAAAGAGGCAGCTTCCCAGGGGACTGTTCCTCGCTGAGGTAGCATACTGGCTGCCGTGCCCTGGGGAGCCAGCTCCCTGCATAAATGCACAGATAGACAGATAGATCTTATTAAGCATACAACATTCAGGACCCTCATTTGGAAAAGACATTGATTCTAAACGGCTGTTTACCATTGACAAGCCACAGCACCAAAGGCAGACAGCTCTGGGTTATCCAGCTTGCAACCCTTCCACCCCTCCATCCCCTGCGTGGGCACTCAGGATGCACCCCAGAGCCCCTCTGCTCTAGCCCGGTGCCTCAGCTGATACTGCATTCCCGGCCACGGACTCGCTTGGCAGAGACCAGATGTCAACACATCCCTCCCTGTCCCCTGGGGACCTCAGGCCCAGCTGTAGCAGCCAGGCAGCCTTGGGACCCTGCAGTCCCCACCAGCCCCCACCCCCAGAGCCCATCAGCACAACTCCCCATCTCCCTGTCCCCTCTCCCACCCCATCCTCCCTTCTTACTGCTTATGCCTGTGTAGGCAGGAGGCAAAGCAATGAGAATACATTAACATTTCCTTAATTCTATCTGCGCCTCCAAAACTCTGAGTCACAACTGGGTGGGTTTTCATGCCTGGTGAACTGTCAGCCTCATTCAGAAATGCCATTTTCTACTTTGCTCCTGGATCAGCAAGAGGACAAGGGGTGGGGCCCATGGGCTGAGGGGTGGCACACCCAACGGGTACTGATCCTTGCCCAACGATGATGAGATCAGGGCCCAGCAGTTCCAAAGAGAAGTCATACGGTACTCTACTAAGAACCTTAAGAGCAGTACCTTGCATTTGTATAGCAATTTTTACATTTTACAAACTGCATTTGCCTACCTTACTTTGTCATTTATATACCCATTCCACATATGTGGAAACTGAGGCACAATGCTTTGAAACACTTGGCCTGAATATCACACAGCTAGAAATGATAGAGTCAAGATGAATACCTTACCTTCTGACTCCACATCCATGCTGTACCACCTGGCCTCGCAGCTGCTGGGGAAACTGCAGGCAAAGTCACTTGCCCCCCGGGGTTGGAGAGTTAAGGTTTGTTTGACCCTGTAGCAGCGGTCCTGTGCGGAAGACCCGACACATACTTTATCGGCCAGAGGTGTTTTGAAAGAAGTCTGGATGTCTTAGGCATGGTGCACATTCTCCATTTGTCCGCATCACCCCACCCCCTACCGTGTCAACACTGATCCGTTCACACATGCTCCTTCCCTGCCTGGCTCAAGAGTTTGTCCCCTGCATGAAGTTTCTGCCACCTAAGGACAGTTCTGTGTTTATAGGGGGGTGGGGGGACACCTATGGAGTATGATCTCTGGGATGTTAGCCAGCACCCTATGCTCAGAAATGGCTCGCCATTAACACATATTAAAGTCTATGTCCGAGGCCATCTGTTGGGCACTGGGTGGATCGGAAGATGAGTAAGTGTGGTCCTTTCCCTCCAGCAATGTCGTCAGCCACAGAAAACAGACACAATAATCATATCATAAGCCAGTGGTGTGAGTACAAAGATGCCGTGGAAACATGGCAGCCTGTGGCAGGGGGGTGAGGATGAAGACATGGGTGCATATTGAAGGTGGGAGGGCACTCAAACACAGGACTTTCCCGACTGGCTCAGGACCCTGCTCCAACCACTCAGCCACTCCCCACCCCCCCCGCCCCGTTCCCCATCCGCGGTGCCTGGGCTTCTGACGTCAAGACTCAGGGCTTCGCCTTGCCAGCTCAAGCATCTGACCACAGTAGCTATGCTCCTTTGAGTGTCTGTCCTCTCTGGCTTAGCATCAGGGAAACTCAGAGAGAAGCTACCAGATTCTGCCCTGAGTCAGTCCTGCTTGGACAACAAGGAATACTGGGACTTAGGCTGGTGGGAAAGGAGGAAGAGCCTGAGCCTAGCGTGGCTGGGATAACAGAAACTCAGGGGGTCCATGCAGTTCTCAGAAATCCAAGAGAACAGGGAAAGCACAGACCTATCTTGAGCCTGCGCTGATATCCAGTGGCCCCAGCCCAGTAGGTGGAATGTCCTATAACGGAAATTTCTGGAGGAGTATGTCTCTATCACTTGAGAGATATTTCAGAAGTAATGCATTCCAAATAGTAAGAAAAATTAAACTTTGCAAATAAATTGCTTGATTAAATCAGAGGGAATTCAAATGTACCCACAGAATAATATTCATTGATTCATTGGCCATTCATTCATTTCACAAATACTAAGCCCTGATTATAGAAGCTAAGCACTATACCTCTCATTCTTACTTATTGCACTACTAAGTGTGCTCTTGATGGTAAAGGAAAAGGTAGTGACCACCCGGCTATTGTGCATAACTCGGGCAGGCCACAGAAGTGTCCCGTATGTGCCCGGCATCTATACATATGATGGTGAAACATGGTTGAGAAACTCAGTTCTAAAGGTTGGCTGGGCACTTCCTTCCCCAGCTCACATTGCCCTGTGGCCGTGGGCCTGCAGCCTCCAGGCTGGGTGCCCTACCTTGATGAGGTTCCAGGTCCAGAACCTGCCCCATAACTGATGTCCACAAACTCACAGTTATTCAAAGCACGCTCCCTCCGCTGACCCCTGGGGGTTCATAACTTTGTCTTCAAAAAACCTCATCACCACATCACGTCCCAGAGCCCCAATACTGTTTCTTGCTCCTGTCCTTCGTTCCAAGATAGACAACGTTCTCCTTCCCACGTATACCCATCACATCCTCTTCTCATCCAGAGAGGAGCCGATGAACTAAATCCCCTGGTACACTAGTACCCATCACAGCCCAGAGTGCCCTAACTGGACCCCTTTCTGGAGAGATGCCAGGCTGGCTCAGATCTAGCGAGATGATATTTGAGTGCTTTATAAAGCTGGAAGGAAATTCAGGGCTCCTCTGGGTTTATAGATTTAGGAGGCTGGAAGCTCAGACATGAAGAGGAATTTTCCCAAGGACACACTGTTAACACAACTGGTTAATGATTATATCAGTTATCACTTCTTAACAAATCACCCCAAACCTCAGTGCCTAAAAGCAACTTTAGCTCACAGCTCTGCACACTGGAAATTTAGGCTGGGCTCAGCTGGTAAGCCTCCTGCAATGCGGGACCTCTTGCAGGTCAGCTAGACAGCCCTGCTTCTGGGGACGAACTGTCAACTGGGCAATGGAGACACCTGGACCACGTGTCTCTCCCCATCTCATCCAGCTGGCTGGTCCGGGTGGCAGCAGCGTTCCCAGAGGGCGAACAGAGGCAGGCAAGCCTTTTGAGGACTAGGCTTGGAACTGGCACGTCAACACGTCTGCTGCATTCTATTGGCCTAAGCCAGTCACGGGACAGCCCAGATTCAAGGAGGATGGAGAGAGACTCCACTTCTTCATGAGAAGAGCTACAGTGTCACGTGGCAAAGGATGGGGACACAGAGAGGGATGAAGCACTGTGATCCCGCTTTGCCACCTTCAGCCAGGACCGGAATCCGTGTCTCCTGACTCGGTGCTGAAGGTGCAGCACCCCGTTCTGATTCGATCTGCCCCAATCTTTCCCACTGTCCATTCTAGTCTTCTCTTCTACAATTCAGAAAAATCTGTGCTAGACAAAAAAAAAAAAAAAAAACCTAGCATAGGAGAGTGGGTCAAATGCTTCTGTATCCTTGGTGTCGAGTCAGAAGAGAGAGTAGGAGCTCAGCTTCTGTATATCTATGCCAGCATCCTCCCCCTCCCCGCCCAGCACAGCCCCCACCTCTGACTCCCACCCTCTCCAGGACAGAGGCCAGAATTCCTCTCCCTGTCTCTTCAGCAAAACCTCGGATTCCAGATCTCATTTTTTTTTTTTTTTTTTTGCAACTATCCCACATTACTGTAAGCTCCCTACCGCTCCACAGTCCTGGAAGGGGGGATGGCAGCCAATTTTCCAACATTGAACAAGCTAGCCCCTGGAGTCACTTCTGAAACAGCACCAATGTGTTATGCCAACTTCTTTTCTGGGGGAGAACAAAAGCTATTATTCTCTCTTTTCTTCCCCTGATGGAGAGAACCAAGACCCCTTTCTGTATTCAACTTTCTCTTCTGTGCCATAAAAAAAAAAAAAAAATTTTTTAAAAACAAATCTGTCAAAATTCCCACCCTGCCTTCCCAGTTACATTTTTTAATTCAGTTGGCTCCATGCGGGGGAGTCTTCTATTAATAGGTATACCAGGAGGCTTAGCAACTCAGGCAGAAGAGCACCTACAAGAAGGCTGCAGAGGGCTGATGCCGGAACAGTGAGCAGGAATCAAACCGGGCTTAATTAGGAAAACATGACTTCCCTATTAACGTCCCTGTCCGTGTGATGCTGCTGTTAGAAAAAAAAAAAATGCCAAGAAGCTTATTTGTTTTGCAATTACGGATGAAACAAAAAATTACTTGGTCTAATTGGACCTCTTTTACTAAAAGAAGCGTGTAAAATAACCCGTTTCATTAGCAACTCAAAATGCACTGCTCCGTGTGCTACATATGTTTAAGTGAAATGTGGAGGGTCAATTTGCTATGTAAATTTCCACAAATTTGGCTAAACTAAAACGATTAACCTAATGTGTATGCAAATTAACTTAATTGATAACGACTTTTCTCCAGGAACTTTAAAAGGGGGGGAAATGATTCCAATTCTAACAATCCTCCAAAGTGTTCTGTCACCCAATAACGAAATGATATCTTGACAAATTAAAGAGAATATAATGAAATCAGATTAATTAATGCCAAGACCAATTAGCACGTGCAAAGAAACAAATCTCACTAACAGACAAATCCAGCAATAATTTGAATGAGATTTTTGAAAGCTTTCCCTATTTGTCAATTTGTGTGTGTGTGTGTGTGTGTGTGTGTGTGTGTGTGTGTGTGTTTAATTCCATTCTTGAAATGTTCCCTTTTGTTTAGGATAGAGAATGTAAGAACTGGAAGGGACACCACACAGTGTGAGACCTCTACTTTAATTGGTTAGGAAACTGAGCCTCAAAAGGTGAATTTATTTGTGCGAGTTGGCCCAGACATAATAGCCCTAGAACCTCTTTCTTCTCCAGTACCCATCTGCCAGCAACACCCTCTGACGTGGGAAAGCATTCCACTGTCCCTGCGTGGGAGGGCCCTGCTCTGCAGAAAAGCACCCACACCCTCATTCTTCCCAGGAGATAGATGGTTTCCCAGCTTGGAGGCAGGGAGAACATTCTAGAAGGCCCTTTCAGCTCTGGGACTACCTGATCCTATAGTCTACATTGGAATATTTACCATATTAGAATGCAGTCTATATTAGAATATGCCTATATATTTAAGAATTGAGAGGATTTTCATCTTGAGTCTCTCTTCCTTGACTCAGGCCACCTTTTTCACACCAAAAGCAATCATCAAAGCAAGCTACAGAGGCTAACCCCAGTCCACACCGGGCTTACCTTGAACCCCTATACAGTTAGTAGTGACTTGTCTGGGTTGATCGTTTGGCCGTGAAAGTTTCAGTCCATCTATCTCCTTCCTCACTCCCCTCAGCTAAGGCTTTGAGCTAAAAGGCAGAACTCTGGGTTGGGTTTTTATTTTTATCTATTTTTTTCTTGGTATTCCAGATGATTGTTGCTGAAAGATTGAAGTCCGAATTGCTCCCACTGGGATCCTCAGACAATGGCAGAGTGGAAGGAGCGGTAGGTCTGGATGGAGTGGGGGCATCAGGGAGCAGTCAAATCCCATCCAGCAGCCAGTGCACAAACAGAGCCCACTGGGCTCATTCCATGGACTCCCGCCTGGGGCAGCCTCCTTTGGTCAGCTCCCAGCTTTCGGGCTCAGCTCTTGCCCGGACTTAGGCAGGGCTATATCCTGGCACACTAGAAGAATAAGGGCAGGAGAACAGACATGGGCTGGGAAGTCAGTAGACCCATCACCTGGCCCCTGACCTTGGCCCATACATTTCCCCTCTCTGGCTATCAATTTCCTCCTCTGTAAAACAAGGAAATGGGGATGGACTTAATAATCTCTTCTGGCTCTGACTCCAAGTCTCAGCTTTCTGGGCACAGTCTTAGGCTCAAGAAGCACCAACCACATGGGGCTGTTGAGAGGATTCATGGGTGTAAAGTGCTTAGAACAGTGCCTGGCATATAGTAAGTGATCAATAAATATTATCGTTAATATTTATCAATTGAAATATTTAAATAATATTTTTATCCTGCCAAGGGACCCCCCCCCACCCCTGTGTGAGCACTCTAGTGGTAGGGATTGCTAAAATGCTTTAACAACCAGATGGGGGTAGGGTGGGGTGGGGTTCTGCTTTGTAGGGCTTGCCAGTTACCTAGGTGTAAGTAATCCCACTAGGACTGATTCCAAGCTGTCAATATGATCTAAAACACCTCACAAAATTCCTGCAAACTGAGCAATTAGCTTTTGCAAGCCAGTAAGGGACAGTTCCAGAGAAATGCAAAGCCACCCATTCTCAAGTACCTGGCTGTTGACCATCTTGCACACGTAGAGACCGGACGTCAGTTAAACACAACGTGCTTGCAGCCACCCTCTCACGCAGTGCTCTTTGCAGCCACTACGCATCCCCTCCCTATGCACCCACTCCCACCTCCTCCCCTCAAACCCTCCAAGCAGAGCAATCCGTGTGTACTCTGGAAACATAAACTCACATTATCATTGAAGCCAAGCATCACTGAGAAAGTAAATCTGCTGAAAAGAAACGTTTATTCATTTTTAAATTTTTATGATGTACATATTAATCACTGTTGGGAATTGTCCATTCCACGTACTCTCGGGTCGGGCGGTCCCCTTGTCCTCTGCCTTTGCGCCTGAGCCTGTCTTGCTGGGATCGTTTCACCTAGATCCTAAACTTGACAGTCCTCCTGCTCCCAGGAAGTTGGTTATTTACCGACTGAAAATGGAGAATTAAAAGAAGAAAAATAAAACACCTTTCCCAGCGGGGGCCATAAAAGGCTCATGAAGTCATAAAGACAATTACTGGCAGGCCTATATGGAATACCCTCTGTGAGTCATCTGTCTTCTGCTGGCAATAAAGGCACATAGCAAATTAACCAGGAGGGAGGCCCGCTCACATACCCTGTAATTAGACGGAGCTGCAAGATGCTTCCTTTCAAACTTCATGTGGGAGGATCTGTTCTGGCTCCAAGTGGCCCTGCCTCCCAGCCTGGCCAGCCTCGGACTCCTCCTTTGGCCACTGCGCACAGGCCCTGGACCTGGAGCTAGGTGGCAGGGCCAAGGCCGCCGCCGCTCATCAGAGGTGCCTCCCCTCAAGGCCCTTACAGTCTATTTAGAGAGGCAGGCAGCACATAAAAATTCAGAAGTGGTCCTGAGCTTTCCAAACTGGCAGAGCTGCCTGTCTTCCCCACCTCGTCCTTCACCAACCTGCCGTCCTGAGCTCTATGTTCCAACCACATTCAAGAGGCTCTTTCTCAAGTTCATCGTCCACCTCCTGGCCTCCATCCCTTCACAAGTGCTGTTCCCTCCCCACAAGGTCTCGGCTTGCAGAGACATACAGTGCAAACAACAAGCTCTGCGAAGCCTTCCTGACAAGTCTCTAGGCACATTAACTAGCTCTCCTCTCCCCGCCCACCTTTGTTACTCTGTACTTATCGCATCAGTTATAGATACTTATCTTGAAATCTTTTTCCTCGCCCCAGATTGTGACTTTGAAGCAAGGCAAGGGCTGACTAATGTCTTGGAAGCCCATGTGTCATCCCACCCCAATCCAAGCTTCTAGAACCATGCACTTACCTAAGTAAGTGCTCAACAATGTTAGTTGAAAGAATAAAGTACAAAAAAAAAAAAAAAAAGGATAAGCGGAGACTGTGACATATTTAGAAGAAGGGGTAAGGGCTGGACATAGCTCCACAGCCGAGTCTAGATCACAGGAGCACAGCTGGGGTCTCAGGCCTGGCCTTTGCATCCGATGGAGGCAGTCCCCATCGCTCTACTCTCTTGCTTCTGAGGTTCTGTCTCCTCATCTGAGACTCTGCTTTTTGCAATCAACACCTCCATTCTGACTTTGTACAATAAGAAGGGGTCAGGGAGAGTTTCTCTATCTCGGGACAACCATCTAAGACACTCGGCTCCTCCCAAGGGCAGAGCCAGGGATGCAAATTAGCACTGGCCCACAGGCCCTACACTGAAAAGAAGTCTGCCGGAATCAAGTTCAGTTGCTGGTTAAAAATAAAAGATAAGGTGGTGCTGATTCTGTGTTTTCCTGAGCTCAGTGCATAGATAGCCGGAACCCTCTTCCCCAGGTCACTGGTGAGCAAGCAAGGGGCAAAGAATTATGGGAAAGATGAGAGACTTTGCAGGCCGCTGGCTGGAGTCTGAACGTGTGGGCCCTTCAGCACAGATGGGAGGGACAGAAGACTGCATCCGATGTCAGATGCCCACATGAGCAGTTTTGCCATGGCGGGCACTTGCCCTTTTGAAAGTGCTGTGACCTAAGCTCGCCCCAAGCTTCCCGGAGGGCCAGTAAACCAGGGAAAGGCCTTTCAGTCACACAACAAATACTGATTTATTGAGTGCCTACCATGTGCCAGGCACTGCTCCTGATACTAGAGATAGCAGAGTAAACAAAATAGTCCTAGCCCTCATGTTGCTTCTACGCCGGAAGTGGGAAGGGGAGGGCAAATCACAAGTAGTTAGTGACCATTGCCAACAGTTTGTCACAAGAATGTACAATGGCGTCTTATTCCAACCTGAGAGGTCGGGGGGGCTGCCCTGAGGAGGTAACATTTACACTGAGACCAGTAGATTGAGTGGCAGTTACCCTGGTCAGAACAGACAGAATGTTCCAGGGAGAGAGAGCTGCCGATGCAGAAGGCTCCGAGACAGTGAGGGGCCATGAAAGGAGCCAACATGGCTACAAGGTGGGCGAGAGGGGAGCCCGGTAGTTGCTGAAACCTGGTTGCTATCAGATCCCACGGAGACCAGGCTGTTGATGTGAACTTCCCAAGGGGCCGAGTCAGGGATGAAGTTGCAGCCCCTCTCTGCTCACCGAGCCTTGCATCCCGGCACAGGCAATACCCCCCTAAGAGACGGATCTTCATCACAGTCTCACAAAGTCATCATCTGCTGGCCAAGCCCACGGAAATGTGCCCGAGCGACAGCACTGTTTCAAATTCACACAGAGGGTCCTCTTGGCAACTCTGAGGCCCCTTCAGGGCCAGACTTCACTAAGTCCTTGAAAGAAATGGGCCATCGTATTATTAAGGGGGAGTGGTGACAGTGTTGAGGACATGGACCCAGAGCTAGAACAGCCTTCCATGTCTTTAGTTTTCTATCCAGACCACCAAGCAGTGTCACCTCTGATGGTCTCCTCATTGCTCCTGAGCTGGGTGAAGGGAGGGAGCCAATGGAGGCCTCCTGACCTGAGCGGGACCGAGCAGGACTGGCCATGGGTGTCCTTAGTAGGGCCGCCCTGGGCAGACAGCCTCTGCGGGTCCGGCCTTGCTGGTTGTCCACTCTACACTCCCGTTTCTTTCAGAGGACAGCCCGGGACACAGAGCCCCCAGGGAGGAGGCGTTGTTTGCACCAAGTGTCTGTCTTTGCCTGAGGCCAGCTGCTTAGCTGGACTCGGGCCCCAGCTGGCTGGCGGTAGGAGTCCCGGTGCTGGGACCCACTAGAGCTCTCTGTCAGAGTCCATCCATCAGGGCGCCCTAGTGGGCACCGCAGGGTTCTGCCTCCAGCCCCAGCGCCTAGGGAAGAAAAGGGGCTTCTCTCTTCCCCTGTTCTGTGGTCCTGCAGCAGCCACAGCCCAGCACCAGCCTCCCCGCCCCACATCCACAGAGGAGATCTGTGTGGGACATACCCAGAGGAAGGCAAGCTGGAGAGTAAGAAAGCGCACGTGCCTGGGGACAGAACATCTTAAAGAGGTGATTCCATGCCCATCTGCGTTAACTGAGACAAGAGTAGAGAATCCGTGCACGCAGAGCCTGCTGCTTTGAACACCCCGGCAAGGGAGCAAGCCAACTTGTGGTGGGCATCTACCGTGTGCAAGCCCCCTCACATATGTTGGCTCACTTGACCTTCACAGCGGTTCCCTATCGGTGAGGACACTGAGGCCAGAAGGGTTGAATAACATGCCCGGTGCCACACAGCATCAGACTTCACAAAAGGAGGCGGCATTTGATCTGGGCCTGGGAAGATGGATGTGGTTCCTACCAACAGAAGGCTGGCCTGGGAGGCCTTGAGAGCAGGGCCAACGCAGGGGCAGAGAGCAGAGGATGAGCAAAATCAGGGAGCGTAAAAGCAAATCAGGTGTCACTCAGGACGGGGCTTGACAGGAGCACAAGTCTGTGGGGAACCAGCACACACCAGGTGCTCTCGGGGCCTGAGAAACTTACTCAAGGTCACACAGCTAATGAGTGCTGGGGAGGAAAGTCAAGTCTATCTCATTTGACTTTTTTACTAAACCAAGACGGTACCCCTATGCTGCCTGAAGAAACAAGACATCGGTCAGGTGGTAAAGGCAGAAAAGAGCTAGGAATTCCAAGTTCAAAGAAGACACTGAAGTATGCATGGTCAGAATTGTTACCAAACCTGGTGACCAAAGTCTCCGGGTCTTCTGCCCCAGAGGACGGGAGGGGGGCCACAGGCCTGACTTCCTCTTGCCGCCCACCGCGTCAGGCCCTGAGCCCACAGCCCGGCCCCCTCTGTTTCCCGCAGTGCCCTTGCTCCCTGTGGGGTCTGGACTGGCCCCAAATCTCCAAGCCCCTTCCTCCAGCTACTCTCCTTCACGGACTAACCCCTCCTCTTCCTCCTCCTCTTTCTTCATGTACAAAAGGCAGCAAATACCAACAGCATCACAAGATGGTCTCAGAAGTCAGGAAGACGATTCATTCTCCGAGTCCACAGATACTCTGTGTGGACTGAGCCCCACTGCGTGCCAGGCCCAGGCCTAAGTCCGGGGGAGCCTGCAGGCAGCCGCCCTGAGCCCCTGCCTTCAGGGAGCAGGTGGTTCAGGGGAGAACAGAGCAGGAAGGCGTCCGGCACTCCCACAGAAGTGGGGGAGTCAGGGAAGGCGTCCTGCAGAAAGTGCCAGCAAAGTGGAGACTCGAAGGACCAGCGGGAGTTGGCAAAGGGCAGGAGTGTTCAAAGCAGAAGGAGCAGCATCAGCAAGGGCTCACGGGAAGGAAGAGCACAAGATCCGGAGCAATTGTCTGTAGTTCAGTGCCGGTGAAGTATAGAGTCACGGGGGCGGGGGGGGCAGAGGTGGCCAGAAATGGGGCCAGAGGGCAAAGCTGGGGCTGCATCTGAAAGGCGTGAAGACAGAGGTCCTTCACCTCTTCATGTGTACGGACCCCCAGGCAGCCTGGTGAAGCCTTTGGACCTCTTCCCAGAATCATGTCTTTAAATGCATAAAATAAAATACATAGGATTACATAGGAAATGAATTATATTGAAGTGCAGTTATAAAAATATTTTTTAAAAACTAATTTGCGATATAATAATATATGAGCTTTTTATTAATGCAGTAAATAATAAGTTCTAGTGGCGGGTCTAATTACATAATGCTGAAGTAGTGCTGGGAGAAAATAATATTTCAAGATTAAGTATAATAACTGTAATATGATGTAAAAAATATCTGTGATTTCCATGGGTGACAAAGTCACAGGTACTGCCAAAATTACTGTGGATTCTATGCTATGGATGGGCCCTACATTTGTAATCAGAGGAAATGTTGAACTCCAGTTAGTTAAATTGAAGACTTCCCCCCCCCATCTGTGCTCATGATCCCCTGCTAGAAGGACTTGTTAAGGGATATTGCCTCCCCCCTCAGCTCTTGAAAAGTCCTGCCCATGACTGCAGTCCCCTTCTGGTCTTCATCTCCCCCCACTTGCCTGCTGGATCCTTTTCAGCCACCCCATCAGCCTTCTTGCCACTCCCGGAACATGCCAAGCAGTCAGCTGCCTCAGGACCTTTGCCCATCCTTGTCCCCCTGCTTGGATTGCTATTCCTAGAACTATCTATGTGGCTCCCTCCCTCCCTTCTTTTAGGACTCTCTTCAAATGTCACCTTATTGGAGAGGCCTTCCCCGGCCACCCTAGGAAAATAGCAATGCCCCCTTTCCCTCAGTATTCACACGCCCCTTCTCAATCACACCTCTACTGACGTTTGTACACCTTTGTTTCTTGTGTTCCAAATAGCACAGACTTCGTTCTGTTCACTGACACCTCCCCAGCACTTGGAGCAGTTCACACAAGGAGACTGTGAGTTGCCACCCCCTTCTACTCGTCCAAATCCCTCAAGAACTCTACAAGACCCAGCAGCCCCATGAAGCCCCTCATCACTGCCTCCAGCCCTCTCTGGATACCTGTGCTCAGGGAGACAGGTTATTGAGGGTGGAAAGCATGCCTTGCCTTTTCCTGCATCTCCTCACTGTGCCTGGGTAGAGAGCAGGCATTATGTTAAGTCAGGGGTTCAAATTCTCATGTCCCTGCAGGCCCAGGTGGCTATGGGAATGAACGTCGCTGTCTGGGTGACAGTGTGGAGTTCCACCAATAGTGGGCCGAATGGTGGCCCCCCAAAACATGCGTCCACTCATAATCCCCAGAACCTCTGGGTGTGCCTTTATTTGGAAAAAAGGGGTCTTTGCAGAAGTAAAGGATCCCAAGATAAAGAGATCATCCTGGATGATCAGTGTGGGCCCAAAACGCCATCACAAGTGTCCTTACAAGAACAAGGCAGAGGGAGATGACACAGACCCACAGGGAAAAGGTGACGTGACGAGAAGACAGAGGTAGATTGAGGTGATGTGACCACCAGCCCGGGAATGACGGGGCAGCCACCAGGAGCTAGAAGAGACAAGGAACAGAGTCTCTCCTTGAACCCCGGAGGAAGCACAGCACTGCTGGATTGTAGACTCCTGGCCTCCAAAACTGTGACGGACAAACTTTCGGTTGTATTAAGCCACGCAGTTTGTGGTAATTTGTTCCAGCAGCCACAGGAGACTAAGGTACCATCTCCAGGCCTGCCAGAGGGAAACACAGACCTAAAACTAGATCTTCCTTTTTCTTTTCCTTTTTTTTTTTTTTTTGGTCCAAAAGAAACTAAAAACTCAACGTTTTATGTGAAAACTCCTAATTTCTTGGTTGCAAACATTGAAGCCAACTCTGGCTAACGTGAGCAGACAATAAGACTTTATTAGAAGCAGCTTGATGAATGCACAGAATTGAGGAGAAGCTAAGAAAAAAAGCTGGAAAATAGGCAGGATCCAAGGGAGACGGAGCCTGCCGTTCCAGACCACAGGGACCTGTGTTTAGGACACCAATGCCACTGGGCTCCAACACGTGGAGGTCACATGGAAAGCACGCGTCGCAGGGAGGCTTGGGGCGAGTGGGGCGGTCAGTGTGCGGGGCCTGACCTCTTCACCGACACAAGGAGCACATCGGGGGATGTTCTGCAATAAATGTTTGAGTGTTGGGCATTCCCCATGAGAGCAGAGGCTCCCAGCTTTGCTGTTTGGGACGCACAGTGACAGGTGCATTTTAGTCCCAGACGAGCGCAGAAACACAGCGCGAGCTCGCAACAGTGGTCTCCTGACCGTGTGCCGTGCGTGCTGACAGTTCTCTCTCCTGCCCTCATTTCCTCTCCTGTCTGTCTCTTCTGCCACATCCCATCCTGTCATCCTGTCTTCCTCCCCAACCTCCATTTCCATTCCTCGAGCGACGTTTATTTAGGAAAGTAAGAGAAACTATCCCCCATGCATTGAAAGACTCAGAAAACATACCACTTAGGGACTCAGGGAAAGGTTTTTCCCAAAATCAAAATGTAAGAATAGGCAACTTGGGATCCTTTCTAAACTGATTTTGAGGCCCGCCAAGGGGTCATAAATCACAGGTCTAAAAACACCGCACTGGAGCAACTGATTCTGTTTTTCAAAAGAAGCAACCAACAGTATTTAGGACAAACAAAACCCGTTTTTGATCTAGTCCCTGGACCGCCCGTTTATGACCTCTTCGTTAAAATCTTGATGTATTGAGCAATGGATTGACTGATTCTGCTGTAGTAAGAGAGGATGTGGGAAGAGCTGCCTTGGCTTAGCTTTTTCATGACAGCGTTAACTCTGTGCATCTAAGTACAGGGCCTGGCACACAGTCGGTGCACAATCACACCTGAGAGCAGCTGAAAACAGATGGCTTTCCTCAGTTGCCTTGTCCTGTTGCAAGTCCTACTGGAGACTGGGTGTGGCCCACAGAAAGGGATCCACATCCACAGGAGGTCAGGAGCCCGGATGCACCTCAGAGCCCCGTGCCTCCCTGCCTCTCCCTCCCCGGCTCCATTTATCACCATCTTCATAAACACCAGCCAGGGAATGCTTTG
Source organism: Zalophus californianus (assembly GCF_009762305.2). Lineage (NCBI taxonomy): Eukaryota > Metazoa > Chordata > Mammalia > Carnivora > Otariidae > Zalophus > Zalophus californianus. Next base: position 12,998,512 of record NC_045605.1, read on the forward strand.
TTTTCTCATCAGCCAGCATCGCCCTCCCCACCCCCTCTCTTTCTCTCATCTCTCATTTGGCAGTGCTATTTGTTAAACTGCAAAAACACACAAAATCCAGCTCTATGGTGGGGTGGGGGAGAGCGAGGGAAGGGAAAGGGAGAGAGGAAAGAGACGCTTTTCAACTTTGCTCTAATGTCTTCGTTAATTGAACTCATCAGCTAAAATCATTTGTGGAAATTTTTAAGAGAGAGAGAGAGGGAGAAAGAGAGAGAGAAAAGGAACCGATCATATGCAAGAGAAATAAGTCAGATGTGAAAATCCTTCAGACTGGGAGATTGCACTATTTATTCACCCAAGTGTCCTGCTGTGTCTCTGAAATGCAGTGATTTAATGAGGTGCTGCAAAGGTATTTGTTATTAAGAAATTCTGTCTCTGCTTATTCTCCTCTGTGTGATTAGGACGGAGCCTGGCGGAAGCTCCTAACCGGCATGCTATTAAAGATTTAGGAGGCTGCTACTCTCCCCATTGCGCCCCTCTTACAAGTGCCTTTAGAAATGGTTCCAAAATTAAATATTGTACAAGCCGATCAGCCTTGTTTAACGCAGATGCTGAGTGAGATTTAAAAAGAAATTAGAAAAGCATTTGTGTTAACAGATGTTCTTCCTTTTCTCTCTTGGAGCCGAGATGATTCGGGCTGGGTCCTTCCTGAGCCACGCAAGAGCCAAGAGGGATAAGCCCCAAACTGGCAGAGGGAGGGGGCCCGGCAGGCCTGGAGGGGACACCTGGGTCCTTGGTCCCTCTGCTAGTGAGGACCTTGGGGCCCTAGTGGAAGGTGCAAAGCAAGGTGCCAGCCTGCAGGCTTTTCCCCAAAGCTCCCGGATCCTGCAAGAGCCTCTCCCAAGGCAAGGGCTTCAGCGGGTACTTGCTGCAAATCTATAGCCACACAAACACCATTACCTATAACATCGGAGAAATCAGCAAAGCAGCCAAAATCTGTCCCCAGACTCATCCAGCCATTGACCCTGATGATAGACAAAATCCTCCCAAGGACTGTAATCCAGACCAGCTCTGATCTAGCCCCCCAGTAAGTTAGACACCTGCTTCCTTTCATTTATACCATCTTCTTCTTCATCCCCAGTTAGCACAGACAGGCCTGTGTGAGTTCTGGCTGATGTCTCAAATCTTTCTGGAATAGACTTTTTGCTCTGTCCTTAGTTAAAAAAAAAAATGGGGGCCGTCCCTTGCATAAATAAAACCATCCGAGTGTGTGGCCGTCCGAGATTTTTCTAAGTCCCTTTGCCCCTGCTCTGCAGACTGAACCCCCACCACCTCCCTTGAGGCAGGACTAGGAAGTAGAAGATCTGGAACTAGAATCGAGACCCTCGAAACTCCATTAAATGTCCCATCTGATAAGATTCAGATATTGAGAAACAGATTGTGATGCTTTTTGCAATTTAGCTTTATTTATTGTTGTTGTTGGCGAAACACAAGGCTCGGAGAGACAGCGACTTGATCACGATCCCATAGAGCATCAGGGACAGAATCAGGCAAGAACCCACATCCCGAAGGTCCAGCTGAGTGTTTCTCCCCTCGGTGAGCCCAGGGCACCATCTACCGATGTTTATGAAATGCATTCTGCCGGCCGGGCTCTGTGTGAGGTGCTGGGCGTACGTGGGGAACGAGCCAGACCCTCGAGGAGGCCCCTGTTTGTCAGAAGAAACAGACATTGAACACATTTTTGCAGATATACCGACAAAAGGGTTTCCAAGAAGGAGAATGGGGCTCGTGGGAGTGAATAAGAAGAGAAACAGGACAAGTCTGGACTCCACTGCCCCCAAGGGAAGACAATGAACAAGTAATGCGTTTCACCACCGCCAAGAAGCCAACTGCAGACAGACAGCAGCTGCTGGCTTTCCCTTTTACCCTGGGGCATCCCTTGCTCTGTTCAGCCTCCTCCGACAGAAGCAATCCTCCCTGGTCCCTCCTGCCAAGCCCTGCCCCGTCCCCATCCCCCCCTCCAAACACGGGTGCAGAGTAGTGACCTCCCTCCACCCCCACTATTACCACCACAACCAGCCACTTCTCGGAAGCCCCAGCCATGCCTGCCCGTCTCAGAAGCAAGAAGAAAGACAAGCTAAAAGAAGAACCAGGCAGCTTCCTAATTAACACTCTTGGAAACAGCCGGACCTCCTCCGGCACACAAATGAAGAGAGTCGCCCACAGCCACAAAGACTCCTGTTCTCATCGCTTGCTGGGTAAACGCTTTGTGGCCGACTGAGCAAATGGCAGAGGGAGGGGGTGGGCTGAAGGAACGTGGCTCTGGGCCGGGCTGGGAGGGGCAGGGGTACAAACCACAGTGCTCCATAACGAGCGGCAGCCCAGGCTTAGGAAAGCTCCCCACTGCTCTGGATCTCTGTCTCCTCATCTGCAAAGTGAGGAGTGAGTCCAGCATAAGCCGGCACCTGCTGGCTCACTTCTCCTACCTGGTCTCCTCCTTTTGGAGGTTCCACTGTGGAGTTCAGCTGATTATGCCCTATACCTCCTCCTGCCACCTCCTCTAAAATGCCCCCTTGTACATCAGCATCACCTAGAGACCTTCAAATAGACAGGTTCCCGAGTGCCCCTCCTAGAGACTCTGACTCAATTGGTCTTGGTTAAGACCAAGTTGTGCCTGGGTCCCTTTCAGGCATTTTCATGGCCGAACAGGACCAAGAATAGTACCCAACAAGTTTGTGGGACTAGAACTCCCCGCTGGAGGCAGAGGAGACCCTTCTGGGCTACTGTCTCTGGGTCCTACTACAGAGCCCTCCAAATTCCAGCAACGGTGCTCAGGGCAGGGAGGTTATAACTAGCATTGTGACCTCCAGGCTCTATCTGTGCTGTTCACCCGACCTAGGTCACCTCTTCCTCCAATCTCTCTTCTTCAAAGACCCCTGCCACAATCCCCACCCCAACCAAAGCAACCAGTCTTTGCAGAGCGATCAGCACTGGCACGTCCGTGTGGCCGTCAGCTAGCTGTGGGTACATCTGCATCCCTCTCTAGACTGGAACTTCTCTAGGAGAAGAACTGTATCCTCCTTACACCAAGGCATCGCGTGGTGCTTCAAATATAAGAGAGGTTCAGCATCCTTAGTTGGGGAAAATAATAGTCTCACCCACAAAATGGCTAGAGAACGATATAAATTCTATATATTTCAGAGAGACAACAGGTACAGGCCAAAAACCGAAAAAAAGCCTTAGCTTTGGAGTCAGACAGGTGGGATCCTTGTCCCACATCTGTAACGTTTGGGCAAACCTGTAACATCTCTGGGCCCCAGGTTTTTTATCTACAAAAGCAGGTGGCTGGACTCTCCCATCTTGAGGCTGCTTCACACGCCATGTCTCTCACTCAGAGCCCCTAACCGCCACTAGGCGTTCAAAGAAGCAGCCTTGGTTCCTTGTTACTGGAAGAATCGGCACACGAGCAAAATCAGTGTTTCACACTTTTTCAGCCTGAGACATGGAACTGTACCAGGACGCATGGAGGTGGAGGCTCCCCTCCCTTTCTAGAAAGATGCATACGCACACTGACACACATATCCAGCACATCTTCCTTTGTCAACCTAAGCCTCTACCCTCATGTTTTACAAAATCCAGGAAGGTACGAAAGCTGCACCAAAGTTGTCTTCGGCACGAACCAAAACAGACAAGTACCCAAAACCTATGCAAGGGCGGCACTGTATTAAAAGGTCCCATGATGGGGGCGCCTGGGTGGCTCAGTCGTTAAGCGTCTGCCTTCGGCTCAGGTCATGATCCCAGCGTCCTGGGATCAAGCCCCACATCGAGCTCCCTGCTCAGAGGAGAGCCTGCTCCTCCCTCTCTTCCCTGCTCCTACTCTCTCTTACTGTCTCTGTCTCTCTCTCTCTCAAATAAATAAATAAAATCTTTTAAAAAAAATGTGGACTTAAATACGTAGTATCCTTAAAAAAAAAAAAAAAAGTCCAATCTCTTGCAGACCTAAAGGGCGATGCCTTTATCTGAAAGAGGAAGGGAAAACAAACAAACAAACATGTTTTCCTGCCAGTCAATATCTGCTGGTTCGGCTTCCCCCTCGGCTAGGAATTCTTGGAGCTACAGACTGGGAGAATGGTGTTGGCAACAAATTTAGAGACGAAGATACTGTACTGAAGGTACTACTGGCCTCCCAGGAGCTGCTCCGTCCTGTTTTCTTAGTAACAGAACACCGGTCCTGACTTTTAACTAGGTAGCCAGCTAAAAGATGACATTTTCCAGCCTCCCATCTAACTAGCACGGCCATAGACTAAATTCTGGCCAGTGAGACAGAAGTGTTGTATGAAACTTTCAGAAAATCTTCTAACAGGGAAGGGTCTCCTCCTTCCAGCTGCTGGATGTGATGGCTGGAGCTCCAGGAGCCATCTAGGACCATGAGGTGGCTACACACTGCAAAGTGGCAACATAGAGAGTCTTGGGCCCTAACACTATGGAGCCAGACCTTCTTCTGATGTCTTTTACATCTGATTTGCTTGTTTCTGAATTACTTTACATCAGGGAGTGCATTCATTATTTTGGGGGTATCTGTTATTTCCAACCAAACCTAGTCCTAATCGATACTACAGATGAAGTGGACAGAATGCTGGATGGGGAGTGAAGGTACAGGTTCTTATCCTTGGCCTGACATTAGAGTTGGCTATGGCATTGGGCCAGTCCCTAAGCCTCTGGGCCTAAGCGTCATGATCTGTAAAATGGGTGCAAAAGGGAAAGTTAATAAATCACATAGTCTCAAAGGTCCATTCAGTTTCCTACACATCAAAACCACAAAGAGATATCACCTCACACCTGTCAGAATGATTAAAATCAGCAACACAAGCAACAACAGGGGTCAGTGAAGATGTGCAGAGAAAGGAGAACCCTCGTGCACTGTTGGTGGGAATGCAAACTGGTGCAGCCACTCTGGAGAACAGCATGGAGGTTCCTCAAAAAGTTACAAATAGAGCTACCGTATGGCCCAGCAATTACACTACTAGGTATTTATCCAAAAGGAGACAAAAATACTCATTCAAAGGGATACATGCACCCAATGTTTATAGCAGCATTATCTGCAGTAGCCAACTTATGGAAACAGCCCAAATGTCCACTGATTGATAAATGGATAAAGAACATGTGGTGTATATATACACAATAGAATATTATTCAGCCATAAAAAGAATGAGATCTTGCCGTTTAAAATGTCTTGGATGGAGCTAGCAAGTATTATGCTAAGCGAAATAAGTCAGTCAGAGAAAGACAAATACCGTATGATTTCATTCATATGTGGAATTTAAGAAACAAAACAAATGAGCAAAGTGAAAAAGAGAGAGAGAGGCAAACCAAGACACAGACTCTTCCCCATAGAGAAGAGATGTACGGTCACCAGTCGAGAGGCAGGGGGGCAGGAAATGGGGGATAAGGGTGAAGGAGGGCATTTGCTGTAATGAGCACCAGGTCTTGTGTGTAAGTGCTGAATCACTAAATTGTACACCTGAAATTAATATTACATTGTATGTTAACTCATTGGAATTTAAATAAAAACTTAAGAAAAAAACTCCATTCCATTTCCAAACCAGACACTTCTGTTATGATTTCAAGATGGCCCTGTGACTTACGATTGACCAGTTAGAGAACCCAGCAAAAGATCCCCAGTTACCAGAAAGGGCATCTTTAATCAGCAGGGGTGTTTTGAATACCAAAATGTCACTGGGGACACTCCAGAAACCCAAGACCACAGACTTTGAAATCAAATCCCAGTGCCATGATTTACGACTCTGTGACCTTGGACAAGTCACCTACCCTCGTCCGTCAATTGGGGCAAACAATATAATATATTTCAGGAACATGGGATGGATTCATGGAGGTGTAAACATCAAGCTCCCCAAAGATACCAAAGTGGCACAGTAAATCTATGTAGATGGTGCCAAAGCACGTCTGGAGGAACGTCCAGAGACCCTGGGTCAATATCCTCTGTCTTCATGGGTCGCCCTGATGGGAGCGCAGTCCCCGTGGCGTTCACACTAAGCCGTGCAAATCGGGGAAGGCAGTCCCGGTTCCATTTCTCTCCGTCATGGGAAAGAAGTGGGAGGGTCACCGGAAGAGAGAGGGGTAAAACTGAGGAGTGGAGATTTGGGTTTGTGAGCACCTCAGCAAGGAAACAAATATCTCTATTGGCTCTGGACAGTCTGCCAATCAGCCACGAAATGGCTGGTTTCTCTCTCCTCCCAGAAGGACTTCCTCGGCTGCACACAAAAGCTGCCGAAGGAACTTCGGGGCGTGGAGAATAAAAGCCCCTCTCTACCAAGCGCGGGCTGATTTGCAATGCATGGCTTTAGCACCATTTCCCAACTCTGCAGCCGCACAAAGCCGTTTCTGTCCCTATCTGCTAGCTTAATAATTTCTATTTCATACACCTTGCATTCATAATGCATCCTCCCAACATGGGCTTGGGCTGGGCGCTGGCCTCAGGCTTTTCGGCACGTCAGCTGCCCTCTCCGGGGCCCTGGGCTGGAAAACCATTTATTAGGCAATTTAGCATCTTCTGAAGATGCAGAAACAGAAGGCAGGCCGCCTGACCTCCTTGAAATGTGCCTCTTGTACTCACCTTGCCCTTCGTGACCCTTCACCCCATTTCATTAATTTATTTATTCCACGCAGCACCTACTAATGGTAGACATTGTCCTGGGCACTCAAAAACCTAGTTTCCTATCACCAGCGGCACAGCACTGAGGGGCTGATACATACAGGGAGAGAAGGAGAACGGGATTCAGTGTGCGAAGTGCACTTGACCATAACTCTGTGAGGGCTGGCCCCATATCCATTTAGGTGCGCTCTTGGTATCTCTAGCACTTAACAATATCTGCACATAATAAGTGCTCAATTATATTTGATGAATATTGAGTGAAAACACATGGATACCAAGACCTGTAAGTATAATGAAAAGAGATTTCGTTTGTTAGGTTATATTTTGGTTGGCATGGGGGGTGGGGAGCAGAGGGAGGGCCCATGTCCTAAGAGATCTAGAAGTCAAGGGAGTCGTGCGGCTGACGCTGAAGGAGCCCAGAAGTGTCACTGCACAGAAAGAGGCAGAGATAAATGAAGAAACTCCCCAGCAGGAGAAGCGCCCCTGTAGAGGCATGAGAGTCTGAGGGCTCTGGGGCCGCTCTAGCATGGGATCAGGGCAGGCGAGCAAGCTAGAGAGGTAAGCGCACCCTGGTGATAGGAGGCCTCGCTCGCCGGCCAGGCCAGGAGTGAGAATGAATCAGATGAACCTGAGCTTGGGCCCCGGCTCCATCGCTTACCAGCTGCGTGACCTTGGTCAAGGCATTGTGCCTTGCTGAGCCTCAGTTTCCTGTTCTGTAAAATGCAGTCACTAAAAGCACTCACCTTCCAGCATCAGTGTGACGATGACAAGGGACAGTGATGTGCAGAAGGCACAAAGCAGAGCCAAATCGTTATGTCTTGGATGGTAGCCAGTCTGCTCTTCCCAGGGATCCTGGCAGTGCCAGTTCAGGTGGCTCTGAGACTGGACAGAAAACAGGGCTTCTTATGGACTCCCATGCCCCCTCTCCTCTCGGGCGTTAGCAAACTCCAGCAAGATCTGCCACACCCCCACCCCTGCAGGAAGAGCTGATCCAGCCAAGTGAGAGGTGCCAAGCACCAAGGGCTGTGAGTAAACCATGTGCAGGCTGACACTGGCCAGAGAAGAGTTAGAGGAGGCATCCCGGAATGGATGAAGGGACGGTGTATAACCCAGACACCTTCCTCAGCAGGCAGTACATGCATCCTCTCTCACACACATATTCCTCCCTTCAGACAGCGAGGAGAGAGATCCCCCCACTCCCTCACCTTCCTCTTCCCTCCACCACCCCATCAGAGATGGCTTTCTCTCTCGTTCCAATGGGAACTTCTTCTTCTTCTTTGCACCTTCCCCCTGCCCAGCATACATATCCCAGTGTAGAGCGCAGTGTGTAATTTGAAGGGGTAGATCTAGAAAGGACCCTTATTTTAAAGAGGAGAAAACTGGGGTCCAGAAATGTCATGAGACCTGCCCAAAGTCACACACTGAGTCAGTGGGACCTCAGTATACACACGCTTGTTGATTGTTTCTACCTGTATATGTTGGGAAGCTTCTGGCTGCAAGTAATAGAATGCTCAATCCAAAAAAGCTTGAACAATGAGAATATTTATTATTGAATATAACAAGAAGCCCTGTTAACTCAGTTGATCAACATCAAGAACAAGTTCTTTCCCTCCCTCTGCTCTGCCATGCTCAGCCTGTTAGCAATTGTGCTTCAGCTTGTCTCCTCATGGTCATAAAGTGGCTGCAGCAGCTCCCAGCATCACATACTCACACAGTAATACCTCTCAAAAAAACAGAATGCCCCTCTTTTAGTTCATTATTGGGTGAGAAATCCAAGAATCCCTGCAGGCTCTATTGTGTTTCACTAATAAGAATTGCAAGAAGAATAGATTGAGTGTGATTGATTGCCTTGCTGCCTACATGATTCACCCTCGGGACTGGGAGAAGCCAGCTTTCCCTGAGGTGCATGGGTGCAAAAGACGTAGACAAAGTAAAGGTTCTGCCAGCAAAGAAGAAGGCGGGGACTGATTGGGATGCAGGTGACCATAGCTGGACACGCTGCCTAGGTGTGATGCTGACCTTCGGCTTCCTTGGGGACAAGGAAGAAACAGCCTTCACTGGGATGCAAGACTCTGCCAGCATCTCTTACAGAGAATTCTCTGCTTTGCTTCTCTCTACCAAGAGCCCAGGCACAAAGCTAAAATCCAAGATTGAGTCCTTACTAGCATTTTCTCATTGAACTAGCAGCTTATCCTAGGGGCCTCAATTCACTCAGCCCCTTGAGAGCAGGAGCTGTTGCCTCTTCAACTCTGTACCCCAAAACTCAGCATCATGCCCCAACACATAGTAGACGCTCCAAGAACATTGCTGAGCAAATGAATAAAATCGGTAAGCCTAGGATAATTATCCCTATTTTACAGGGCTATACTTGCAATCTAGTGTAATACCTGGGAAAGAAAAGCATGTTGTTACAAGTGCAAGGAGGTGTTCATATTTGCATTATTCCCCTCTCTTCTCTTTCCTCTCCACCTCAAAATATCTGACATCATATACAAAGTTGCCCCCAGGAAAGCCAGAGGTTGAGTGGAGAAGAGAGCATCGGGGAACAAGTCCTAGGTCAAGGTCTGTAAGAGTCAGCTCAGGCCACCGTAACAAAATACCACAGCCTGGGGGGCGTAAGAAACGGAAATCTGTTTTCTTACCATACTGGAGGCTGGAAATCCAAGATCAAGGGGCCATCAGGGTTGGTTTCTGGGAAGACCTCTCTTCCTGGCTTGCAGATGGCTGCCTTCTCACTGCGTCCTCATACAGCTTTTCTCTGCAGGCACTTGGAGACAGAAAGATCTCTGGTCTCTCTTCCCCTTCTTACAAGGACATCAGCCTTACTGGATTTAGGGCTCCACCCTTAGGATGTCATGTAACACGGATTAATTCCCTAAAGGTCTTATCTCCAAATACAGTCACACTGGGGGTTAGGGCTGCAACATATGAAATTGGGGAAAGGAAACACAATTCAGTCCATAAGTTCTGGGGAAGATTCTGGAATTGATCTTCCGGTTTGAAGATCTGCCCCCTGTGACCTGTGTTGCATCAGAAGTGGCAATGGCATCTCTCCCAGGTACACTCTCAGCTCTCTTCAACTGACCCTGCCACTATTTTTTTTTAAAGATTTTATTTACTTATTTATTTGAGAGAAAGGGGGGGGACTGGGGGAGAGGGAGAAGCAGACTCCCCACTGAGCCGGAAACCAGACACAGGGCTCCAGCCCAGGACCCTGGGATCATGACCTGAGCCAAAGGCAGACACTCAACTGACTGAGCCACCCCAGTGCCCCTGACCCTGCCAATACTGGTACTGCTCTGGCCTCACCCATCCCTAGTTCTCTGTATGAGCATTCGTAATTGGCCTTTTCTCAGCCCCAGCTGCATGCACAAGATCTAGTGACCTACCCAGGTTCCAATTCCTGGTTTGCTAACCTTGGCTTCCCATCAGAAGCACCCACCCCTTTGATTTTGGCAACACTCATCAGGATCTGTTATACTGTGTTGCAATTACCATGAATTCCAAAATCTCAGTCACTTAAGACAAGCAATTTATTTCTCACTCATTTCCATACCCAATGCTGTTGGTCCAGGGGCTCTGCTCCACACCATCATTCAGGGACCCAGGCTGCTGTAGGTTCCACCAGACTGTGACATCATCATCTCAGGATTTTCTAAAGAGAGAGAAAGAAACATGGAGAAAAATGCATGGCAACTCTTAACAGCACTTCTGGCTACACTCCATTGCCCAGAACTAGCCCCACAATACTGATTAATTCTTCCATGTGAACAAGAAAGGGAAGAGATTTGGAAATATTGGTGAGCACTAGTAATGTCTGTCAAACTCATACCTTCAGGTAAGTGACATTCCTTCTAATAACCATAACACCTCCCCCCACCCCCGAGGCCAGGAGAGCCTCCACATTCCCTTCTCCTTCCCCTCTAGGGAATGTGATATATACTTGCACTTTCTCAATGTATGCACCCAACAACAGGCAAAGAGCCAACTGTTACTTCTGAGCTAATAACTTCACCATTTTTCTACTATGGTTCCCAGCAATGCAAAGGGGTGACTTTACAACCCTTGTCTGCCCAGAAACTGAAAGCATCTTGGCCCGCCTACACAGACAACTGCTCTGCCATCTCTCACAGCTGGGTGTCCGGACCAATATCATCGCCAGCCTTCCCCTGCCCCCACTGCCCGTAATGGCCTAAGCTGGAAAGCACTTATATCCACCCAGTGTTCCCCCTCCTTCCAAAGCCCCAGTCCCACGCAAAGATAAATAATTCAAGCCAAGACATGCTGCCATGCTGCTGTCATGCTGGGGATTTAGTGCATACATTGCTCATGCTCCTCTTGCCGCCACAAGAAAAATTACAAATTGATCCATAGGACCTGACTCTCTGCCCATACTTCTCCTGGGCCACTGCTGCTTCTCTCTGTAAGTAATGGCTGAGCTGGTGACAGCAAGATTTAAGTCAGGGGGCGGGGGTGGTAAGCTGAGAGTATAAGAAGAGTGGACTGTGGGAGGAGGAGGGGCTGCAGAGCTGGGCCTTGACCATGACACAGAAGGGTGAGCATCTCAGCCAAGAGTCCCCATGGAAAAATAAGGCAGGTGACCTGCGGCTCAGTGGGCAGTCCTTGTCTTCTGTCTCCTTTAGAGTAAGAAACAAAAATACTAATAGGAGCCACCAGTTCTGGAGCCTTTATTATATGCTAAGCACTATTCTAAGTGCCTTATATGCAACAATTCACTTGAATTAATTAGAATTGAGCTCAGCCTGGAGTGACAGTTACCCCAAAATAAAAGTGGTTTAAGTAAGACAGATGTTTATTTTCATTTCCAAATTCAGCACTGAGGGCTAGTATGCACATCACAGTGTTCAGAATCCAGGCTCCTTCTATCTTGTTGCTCTGCCTGCATGGACTCCACTTCCAAAGTCACTTTACGTTTCAAGATGACTACTGTTCCAGCTCCAGTCACTCCACCTGAATTCCTGCTAGGAGGAAGGAAACAGGAAGCAGGGGTAAGATGAGAACCTGGTTCCTCCCTTTAAGGACACTTCCTAGAAGCTGCATGAACTTGCATTCCATTGGCCTGCCTTCAGTCATGTGACCACACACGCAAGGGAGCCTGGGAAATGTAGTCTTGATTCCAGGCAGCCATGTGTTCAACTGACATTGGGGAGTTTTATTGTTGTAGAAGGAGACAAAAATGGCCGAGGGACCACCAACAGTACCAGCCACCTCCTTCATTTGACCACTCTGTGAGCTAGTACTATTACAAAATAAATGCCCTCTACAGATGGGGGAACTGGCAGACGAAATGTTTGCATGAAATTCCCCGATCCAAAAACATTCTTATCTTTCAAGTTCCTTACTAAACATTAATGACATTCGGCCTTGTATTCATATTAAGCGTTTATCTCTCAGGCTACACAAACTGTACTTGTGGAAGCTGTGCTGTACGTTTAAGCCATCTCTCACTCCCTGGGGCCTAATACCGTGCCTGGTATAAAGGGTACATTCAGCAAATAAACACTTATCATATTCGATAAAATCTAATCCTTTCCATTGTTCTGTCATTCTTGCCCTCATTATCAAAAACCTATTAATTGCTTGTTACACCCACTTAGCACTCTTCACTCAAGATAAACAGACATGGCATCCACTGTCCAGGAATTCGTAGTTTAAATTTGGGGATTTAACATGCAAAGATAACATCCTCCTCTTTCCTCACCCTGCTACCTGGAGAAGAGAAAACCTGCTCCCCTGTTGGAGGAGCTCTCTGCGGGCTTTCTAGCCAGGAGGCTGGAAACTCCTGCCTCCCCAGGGGAGGAGACACAGGGCTGCACCCAAGAATATAAAACTGCTGCTCAGCATCCTTTGCGGCCCCACCACCCCCACAAGCTGACGAGGCTGAGCAGTTCAAGCAGAGTTCAGCTCAAGTGACTTCCTCATCACCCCACTCTTAGCCCATCCTCTGCGGCATTTGCAATTTCTCTGCTCCGGGGGTCAAGTCTCCAGTGTGCCCTCCCTGAGTAATTGTGAAATTATTATGGTTGGTGATTTTAATTTAAATTGGATGGAGAAATGTCATACTGCGGTCGACTCATTTGCTATGGATTTTCACTTAACCAAATTGATTAGTCAACCAACTAGACTTAACTTGAGAGTTGTAATCATTCATTATTAGATCTCATTTTTCCCAACGCACCCAGATGATGTCAAGAAATTAAAACTGCAGCAAAAACTCCAGCAATGTCTTCTCATCAAGGCATGGGGTCTGCCTGAAAGGCCCCAGAGATGGAACAGGCTGCGGATTTCTGTGGGGAGCCACCAGGGCCAAGTTCCTTGGTGCTGCCCTACAACAATGGCCAAAAGAAATGAGGTGGGAGTTTCTGGGGAGGAAGCCAGGCCATCGTAAGCCAGGCTTTCCCACCTCCCTTTCCCATGCGCCAAACCTCTGCTCATCCTTCAAGAGCCATCTCAAATGCTACTTCTTTGAAGCATTCTATGACTTCCCATCATTTCCACTCCCGTAGTACATCCCTATTGTAGGAATTAGTACGTTTTCATGTAATTATTGTTTAAATATCTTTTCTAAACTAAATCTCCTTAAGGTCAAGGTCAGGTTTTATTCAAGGGTGTATCCCAACTCCCATTACTGTCTTAGCACACAGTGGGCACTTGGTAAATGTTTCTGTATGGATTGAACGAGTAAAAAATGGTCTAAAGATAATAATGTGGTTAAGCCCTGGGATGGATCCTATGGGCACAGCAAAGTTCACCACTATGGATTCTTGCAACTGCCCCAAAGTAAGAGAGGTGGCTCAGCCTCTGCAGATATGAATCAAACCCAGACTTTAGAGTGGACGTTATGCTGAGCATGACTCACCTGTATGCTCTGATTGCCAGTAAAGTTAATGTGATCATCAATTGCTTCACTAACACTAATGGATATATCCAGAAAAAAGTGACTGTCACTCTACTTCTGGACAGACCAGCCCTGCAACATCACTTAGAAGGACACTGCAGACTGAGATCTAGAAAAAGAGGTCCCCTATGGTCAGGGCTGCCTTATGGGTGTGTAACCCTGTACAGTCACTCAGAAGGGTCCCAATGTCATCTTGAAACTTCTAATAATTTTCAAACACAGGGCCCTGAATTTTCATTTTGCACTGGGGGCTCACACAAATTATGTAGCTGGTCCTAAAAACGGTGGAGGGATCTGAAACTATGCCATATTAGAAACAGCTGAAGAACCTAGGGAGTTTTCCCTGGAGAAAGGAAGCCTCAGTGGGGACATAGTAACTAACCTCAAATGTCTACAGACATCCACGTGGGAGAATAAGACCGCCTAGGTGCTACCCCAGAGGACAGAACCAGAGCCACCAGGCTCATTTAGGTTTGGTGTTGGTGTTGGTGTTGACGGGCTAGGGGCAGGGGGAACTTGGCATTGGCTGGAACTATTTGAAAAAGACACGTGGAGACATTGGGGAGGGTATGTGCTATGGTGAGTGCTGTGAATTGTGCAAGATCTGTACCTCTGAAACAAATAATGCAATATATGTTAAGAAAAAATAAAGATAGCAGGAGGGGAAGAATGAAGGGGGGGAAATCGGAGGGGGAGACGAACCATGAGAGATGATGGACTCTGAAAAACAAACTGAGGGTTCTAGAGGGGAGGGGGGTGGGGGGATGGGTTAGCCTGGTGATGGGTATTAAAGAGGGCACATTCTGTGTGGAGCACTGGGTATTATGCACAAACAATGAATCATGGAACACTACATCAAAAACTAATGATGTAACGTATGGTGATTAACATAACAATAAAAAATTTAAAGAAAAAGACACATGGAAGATGATGTGCAGTCCATGGTCAGAGGCATTTAAACCAATACTATATTTGGCAAAGGATATTGCAGAGGCAGAGGATAAAGCGCCAGATGGGGGCTGGACTGAAGGATTCATAAAATCCCTTCCAGTGCTTTGATCTTATGCTTTTCAGGTTTTTCCCTTTCCAAAGCAGAGTAGGGACAATTAGAAGAGAGTGTAGAGGAGTAGAAGAAAGTGAAGGGGGAGAGAATCTACTGTCCGGAGTAAGTAGATATGGACCTATGACCCTTGATTTATAACACCTGCAACCAGAGGTGAAAAGAGGTGGCTTCACAGTTGACCTTCCCTCCAAGGTCTTTCTTAGCAGTCTTCCCTGCCATTACCCTTGGAGAAGGTTTAGCTCCCATGGACAGTGTTACCTGGATAACTGGTCAGCACTTTCTAGCCCACCCACGGCCGACAAATACGCCCCAGATAGATTTAATCCCCCACCCAGGGTGTATTTGGGGGCTGAGGAGGAGCTAGAAATGGCTAAAGAGGAATTAAGTCCATGATCAACCCTCAAACTTGTCCCAAGTGGCTCTGATCCAGAGAGATCCAGGGAGTCTCAGCACATGAAAAATAAGTTCCGGGCCAATTGCTTCCTTCCTGGCTTCTGGAATCATTTTTCTAGCCCTGCTGTCTGCACACCCCATGGGAGCTATTCATTAATGAGGGTGAGAAATGCCTAAATTACACCTCTGGTTCACGTCCAGCTCATTCAGAAGGTAAGAAAGTGAGATAACTCACTCCTGCATCATTTTGGTGATTATCAACCACTCATTTCCCGTTTCCACGCAGAGACGCCATTGACCATGAGGCCGAAAGTGCACACGCACCCTCATCTGTGCATCCCACCCCTGACCCTCGGGCCCCTCCTCTTCCTTACTATTTTCCTTATCAGTGGAAGCTCTGTTTCCCCTCCCCTCAGCTCCTACCTGGGCACCTGTCTCGGTCTGGTTAGGAGGTGAACAACATTGAACCCATGCACTGTTCCTGTCCCTGGAGAAGAGCAGCTTCCTGTCCACACGCTGCAGGGGACTGGCAGTGCAAGGCTTCCCTCCTCCTTTCCCCACCCCTCCCACCCACCACCACCTCCAACTTCAGATGGGCTCTGAAAACTGCCACCGTTTTGGGGAGAGCAGAAGGCAGGGAGGAAGGGGTGCTAACATCTCCAAAAAAGCTTTTAACGGAGACCATCATTTCCCTCCAAGAATCAATGCATTTTAATTCATACGAAGATATTTGTCTGCTGCTCTGTTCCTTCGAGGCGTAGAGACACGTTTAACAAAACAAGTCAGCCTCGCGTGGAGACAAACGCACCAGCTTCTCCCTGAAATTACTGGAAGTTCATTTTCAAAAGCCGCCCTGTTTTCTGGGAATCAATGCATATCAACTAAAATCAATAGCTTCTCCGTGCGGATGGGCTGAGACACCAAACTGATGTAGCGTTCCAGTGCATTTGTATCCAAATCTAGACGTTCTCAACAAGTCAATGAATTTAAGCGTCTGCCAGTGTCTTTTCACTTAAAACTAATCTGTTTGCTGATCGGACTGCACATTTCCAGAGTGCGTAGTAATATACTCTGTGTGTTTACTAGATCCAATGTACATTAACTCAAATAAAAATATTTCCACTCAACTTAAAATTGAGTTTGTCCCAACTTCAGCAATGCTCATGGGAATTAACTCTAGCCCATCAGCCTACTGGCCCAGCTCTCCGAGAGAAAAAGATCCCACCTCCTCCATCTGGGCCCAAAGGTGTGGTCTCTCTGGGGCTGACTAATGGGTTCTGGAACAAAGTGCTTCCGGCTTTCTGCGGACCATAAACCCCAGGATAAGAAGCGACACTGAGGGATTTGTTTGGTCTACCCCTCTGCCTCCAAACCATAGATTTCCCCCTAAGCCATTCTACAGAAAGGAGCCCCTCTTCGGTTCCTAGCATCACCCAGGAGTCTTTCTGTGGTCACTGGCTCCTGAATGGCAAAATGTTCAGCCAAAGACTGTTCTCTAATGAGCCACTTATAGAACACCTACTATATTCAAGGCTCCATGGAGATTCAAGGCAGTAAAAAAACAGAGCCTGCATTCTAGGAGCAAATGGTCTAGTGGTAGAGGGGCCCTAATCTGTGTTCAGATGGTCAGCCAGCAAATGTTCCTTGAGCACTTCCCTGTCCAGATTCTGTGCTAAGCACAGGGAGACAGTGATGGACATAGCACACTAAGCCCATTGCCTGCAATTCCCCTGAAAGAAACATCAAGTACATCACTACAACAAATCAGTCATTAATTATATGCATGTGCGAAGGACTTCAAGGGGGAAATCCAGGGTGCTGGGGGAGCAAATAGCAGCATCGAAAGGAGTGGTGGAGAGGCAGAGGGCAGGGGCCATGCCCTCTGCTTGCCAGACCCTAGAGCAGCACTTTCACCTCCGCCTAAGTAAAATTATTGCACAATAATTTATTTTTTAATTCAATTTATTTATTTGAGAGAAAGAGAAAGCATGAGCGAGGAGAGGAGCAGAGGGGGAGGCACAAGGAGATGCCCCAGTGGGCGTGGAGCCTGACGCGGGGCTCCATCCCACAACCCTGAGACCCCAACCTGAGCCAAAATCAAGTTGGACGCTTACCCGACTAAGCCACCCAGGTGCCCCTACGATAATTTATGTCATCCCCACAAGTTTGCAGGGAATTGCTGGGATTCCCACTTTGCAGGTGGAGAAACTGAGGCTCAAAGGTTGCTTGCCAGTTCTGTGAGATGACTAATAAGTGACACTCATCCTAGGAGAGCAAATTAGAGAAGATTCAAGTCCAGGAATCACAGATGCCGGGCCCAGCCTTCCCCGCTGTGCACCTGCCACTCACATGCAAGCCAATTAATAACAGAAGCCATTATGTGTTCCTGAGAGAAAACCAGCCCCAGAGAGGCAGTGGGTGTCTGGATTTAGAGAGGGGGATAGCCCCAAGGGGTCAGGTCTTAATCAAGGAAGGCTTCTCAGAGAAGGTGGCTCTGGAACCAAGTCAGAGAAATACTAAGGGAGGGAAAGGTCCCCGACAGGAGGCACAGCAGAAACAAAGGCACCGAAGCAGAAATAAATGTTCTTTTGGTGGGAAGTGAAGAGACCAGGCCAGGCTCACGTAGCAGCTGTGTATAGAGGACCCACAGGAGACAAACCTGGATAGGGAGCATGAAACCAGGCTCTAGAAGACCACGAATGTCACCCACTATGGGTGTGTTCTTAGAGTGGATCCCAGGTTCCAAGCGGGGGCTGGCCTTGAAGAAGCAGAGGGGCAAGAATCCACTGCCCAGCACCCAGACCAACCCAACCCAGTCCTCCCTTGATCCCATGGGCCCCTCTTCCCTGCCTATCCCTGAGGCTGGCAGCTCGGGAATGCTGCTGAGAGAGGCTGGTCCCCAGCTCCGAGAGAAGCGTCAAGGCATCACCATGGATACGCTCCAGGCCGCCAGCCACACAAAAGGAGCTGTGAGTTCCCTAGCTCACCTGGGACTCCGAGCTAACAAGGAGGTGGCAAAAGTGTTTCATTTTCTCTCTTCTGCTTGTTCTTTCTCAAAAAGAAGAGGCAATTTACACAAACAAACCCCACCCTACCCTGGAAGGAAGCTGCTGGGCTTGCCCTTACCATGGTGGACGGCCTCCTCCTAAGAGAAGGCGGAAGGCTGGGCCCGGAGGTCTACAATGGCATGTTCATCCCTACAAGGGGATGGAGGGACCAACCGGAAACCTAGGGTAGTTCACCTTCTCCTACCCAAATGGAGAGGCAAGCTCAGAGCCATGGGTATGAATGTAAGTTGATACCTTTGGGGCTCACTCGCTTTGGAGTTCTGAAATGCAAACAACCTATGTAATTGTCTCCAAGACCTGAATCCTTTATAATGGGGTAAATAATGCAAATTGGGTCCACCAGGAGGCTTTCAACAGCCTCCCCATGCAACAGGTGCGTCATGGATTAAGCCACCCCGATGCAGCTCGTCCGTCCCCAATTCAGCAGCCCAGGGAATCCCGACTGCATATGAAAGGGCCAGGATATCCTCTGAATGGTGGAGAGGTAAACTGGAGAGAGAAGATGGGGGTGCCAGGATACCCTGACACAGACAGGGCTGGGGGCAGGATGTGGAAAGGAAGACAGTTGCTTCTGAGTAGGGAAGGGAGGAGAATGGGAGCGTCTCCAGCCAGCAAGCAATCTTCACACGTGCATTGTCGTTCTCTTCTGCAAAGGGGTGAGAAGAGGGGAGGGGGAGAGGCAGCCCCGAGAGGGAGCAGGCGGGAGAGGTGAGAACTCCAGCATCTTCAGACCTGCCCACACTGCTGGCTTCTCGGCTGTGCGCAATACCTCATCTCACAGCCATTAGCCCACAGGAAGGATGGAAGCCGGACACCCCGAAGGGTGAGAAAATGAAGAGAAGGGCTGCACACAGATGTACGTGTGCTTGAACATCTTGGGAGAGATGGGGTCCAGCCTGGGGCTGTCCAGTCCCCAGATGGCCAGAATCCTTGGAGCGGCAAATGGACCATCACCGCTGTCACTCCAAAAGCCCCAGGAACACCCAGTAGGCAAAGTCTCCCTGTCCAAACCGAAGTCTCTTCTTCTTTCTCTGCCTTCACCTGGAGCAAAAAGGGACCCAGCTTCCCTTCCAGTCTGGCCCAGCCCCTCCGAGCTCCTGAGCAAAGAGCAGTAAACTGGGAGCCTGGGGGAGGGGAGCAATTGCTACTACAAGTGTGGGTCAGATCCTGACAGCCCTCTACTCAGAGCTTGCAATGGCTCCCATCTCACACATGAAAAAAGCCAAAGCGCTATAGGATCTGCAAACATACCCCTCCAACGCATTCCCTTTCTGAAATCCCTTAGGACATTGCCTCTTACTTGCTTTGATCTAGCTGCAACATCTCCTTTTTACCCCTCAAACACATCAGTGCCTTTGGGCCTCAGTGCCTTTGCACCTGCTATTTCCTCTGGGCAGAACACTTTCCTCAGATGTCTTCAGCCCTCACTCCCCTAGGCCCGTATTTCAACATTTTGTTCTCGGTGAGCTTTCTTAGTCACCCTCCCTAAAACTGCAGCCACTCCAACACTCCCTGCCCCTCTTCCCTGCTTTACTTTGTCTTAGCTCTCATGACCACCTCTACTTAGTCATTCACACAGTGTACTGTCTGTGCCCCTCCCTGGAGTGCACATTCCATGAAGGCTGGGGGTTTGTCTGTTTTGTTCTCAGCACCTAGAAGCATCCTGGCAGATGGTAGGCCCTAAGTAACTACACATTGAATGACAGAAACATCCCTAAGCCTGCCCCCCCACACTTCCCTGCGGTGCCCATAGCAATGCCCCTTCTAAGTACCTCTGAAGACACCAGCCCTCCTAGAAAATTACTTCTTCTTTGGATCCAGACTGAGACCGACAGGGGAGAGGGGACAGGGAGAGCAGAGTAGGGATGCTTTCCTGCCAGGTCCAGGGAAGACAGAGTATAAGTGCAGGGAGATGCTTCTTAGGTGGAAATCCCACTGAACTCCTGATGGCACCATCACCGTGCAAAGAGCAAATTCATCTTGCTCACGAGTCTTTTATCTTGCATACATGTGCACGCACGTGCACGCACACACACACCCCCCTCTGTTTCCTTCTGAG
Source organism: Zalophus californianus (assembly GCF_009762305.2). Classification (NCBI taxonomy): domain Eukaryota; kingdom Metazoa; phylum Chordata; class Mammalia; order Carnivora; family Otariidae; genus Zalophus; species Zalophus californianus. The sequence continues at coordinate 13,018,666 of NC_045605.1, forward strand.
GTCACCAAGGTTTGAGGAAAAGAACCCCGGAGTCAACACACATGGGTTCCGGCCCCTGAGCCATCAGTCCCTGCAATTTGCAGGGCCAGCTGGCATCTCATTCAGCTCTGGAAACTTGGCTTTCTTCCCTGTGAAATGGGGCCAAAAGTGCCTCCTCATCCTACCTGCTCCTCAAGAGTGGGGTGAGGCTCTCAGGTGGTACCGGGTGTGGCCACCTTTGTAAACATCATCCTGCTGAAAAGCATCCTTAACGCCTCCGCAGCTCTTGCTGACGCCTACCTACCATGCGTGAGGGCGGGACTGGGGGACGGCAAAAGCAAGAGCAAATAGGAGAGAAAAAAACCCAAGATAGAAGGCCATTAGGCAAAGCACCGCACCGTTCCAGTTGAACTGATTTCCCGCTGGAGCAAAAACCTTTTGCAAGTTTGGATTAAATGATGAGCACCACAAACTCCAGCCAATGGCCCCCAGGCCTGGGTGCGATCCCAGTCCACCCAAGCCTCGCCTGAGCTGGCGGGACCAAGGACAAGGGCACATATTTTTCTGGCGGATCGGCCAGGAGCCCGCGATGTTGTGCGGGTGACCGGGGTGTGGGAGGCGCTGGACCGAGGCAGCCTGGCTGCAGTGGGCACTCTCGGCCCAGCTGGGCTAGCCGGGCATTATTTATAATTGAGCTTATCGTGTGCAGCGCTGGCTGTCGCTGTCGGTTAGAGCCATTTGATGTCGTGGAGCCTTTTGGAAAAAGGAGCAGGGTGGGAAGAAAGAGGCAAAGGCAGGAGAAACAAAAGGAGTTTCGTAGCAGGACTTCAAAAAAGCCAAGTGTTTGAAAAGATCTTTGCTAAGGTTCTGACCTACTTTGCATGCGGATAAGCCATCTCTTTCACTCTAAAAGAAAAAAATCCCACACAAAGTGGGCACAGCTCTATTCAGGAGAACTGGGGCTGCACTGCAGAAAGGGGCTTTAGTGCTGTAATCAGAGACCATTTAGGAGCCATGATTTGGGTAATTATATAAGATTTCAGCCTCTCTTCTTCCAGGGCCACGCATAGCACTGGATGATGGGCTGCCAAAGGAGATAGCCAAGGCTGGTAGGGGGTGCCTGGCAAGCAGGGCGGCAGGGGGCAAACCTCTGCGCCCCAGAACAGCCAGTCACACCCTTGGCTCTGACACCACCTCGCTGTGTAACCTTGGCTTTGCGACCTAGATTCTCAGAGACCTGCCCTTCTTTGCCATGTTTCTACCTCAGATGATGAATCAGGTCATGGCCACCAGTGAACCCTCCTGGTCCAGGGCCTGGCATACAGTAGGTGCTCAGTCATGGTGATTCTCTCCTCCCTGTCTTCTAGAATGAATTTGGAGGCATCATCCCATCCTGCTCACAGATTCTTTGGCTTGATCAATGCCAACCGGGGTCTCTAGCACCCAGTGATGGAAACAGACGAAGAATCGGGGTCTACCAAGGAAGGGGCAGATCCAACAGCTGGAGATGCTTGGCCCAAAGAAGGCCCCAGGCAGGCTGAAATCAGAGCAAGAGGGACTCATGAAGGAGCAAGACAGGAGGCACAAGGACACATGGGTGGAGGAACAAGGAACCTTCTGCAGAGAGCAGAGGGCGATGGCAGCAGTGTTCCCATGGCTTCATACCCCCACTGCTCTAAAGAGTACAACACTCTGAACTTAGTGCCCAACAGACAGAAGAAGAAAGTATAATATGGGGAATATTCTAGGACAGTTAGAATGTTCAAGTGAAATGAGATGAGCCGGGAAAGAGGTTAGAAAGGATTTAAGAAGAGAAACCTGCAGGAAGTTAAGTGTTTATTGTCATTAAAATAATGAATGGTATTAATAATTTCCCTTATCATAACAATCCTATGAGGTTGGCAGTATTAGGAAATATTACTATTCCCATTTTACAGATGTGACAATGGAAATTTAGATGGAAACTCTAAAAATTGTTCAAAATCACACAGCTAGTCTGTGAGGTCTGTGTCTGAATCAAGAGTCTGGGTTCTTAGTTACTTTCTGTTGCCCCAGAAGGCTTTGTATATATTCAGTAAATATGCATTGATCACCCACTGTGGGTTCCAGGCTCTGTTCCAGGCCCTGGAGGTATAGCCGTAAACACAAACCGGTCTCCACCATTAGGGCATCTACACGGGTCAGCCCTGTGGGGCTGGTCAACACCACAACCCTCCCCGTTCCCCAGCATGGCACGGGACTACTACTACAGGGATGTGCTCAGGGGATGCAAATAAACCCTTTTAATCTCCATCAAATTCAAGCATCTAAGGGTAGGTCAATCTCTTTTGAAAATCTAATTTTATAAATTCCAAACAAAGACAAAACTAATTGTGGATTATCCTTTGGCTTTAGGTTGCCTTCCAAATGCAGTTATCAAAATCTCCTCCAGCAAAGCAGCTCCTTTTGGCTCCACGGGCCTTGGTTAGTAGGGCTGTGAGGATTTAAGTGCCTGGGGCTGCCTCCTGGTCCCTTGGCTGGAGCACCCTTGACTACTCTGGTAGTGGAGGCGAGCTCCCTTTGCCTCACCCCCCGTCGCTTTTCACCTACGGATCATCTAACCCAAGGGCAGAATAGAAGGGCCAGAGCTCAGCCAATTTCTACCCTTCCTAATTCAGGCAGAACTAAACCCCCATTCGAACCCCAACATCTAAGCTCAAGGCAAATGCGCCAGGATCTCACAAGCTAAGAAATGCACCTGCTTTTTGATCCAGAGTTTCATTCAAAGGATTACATTGCAAAACCTTTAATTCCTCTGCAAAAAGTCAAATGCATAAGGATGTTCAATTCAGCATTGTTTATAATAACAAAAAATGGAAGCTCATAAATATCCATGAATGCAAGAATCATGAAATCACCCATGGTACAGACATATTCTGGGATCCTGCAGGGTCATTAGAAAGAGTGAAGTGGAGAAATTGACACACCATGAAAGATCTCTAAGACACATTCAGTAAAAAAGCAAGCCACAAAACAATACACTTGGTGTATTTAAAAAAAAAAAATCTCTGTGTGTGTTGGGGGATATGCAATTTCAAATAAAATAATGTATGTAAAAAGTTAGCACAGTGTCTGGCATATAGTAAGCTCCACATACATGTAGATCACCAAGGGGCCAGGTGGTCAGAACACGCTCCACTCCACTCACCTCGGACCTCCCGTGACCACCTGCATCAGTTTGGTTAAGGGATCGTGGGTTTTCTCTGTCCTCACCCTCCCTTTCAGCTCTGGCTCTCCATTTCTTCCTGACATATCCACCCTCACTCATAAGCACAGCTCTCAGCAGAGGAGTGAATGCAGAGCTTTTTGACCCGTCTTCTTGACCTAAGTATCACTCCACCCACAGATAGTGGAGAGGGTTCTGAGGAAGGGGAATAGCTGGGTTTAGAATCCTAGACTATTAGACATTTTCTGATCCTCCTATTTCACATGTGAGGGATGTGGGATCCAGACAGGTCAAGTGCCTTGTCCAAAATCACACAGCAAGGGAGAAGGAGGATTCGCCCTCTGCTAGGACCCAGGTGCCAGATGGTGAGCTCACCTGTCTCAGGCTGAGCCCAGCCCATGCTCCTCTCTCCCTGGCAGAGACCCTCCCAGGCAGGGTCGGGGTGGATGATGTTTTCTTGCCAGTGGAATCGGGGCATGGAAGGATTTCAAGGAAGAGGCAAGTTTGCACTCTTCTCTCCCCTCACAGGCATTACCAGAGATGTATGAAGGATTTTCAGCCAGAAGATTGTAAGCACCTCACAGCGCTCCGGGATGGATCTCACGCCTCCAGGCAGAGCCTGCCCAGACAGCGCCGGGCTGCGGGCACAGCAGGAGGAGCGGCCACGGCCCCCGCCTGCCCCACACGCTGGTCCTCACTGCAGCCCCTGCTTCACCAGCTCCTACCTACATTAACCTGATCTCCAAACTCGCACACCCGAAGGACCGGGAAAGCACTGGCACGGGGCCCCCTGAGCCTCAGGCCTGAACCTGCTACAGGGAAGCCTTGGGCGGGCCTCCTGCATAATCTGGGCATGGTGGCCCCATCCGTGAAGCGAGGCGGTAGGACCAGAGCCCCTGGAAGGGCCACGCCGCACTCGGCCGCTCCGGGAGGAGGTAGCAGGAATGGAAACTGCAGTCGCAGGAAGAGTTGGCATGAGTAACATGCGTAACGTAACGTTCCTTAAACACAGGGTCAGTCTGGCAACGCGGCTCGGGGCTTCACACATATTCTTCCTTTTGATCCTCGCCAGTTTTTGGCTGTAATTATCTTCATTTCATAAATGATACAACTGAGGCTCAAAGAAACTAAGTAATTGTCCCAAGTCATACAGCTCATCGTCAGTGAGGTCGGAACCATCCAGCTTCTGACCCTCACCTCCTCACCCCACACATTACAAATACTCACACTCTGACACACATGCATACACAACTCACAGACACGTGTGCACACAGTTACATACACATTCACAGTTACGTGTGTGCGCACACTCGTGCACATTTACATACACACTCACACCTACATACACATACACACAGACTCTTATATACACGCATGTACATACACACATTTACACACACTCCCTCACACACATGCACACAGACACACTCTCACACGTGGCACACATACACACTTACCCACTCAAACACACATTTACATATATACACACATACATACACACACATACACATTCATATATTCAGTCTTCCACATACATACTCACACACTCACACACACTCTCACATGTTCACAGATGCACTTACACACTCTCATACACACTCTCACACGTTCACACACTCCCACACCACATATTCTGCCTGGAGCCGGGACACTCCGGGTGGTGACTGCAGCCACACCGTGGGGCCCGTTTCACACAGTCAGCCCCTCCACTCCTCTGATAGGAGCACAGCCCGGACTTTCAGGCACCTTCTCAATGTCAAAAGTTCTTATCAGACCACAAGTCTTGCTTTTTGCTCCAGAGAAAATGGCTCCATGCCTTGTCTTCTCATGTGTTCCCTTTCTCTTTTTTATCCCCATTCTACCCGCTCATCCCCTTGAGGTCCCTGCTCACTACTCATCACCAGATCGGAAGCCTCCTTCCTGGGAACTCCACTCTGTCCAGCATGCTCCCTACACCTGGGATGTTAAACCCTTTTCAGTTGCATGTCCTCCAGGCTCCAGGCTTCTTGGTGTGCTGATGTGTGCAGCCTCCCTTTTGCTGTGGACACGCCACCCCCTCCCTCTGCATCTCCTCAAATCCGGCCCCGCATCAAGCTCTGTGTGGCTACACCAGCCACTGCATGAGACCATGGCAGGAAAACAGAGAGCGCCTCATCGGTGCCAAGGCAGGGGGCTCACCCATCCCAGGGCAGCCAGGAGTGGGTCCAGAGGCAAGGACCACACTCAGCCAGGAACAGGACAGTTTGGCCCTGGGGCCCAGGAGGGAGGTGCTGCGGGTGGCCAGGGAACACAAAAGAGGGGGATTTAAAGGAAAAAGCCACTGCACTCCAAGATTGATTATAACCTGGAAAACCAGAAGAGGGAGGCTTCAAAGATGACACCAAGGCTTAGGGAAAACCTAAGGTGGTGGGAAAGGTGTGGTGACCCTCCCAGAAATAGGGCTGTTGGGAGAGAGGTCTGGGGATGGGCGTGGACAGGAGAGGGTGAAAAATCTTGTTTCAAACACTTGCTATTCTGAAATAGCACAGGGATTTTCAAGGGGAGATGCCTGTTGGGTGGTCGGAAAAATGGGGCCAGAGCAGCAGAGAAAAGGCAAGGCGGGGGCTATGAAAGACCATACTGTGCATTGAACTTGGAGCTGCAGGAGGTGGGGTCAAAATCTGCTCCCCGCCCCAGCCCCGTGCTGTATCTACCCCACCGGAGCCTGAGTCAGCACACCCCAGCCAGAATCGGCCCAATGAAGCAAGTGATGTCACTGGGAAAGTGACCCGAGGGTGCTCAGGGTGTGGGGTGGGCCCCATGGACAGCCATCCTGGGGTGGTCAACAGGGCAGATGCTGCAGGGAACGAGGGAACGGGGAAGGGTGGGCCATGGGTAAAAAGTGAGGAAATGCTCAGTGACCTTTAAGAGAGCGATCTCAGGAGGGACCGTGGCAGCACCCCATCTGCAGAGGACCAGAGGGGAAGGAATGGGAGTGGCAATGTTGGGTCTAGGGGAGAGAGAGGGAGGTGGGGTCATCAGATGCTAGCTGGGAAAGGTCATTAGGTCACTATTGGTCCTTTGTTCCAGTGGTTTCCTGGATGCCGTTTCGTGCTGGGCACCGGCTGGGCCGGGGGACCCAGGGATGAATCAAGCCCCACTCCAACAAAGAGGAGCAGGGGGCTTCCCTGCAGGACAGCACCATGAGGCCAGTGCTGACCAAGGCAGGAACTGCTCTTGAGGCAGGGGATGTGTGCACTTCTGGGGAGACGAGACAGGGGCCTTGGGAGGTCAGGGGTCAGCCACAGTAGGGCCTGGAGACCTTAGATCCCCAGGACACAGCAGCCCCTCCCTGCCAGAATCCAGCCCTTCTTCCCCCTTCATCAGAACTCCCAGACAACATATGCAGAATACAGCTCCCTCAGACCTCAGGCTTTCTAGAACCAGGTGGGGGGGGAGAGAGGGTGGCCAACACTCAACGTCTTCTCTCTCCTTCTTGTTGGCAGTTTCTCCCGGCTCTGTGAGTGCTGTCAGGGTGATGCCCCCTCCAACACATACACACACACACAGCCACACAGCAGAGCCATCTCTGCCTTCTGCCAAGGTCACACAGCAAGTCAGTCTCTGAGTCGGTGAGGAACCCCTGAAGGGCCTTTGAGCAAATATTCCCAGATGGGTGGGGATGGAGGGAGCAGCCCCCAGGGAAGACCCTTGCTTGGACCCCCCAGAGCCTCCATCCCCTCTCCGAAAGGCACCTTCCCTTCCCCTGCCTTTCCCAAAATCAATCCCGACATCTCCTTAAATCGAAGTCAGCCACCATGAAAGGGCGGTGCGGAATTTTGTTTACCAATCCTGGCATCTAATTAAAATTAGCTGATGGTTCTTCTAGTTGGGTTTGTTCTGACTATTTTTAAGCCAGAGCTGCTAGATCGGTGTAGCCGCTAGTAAGCTGTCAAATCAAATTTTCAAAAGCAAATTGCTTTTATAATTAATTTAATTATTATTACGGCTCCCAGTTTTGTGTTGCCTTAATGAACACAATCAGGTTTCACCCTCCACTTCCCCTCCCACACACCGAGCACCCCTCGCTTCCCGGGACTCACCTCCCACCTCTCCCATCCAAGTTGGGCTTAGGGAAGGGGAAGAAGAAAAGCAGACACGTCCCCAGTCCCCTCCCCAATCCCCCCAAAGGCCACCTCCTCACTCATGCCCTCATCCTCAGAGTGAGTAATTAAAGTTCTGCTCCCTGTTATGGAATAAATGGTACATGTTTTAATTACCCCTGAGCCTACCGAGGCGTCCTCACACCCCCGCCCAAGTCTGTGAATGCATGTGGGGTGGGGGAGGGGCAGCGGAGAGCCTGCGCTTCTCGACAGTGACAGCAGTCTGTCACCCGGGGTCTGGAATTCACTGGGGAACTGTCAGTTACTAAGGAAACTAGGAGGGAGAGAGGAAGAGAGAGAGGCGGTTAGATCCAATTTTGGGTGACAAGTGTGAGGCAGAAAGACTTTGGCCCCCTTGGTGCGTCTAGCCTAAGTGGAGGGGTCTTTGGGGGTTGGGCAGGGGGCGTGTCATGGGAGAGGCCTCACCCGAAGAACACGCCTTTCTCTGGAACTCAGGGCAGGTCAAGGGGGTGGAGACACGGAAGGAGGAGGAGCCAGTGGCCAGGGCAGTGACCAGAAGCGACGTGTGTGCTTGCGTGTCCGTGCACGTGTGCACGCATGTGCACACCCATATGCATGCACGCACACGTGTTTGTGTATATCTATGTATTTATCCTTTCTGATATTTTGGGTGTCTTCCCTTTTTTTCCTTTTGTTTTCCTCCTTCCTTGGTTTGCAATTTATCTCATTTCCATCCTTCTCTCTCTCTCTCTTTTTTTTTTTGGTTCTAAGCTGTCCCTTCTTCCTTTCTCTTTCTATCTCTCTTTCCCCTTCTCCTCCTCTGCTTCTCCTTCCTCCTGTCTTTCCCTGCATCCCCCCACTACCTTTTCTCTGTTGGTCACAGTCTACCTGCCTCCCAGCTTCCTGTCTCTGCCTCTGTTTTCCTCCCCCTGGTCTCCTTCCGGCTCTGGCTCAGACTCATCCCTGCGAACTGTAAGCGTGAGAGAGCCAGGGACACCTGTGCCCCACCACGACTGACTCCCTGTCCAGGCCCAATTGACCAGTCCTTTCCCAAGGAGACACGACGCCCACAGAGGAAGGGTCCAGGGGAGCGCTGACATGGAGCACCAGATGTGACGCTAGTGGCACGGTGGAGGACAAAAGCCAGGGCAGGTACAATCCCGTAGTTCTTGAAACAGGAGCAGAGACCGGGATTGCCCGGTAAGGGCTGGAGGCAGGGCCAGGAGCCAGCCCAAGCAAGAGGGAACACGGGCAAGGTGAGGGAGACAGGGGAGAAAGGTCTAGCATTTATTTCTGGGCCTTGTGACCTGGGTGGCAGCAAGAGATGCTCCTCAAAGAAGGGTGTGAGTCAGCAGCTGGGCGCACCTGGGGCCTGGTTGCCGGCAGCACAGAACAATCTGGACACCACTCAGGAGTCCCAGGGGCACACCAGGCCTGGGGAGTACCTGCCCTGCCTGCCACAAAGCAGTGCCAGGCGAAGCTGGGCCCTCCCACTTCCTTCGCTGGACCTGGAGCCCCCACCCATCTCGCCGGTAAGCCGAGGCCCGCATCCCTTTCTCTCCCCTGCCGGAACCACCTCTCCCTTTGGTCCCTCACTCTTATCGTCTCCCCTTGGTGCTCCCTAGAGCAGGTCTTGAATCTTTTCCTCTTCCCTCCCGGTAGAAAGAGGGCCTGGTTCAAGTGTGATCTGACTCCTGGCTCCCAGGACCCCCCCGGGGAGCCCAGTGTGCTGGAGGGCCAGGGGTCTGGGCCAGGCCGGTCAGAGGGGTGGGCAGAGGTGGAGGACCTCTCAGGCCGCCCTGCCCAGAGCAGGGATAGTCTAAGTAGAGGGATGGGGAGTTACCTTTCTCTCCAGAACCAGGGTCCTTGGAATGCCCCTGAAGATACCAGGTCCATTTCGGTCCACCCCACCCACCCATCCCCCCGCCCCCTTACACACACACAGATCCGAAGGGAGGCAACTCCGCCCTCCCGACTCCAGGGGGCGCTCTCTGGCCAGATACATGACAGCAGCCTGGAGGCTCTTTCAAGGAGACCAAGGTGCCCTTGGAGCCAGGCTCTCAAGGGGAGCCCAGTGCCAAGTTGAGAGTCCTCGGCCCTGCTTCTGAAGCTGCCCACGCTGGCCTCAACACCCCCCTGGCCGCGGGCTGATTTGGCATCCCCTGACACCTCCAGCCATTGCCAGGCAAATGCTCCGGCCAAGGCATCTGTGTAGAGCAAGCCTGCCACCTGGTGGTGAGGCTACCCAACTACAGGCCAGGGCTCGAGGGGGTTTCTGTCCACTTTGGGCCCCCCGGCTGGTGCCCACTAGTCCCCCAGCGTCAACCGCCGAAGCCTGTGCTGCTTCCTTCGAGAGGAGTTCACAGGCGCAGAAAAGCAGAAGGCAGGGGTGAGGTTGGGTTCAAGGGCTGAGGCGGGGGCCCAGGGGCAAGGCCTGAGCGGAGGGGCTTGTGAAAGAAGGTAGTTCAGGCTTGTAGACCAACTCACTTGTCTCTTCCCTGCCTGCAGTGAGGAAGCAGCCAGGGGCGGGAGAAGGGCTGCAAGCCTGGACTCCCCGCCTGGCTCGGCCACCGGCCAGCCCTCAGACAGAGGGCACTTCTTCCCGTGGCCCTGAAGCTCCTGCTGCAGGAGCAGGGCCCACAGACACGGCTGTGTGCAGCTCCCGCTCTCAGGAGCTCACCTGCTAGAGCCCAGATAGACCGAGAGGCCGCAGCCGTGGGCGGTTCTGGAAGCCCGACCCTGTCCGGGTAGGAGGGGCCTTGGGGCTCAGCTCGTGCAGCCCAGGCTGCACAGGGAGCTCCACGGGCCCCTTCCTCCACACGAAAACGTTCATACTAAAAATTATAAAATATATTTATACTATAGATTAAAGCATTTTCTTCAACCAGAAGTTCATTGCTTTTCTTCTGAGTTTAAAAGAAATTAAAACGTTTTCCGTGTGCCTAATGGATACAGCAGCTCTGAGCCCAACCTCCTCCTGTGGGAGATGAGAGGCTGAAGTCCAGAAGAGGCAGGGGCCTGACCAACTTCACCCAGCAGGCCAGGGGCCAGGCTGGGGCCACAAGCAGGTCATCCGGCCCCCAGACGAAGGCTCTCTCCATTCCCCATTTAACCTTTCTCAGGAGAAAAGAGTCGCTGCAGGCACAGGCCAACCAAGGGCCCCTCGGCCAGCCCCGGGAAGCCCTTTGCCTGGCCCACCACCGGGCAGCCCTGGCCGGCTCCGCTATGCTTGGCCCCTCCCTCCCAGGCCCCTCCCTCCTCCAGTCCTGGCCCTGCAGCCAAGTCACCACCACCACCACCACCACCACCACCACAGCTCTTTGGCCTGCTGTCTTATTAATTCCTAATTTCCAATTTGCAAGAAGAGAGAGTTTTAAACCTCCATCTCACCAGCCCGGCAATCACACAGATGATCCAAGTATCTCTGGACAGACTTTAATTTATTTCCCAGCGCACACGGGCACCACTGAGAGACTTGATGGCACCAGCTTAAACATAATAAATTACTCAAGTGCCCAAGATTAGTTAATAAAGCTCCAGGCTCCCTCCCAGCCCCTGCTGACTTGGTCGGCGACACCAGAGATTCCTTTGGAGATGCCCAGTGCAGGGTGGGGGGAGTGGGGCTCAGTGGTGAGGGTCCCCAGGTCTGAGCCGGCTGTCTAGCCTTCCTTGGGCCCATGAAGCCAGGCATGAGTTGTGATCTGGGTGGAAAGGCGGGCATCCCAGAGAACTCCAGGGTGAACTTGGGCGTTTTTGGCTCCAGGTCTCAGCATATCATGGGAGTCATGATCCACTGGTGGCAAGTCAGACTCCTGCTTGGGCCCATCTTGGAAGACCAGGGCTCGGAGCAGGCCCACGAATGAAAGAAGAGGCCAGTGAGCTTTTGGAGCCAAGCGAAGGGGATGGGGATGCTTTTCTTAAAGACACAAAGGGTCAGGGATAGTCTTTAAGCATCTGAAGGCCCATCCCTGCCCCTCACTCCAGTCACCTGCCAGGTGTGTCCCCTTCACTGGGTCTCACACCCATTCCATATGCTACCTTCTCACCCCCAAAGCCTTATCCACTCAGGGGCCATCCAGCAGCCCTGCCTGGCCCACACACACCCCACCTCCCTCAGACGATCTTTATGAAACCCGGCTGGAACCAAATCACTCCTCTGATCACCAACCTGTGATGCTCTTCCATCGCCTGCCTGCCTGATAAAGTGTGGCTTTATAACCTGGGAGTCATTGTCTTCCTCTAGTGGTGATGAATCTGGAGAGCTGGGGGACAGAGTGAGAAAGATGCTGAAGAGAGAGGGTGCAGCTCACCTTCCGAGGAGCCTCAAAACAGGAGCTTGTCCTTTGCTCAGCTGGCTCAGCCAAACACTGCAAGAGACAAAGACACGGACCAGGAAAACTCAGAAGTGGGTCCCCGCCCATGATCCTGGGCAAAGGGCTTGGGGTGTGGGGAGAGGGTGTAGAAGAAGTGCTAAGCATCGGCCAGAACCCTGCACCTCCATCCTCCTTAAGAGTCTCCCCAACTTCTCCCCAGCTGGCCTCAGCTCAGGCACCCCATACCTAATGATCTCAAGAAAGATAAACCAAGTAACCTCATCCTCTTCATCACTCCTTTGTGACACCTGATACCAAAGCCACAGCTCCTGGCTCCCAGTCCCTGGCTGCTCCAAGCCCCGACGCGGGTCTCCTTTAGTCCCAGGTCAGACTCGTGAGCAGGGGGCTGGACTTCTTGCCCGGCCCTGGTGGTGCCAAAGTGCTCCGGAGGGAGGCTACAGAAACTGCCATCCACAGTCACCCTTGTTCCCAGGCACTAGTATTACTCATTGTATCTGCAGTAAAAACCTCTTCAGGATCTCTAATTCTTTCCTTCCATAATGCTCAAAATACTGCCTACACACGCTCTTGTTTATGCAGAGAGAGCCTCCCATCACACAATAGACGATGGCTGAATATGGTATAAATTGAATCACATTATAAACGCACTAGGGGAATCCTAACATGAATTCTTCTGTAAAGTGAATAATCATCCCCTAATTTATCATTAGTGTAAACCCAGGTGTTCATATAACAAGTTTGTTTGATGTGAGCAAAACCTGTGTGTACACACACACACACACATGCTCCAGGGGAGTGGACGCCGCTGTGCCCGGTCTAGTACCAGGCACACAAATTGCTGATGGTGATACTGGTGAACCAAAGCACCACAGGTTCTATGAGAGCATATTGTTTCCCCTTAAAGAGAAGAGAAACTGAGGCCCAGAAGGGAGCAGTGGTTTTGCTGCAGTCACCCATCTCCCTAGAGAAGGTCATTTCCTGGTCTTTATAAGATCCTCAGGGTCACAAGGAGGAAGTGGGGGAAGGGGAGGGCTGACGGGCTGGGGATAGGGGCTGATCTTGGGGAACACGGGGTTTCATATCAGTTCCTACAGGCTCGGGGGTGGGGCGGGAGCCAGTCGTGTGACGAGGAAGTAGGTGGGATGCTAGGTTTCAAGCCTCCGCTAACTTCTGCCTGGGGTGAGGTCTCAAGAGGAAGGCTCCCCCGAGCCCTGACGACAGGGTCCTGGGGTTCAGGAGCGAGTGTTGCTGCAGCCTGAGGGGGCACAGCCTTCCTTATCCGGGCCTGGGTGCCATACTCCGCCCGCCCCCTGCAGGTGCGCCTTGCGTACAGGTCTCCAGGGGCCTCACCCCAGGCCCTGCAGGTTGGGCAGGTCCAAAACCCACGGTCTGAAGTACTTTCTTGAGGATCTCCTGCTATCTAACCTCCTTCCCCTGCATCCCGAAAAAGCCCTCAGCCTCCCCAAGCTAGGGCCCTTTTAATCTCCCCACCCCAGCAAACCTGGATTCTATGCCCAGCCCTGCCACGGCGAACAACCCATATTTGCATGGGCTTTAAACTGATAAGGCCCCATCCTACACCCTCTCCTTCAGTCCTCACCACAACCCAGAGGGGCAGAAACGAGCTAGCTCCATTTTGCCACTGAGGAAACATGCTCAGAGAGGTCAAGACCCTTTCCCAAGTCACACCAGGTCTTCTAAGTGGAAGCCCACCACTCCTGCTCTCCCCGAGCAGAATGGCTTTCTGGTAAGGATCTGGACCAGATCACTCCTGAGTTCTCTTTCAGCAGATCCTTCTAGTCTATGAATAGCCATGGCTCCAAGATCAGCAACTAATCCAGAGAGAATGCTTAGGAGAGGTGAGTTTAGAGCCAGGGATGGAAAAGAGGGGCAGACCTAGTTGGTGGAAGAGAAGAAAAGAAATCCTTTGCTGTGTTCCCATCAGAGGAGTGCCCAACCATTCTGACCCCTCCTCCCCTCCAAGTTCTAAGAAAAAAGACAAATCGTGGAAGATGGGAGACAGAAATGCCACCTGTATTGCTACAAAGACTAAGGTGGTAGATCCAGCCAAGTGAGAGCGCAGATGGGCCTCCTGGATCCTCGAGGCCTGGCAGGTTCTGCACGTGGAGGCGACAGTGGAGGGCCGCCCCAGCGTGATGGGTGTCAGGCATGGGTGGAACACAGCTTGGGCTCTCGCCATCCATCTGAGCTTTAATAGGGGAACGAAACCAGTAGGAGCTGAGCAGCCCTGCCCCATGGATACTCCCCAGATCACGGAGTGGGTAAGTCTGCTCCCTTTCCCTGGGGCAGAGAGAACAAAGCCAAGAGATGCACCCACTGAGCTCCCTCCACGCAGAAGGAGTGACTAAGCAGGAAGCATGTTCTCCCACAGAGGGGCCTCCCCCCGAGTGCCCACCCTCACCTCCTGAGTTCTCAGAATCAGAGGACAGGGCCAGCCCTCCTCTGCCTCTGCCTCATCAGACATCTTTCACCTCCCTGCATAACCATCCAGGATTCGGAAGGTGCAGGTGCTGGGGGAAATGGTCTCTTTCCATGTCTGTGGGGTGCATGGTGGGGGATTCTGGAAACCTTCTTTTCTGACTGCTGAACTAGAACTTATAACTTGCAAGAGGTTTAAAAAAGAAAAACCTAGAAAACCTGGCGTGTGAGGGTGAAAGTATATTTTCTAATGCAGAATTCCCAACTTGAGTATGGCAGTACCGCACACCAGCCACCAGTTTGTGGCAAGTAGTCTTGTTACTCTCAGCGGAAAATGAGACATGTGAACTAGAGTGGACTCAAAATCTTCCCTTTTACAATGTCATTTGCACTTCAGTGTCCTTTCCTAGGTAAGACAGGGGTGGTCCTAATAGTCAGTGCCGCAGGTGTTATCCACTACCGACAGCCAGTCTCCTCGACGCTAGTAATCTGTGTAAATTTAAAAGCCGTCTATCTCAGAAAGAGAAGATAAAGCATTGTGGAAATAATATATACAAAACATCCTTGCACACTCAAATGTGAGTTTACATGCTAGATATAATGTATTGCCATTATGATCATTATGGAGGAAAGGGCCTTTACTTTCAGTCTGGACCTTGGATAAAGTGAAAGACCCCCCCTACCCCCAGACCACTCCCATCCACATCTGACTCTGATAATCCCTAAATTCGTCCTGCAGACTCTAGTGGTCGATGAAATGGTTCCCCTAGCGGTTGACCACTGGTTTATGTGCAAGTCAGATGTTGGCTGAGGACTACCCACTCCCCGAACATAGGTAAACTTAACCAAGATTGCCAATTCTCAGCCTGTGGGAACCCAGAGCTGTTTCTAATTTCCATGGGTTCCCCACAGTTACTTAATTCCTGGTCCCCGATGTCTTTCCTCCTCCTCCCAAAGTGCTACCTCCATTCTGCTCTGCACCCCCCGGGGCGCAAAGCTTAGGACCGCTGTCAAAGGTCCACAAAAACCCACGTGCACCAAGCATTTCCCAGGTTTAGAAATGTTCCTGAGATCACTGGCATCCAGGAGAGGGGCCGTGGCAGACAGGAGCCTTCCCAGATCCTGCTGGTTCTCTCTCCCCCTCTATTTCTTTGTCCTCCTGAGAAACCAGCTCATTCTTCTCCTTGGGCTGCATGGAAGAGCTTCTCCTATACCCAGGTACCTTAGACTCTCAGCTTCCCTCCTTCCAAAAACTAAACTAAAATCAGCTAACTAAAATAAAATTTCCCTAAGCGACACAGTTATGAAAGAGCTACCAACACAACCTGATTATAAGCAGCTCGAGGTCAGGGACTAGGGTTTTGAGACCCACTCTAACTAGCCCAGAGCTCAGCTTAATAAAGACCATCACTACAGCCAATTCTCATGATCCACAGTAGTTGCGTTCTGGAAAGTCACTTCGAACACTGAATCGGCCAAACTTTTGTCCCCAGGGGGAATACAGGGTTCGGTTTTGTGAGCCCCTGGTCATACAACATTTTCATCAACTGTCCAATATATAACTTTGTTTTATGTGAGTTTCTGTTTAAAGATAGCTTATTTAATACATATTGCTGATTCATTAACATTGAATTCACGGTCAATAGCACCATAACTCCTGCCTGAACAGAGCTTATGTAACACATGTATTCTTCTCTATGAGGCACATCACGGCCTCCTTGTTTAGGAACAGTAGATGGCAAGGGAGCACAAAGCTCGGGGCCATCTGAAACAGCAAAATCACCAACGAAAAGCACACACACTAAAAAAAATGTGGAGAAAGATGGCACTAAACAGGCCATGGAAAGGACCCTTGTTTACAGCGTGAGAGCTGAAACAAGAAGGCAGGGCTTCAGCTGGCAGTGTGCCCATCAAGCAACTCAAATTTTTCACCACTCTGCATGTGTCTGTGAGTAACCACGAAAGCGCTATGAGTGTATCGACTCAGCGGTCCCCAACTGTAGCAAGTAGGTGACTTTACGAACATGGCACCCACAAATAATGAGGACTGATGGAACATGCATCTCATGGAGTATTACTCAGCAATAAAAAGGAACCAAGTGCGTGCAGATACACACGACCTGGATGAATCTCACAGGTGTTGTGCTGAGCAGAACACGGTCATCTCGAGAGGTGGCACATTTATATGACATTCTTTAAAAAAAAAAAGATTATTTATTTATTTATTTATTTGAGAGAGAGAGCGTGGCAGGGGGGAGGGTCAGAGGGAGAAGCAGACTCCGTGCTGAGCAGGGAGCCCGATGCGGGACTGGATCCTGGAACTCCAGGATCATGACCTGAGCCGAAGGCAGACGCTTAACCGACTGAGCCACCCAGGTGCCCCTATATGACATTCTTGAAAGGACAAAACTACAGCAATGGGGAATAGCTAGATGGACACCAGGAATAGAGGTGGGGGAAAGCGTGGCTATAATAAATACCATAATAAACACCAGTGATCAGAGAGGCAATGCCCGCTGGCTCCAATCTGGGCTGTCTTGTTCCATGGAATAGAGCTTCATGGGAAGGTGACTGTGGCCACGTGAGGCCTTTCTGCTGCCCTAGTGGCCTTGTCAGAAGGAGGAAAGCCGCCACCTGTGAGCTTGGGTTATGGCCTCATACCCCACCCCCACCCCACCCCCATGCAAATGGTTCCAACAACCTGCTAGTCACCAAAAGAGAGCAGCCAGCAGGTCCAGAAGCTTCTCAGCCACTTTCCATTCCTTGGCTCATCTGTGAGAAGGCCCCACTCCTGCAGGGTCCCCAGGGCATTGGTTTTATATCCACACACAGAGCTTCCCCCTCTGAAGTTAGTGTTGCCCCTAGCAACCAGCTCTCTCTCCAAACTGCTTTGAATACTGACTGCCTGAGGAAGACCGCTCTTCAGAACCGATTCTAAAAGATCTCCTATCACTATGTGAACAAAACATTTTTAAACAGAAAATTTAACAAGGTTTTAAAACAAAGATTCAAACTATTTTCATCATATTCTGACTTTATGTTTGCTGAGTGGCTTGAGGGGGACTCTCTGTTCTTTCCAAAGGAAGAAAGAGGAAAGGTTGGTGGTAGATCATGAAACGTGACCTATTCTGAGAGACCTTTGAGAGGTAAAACAGAGATCACTGGATACCTCTGTACAATCCTCTAGTGGGGATTTGGCTCATAGTAGGTGCTTAATAAGTGCCAGGGGAAATCAGGGCAAATTCCCAATATAAAAGAGTTGTACACTACAATTATTAAAACACACATACATTTATTGAACATTGCCTATGTGGCAGGCTACTGGTACCCAGCAAAGAGCCTGCCACATAGATGGTGTTCAAAAATGAATTAGCTATGGCCCATACCTTCTGGGGGATCCATCTGGTGGAGAGAAAGATATGAATAAATAATTGTACTATCAGGCAGAGACACTGATGCTAGAATAAAGTATAAGGAGCATGCTATGGGGAAATGGATAAGGGGGGCAGTGCATTAATCGAGGTTCTATGGTTGCAAGTGACAGAATCCCAAATCAAATGAACAGAAACAGAACAGACAATGCATTGGTTCACATCATTTGGAAGGACCTGAGTCTATCAGAGACTCAGATGGATGTTGATACAGGAAATTCTTCTCTTCTGCAATCTTTTGTCTTTCTCTGCCTTCAGGAAAGAGGTGTGAAGTCTGGAAATGAATCTGGCTGGAATCCCGGCTGTGCTATTTACTAGGCTGAGCTTTCCGGAGCTTCAGCTTCCTCATTTATAAAATGGGAATAATAATACCTACCTCGCAGATGGTGGTGAGGGTTAAAGGGGCTCGATTATAACTGTAATTGTTGTTCGATGAATCCTGTACCCCCTTTCCAGCTCAAGAATCTCTTCTTGAGGGCAGGTCCAAAACCCACGGTCTGAAGTACTTTCTTGCACCCACCACCTCTGTACAATCCTCTAGTGGGGATTTGGGGGATTCAAGCACCCACCCATCCATCCATCCATGCACCCATCCCTGCATGCATCCATCCGTGCATGCATGCACCTATCCATGCATCCACACAATAGGTATTAAGTATCTGCTCTGTTCCAGACAATATGCAATCTACTGAGAATATTAATAAGACAGGCTCCCCTATCTCCCAATTACCTACAGGTAAGTGAGAGTGATAAGACAAACAGGAAACATGAAATGTGAGGAAACGCATAGGAGAAGTACAAATAATCCCTTAAATCTGTATAGTGCTTTTTATGATCAAAGAAGACTTTACACCCAGTAGCTCCACCAAAGTCTCATAACAACCTCATGAGATGCATTATCAGTCTATCTTACTAATGAGGAAACTGAGGCAAGTTATCAATAGCATAGCTAAAATGCTCACGTCTGATGGGAGGTAGGAAAAAGTCCCACTTTCTGTAATGTCACAGTCGTGTGGAACATAAAAGTTTTACTGGGGGGAGGAAAAAATGATTTGTTTTGACATTATTTTGAAATACAGTGGCCAAGAAAGAAGCTATAAAAACCAGCTGTAAACAAAACACCAGGCCACTGAAGAAAAGCAAGAGGGATCCAAATGGTACAAAGTACTGCAAGGAGGAACGTGGGTAAAAGAGTTGGTGTATGAGCACAAGCAGTTTGCCATCTGCGTAGAAATGTCTAGATTAAAGCATGAGTAGTTGAATCATACTAAAGTGCTCGCATTTTTCTTTTCAATCTTGATAGGAATTCTGCAGTTTTTCACATTACCATAGAACACTTAGAACTCAGACATGGTACACAGTCCATCCTCTGAATCTTGTGCCTATTGCATTTCTCACATTTAGATATCATCTTTTTTTGCGACATTAAGATGGTCTTTGGCTTCCACCCTCTCAATCCCCATACTACTTTTATTTGCGGCAAATACTCTAAGTGATTTGCCTGAGGTGACACAACCACCAGGCAGGAAACCTGGAAGTCGACCCCAGATCTTGAGATGTCATTTCTGGTGCCTTGTAAAACACACGAGGCTGCTCTCTGTACCAGGTGCCAGAAGCAAGAAAGGACTCCTGAGGTCCCCTGCGCTCCATCTGGGTCTGACCTGCCTAGAGGAGTTTCCCATCATGACCTGAACCTTCTCCTCTTCTTTCCTTCTCTCCAACCAGGGTCAAACTAACCTATCTTGGCGTACATTTCTCGAAGTCCCTTAATTCAGAGGATTGAGGCGAATGCGCACCTCCCCACTGTGTCAGGTCAGCAAGGGAGAGATTGGGATTGAGGGGTCCATCAGGACTCCCAAGAGGCTGCTTAGTCCACCTGTGGGCAGAGTGATCTCTGCCAGCTGTGTCAGGGAACATGATGCCACCCTGGCTTTTCTAAAATCAAAACACCTTCTGCCACCGGGTGAAGCTACCAGTACCTGGACCAAGCGTTAGGCTTGTAGTATTGGAACAGGACCACACTTCATAGCCAAGTACCTGGTTTGAGTTCCAGTCTGCCACCTCCTCGATGTATGATCTAGGCAAGTCCCTTCACTTTCCTGGACCTCAGTTTTCTCATCCACAAAATAGGGACGATGGTGGTGGTGACAATATCTGTACTACAGGATAGTTGTAAGGCACAAATGAGTTCATCTGTGCAAATACATTTTGTCAATTGTATGGGTAAGTAAATGCCTGCTCTTGTTATCTTCATTATTATTGGTGCCAAGTGAAGGTTGGGGAGGAGGGTGGGACTCTCCCAGAGATCCCACTGGGAACTTTCAGAAATTCCTTGGGATAGACATAGCAGAAAAGCTTTATGCAAAGTAAAATCAGAAAAGATCCCACAGCCAGGGACAGCAGAAAATTTTGGTCTTTGAGCTTGCTTTTTCTTTTTTTTTAATCCCAGAAAAACTGTAAAATAGTTGTAGAAGGAAGAGTAGATAAAATGGAGGAATAAATGGGACATTTTCCCAGCTGGGCAGGAGGATGCTGATTGAGTACAATCAATGCCACCAGCCCGCTAACGAGACCCAATCAGGCGGGGCGATTAGAGATATTCTTCAGAGAAAGAAGCCTGACAGCTGCAGGAAAGTTTCTGCTTTACTAGAAAAGAGAGAGCGGGAGAGATAGGCAGAGTGGTATGGCAGAAGGGAGAGGGAGCGGAGGGGAGAGAGGGAACCACCGAAGAAATAGCACCCACCCAGCCCTTCCTTGAAGAAGTCAAAGAAGAGCGAAGAATTCAAAGGAGAGAGAGGAGGGTAAAGGCTCTGGGGAGAACTTGCTGCGGCATCCACTTCCTTAAACATTGATTTTCATAATCAGCCCACCAACTCCCCCCTCTTTCTGCAGCAAGGAGTCACGGACTCCACTACAGCGTGCCCTGGGATAGGCATGGCTTGAGCCCCTAATGAGGATCGCACCATCTGCCAAGCCTGGTGCAGGTTACAAAGCTCCCTCGGGTACAAAATCTCATTTTGGCCCCACAGAAATCTTTGAGGCAGGTATTTTTCATGTCTTCCCCCATTTGAAGGGTGATTTTAGTACAGTTTATTTCAACACATATTTGTTGAGCATCTACAATGCATACAGCATTAGTGTTCAAGTTAAATAAACAGTGCCTGCTCTCAGGAAGTACAGAGTCTAGTAAGAGAGACACATGTCACTTCAATTTTATCTAGTAGCTATTCCTTTCAGTTGAATGGCAACTTATGCATAAAGAAGGATTTATTCCATTAAAAATCATTGTTTTGCAAATACCAAAATAATAATCGATTCAGGCAAGAATCACCAATGGATGCTAAAATTATGGAGTGAAAATTTGGTGAGGACTAGGATATTTATGATCTCAAAATATTTCCCCATGGATTACTTATTAATTACAAAGAGGGAAATGATAAACTTACAGTAGAGAAGCTTGGAAGGCAACACTTAACAAAGTGATCACAGTAAACCAAGAGTGGGACAAAATGATACTGTATGCCTCTTGATCTGATGTACTGAAAAGGATGCAAAGCAATTTATGTAGTATTCCTGCCAAAAATGTTTAATCTGAAATTAACCATGAAGAAACCATTACACAAGTCCAAACTGAGGGACATTCTGCATAACAAGTGACCCACACTCTTCAGAACTGTCAACATCATGAAAGATTAAGAAAGGCAGAAGAACCAGTCCAGACTAAAGAGACAGAAGCAATCTCACAACTGAATGCAATATGTGATTCTGGATTGAGTCTTAGAAAAAGAATTGCTCTAAAGGACATTCTGGGGAAAATCTGGTGAAATCTGATTATGGACGGTATAAGAACAGAAGCCTATTTGGAGTGAGTTGATGAATGAGGGGCAGAATTCAAATGCCTACCTGACATCCACACATTGATGTCTACAAGATTTCTCTACCATTAATTATTGATCAGTTATTATTAATTACTGATCCCCCCACCCACAGACCTCTATCATATTTCCCATGTGGGTTAATGTCACAACCCAGTTGCTCAAGTCAAACACCTAGATGACATCTTTGTTTCTTTCTGTTACCCCCACGGCCTATCTGTCAGCAACTACTGTTGACTTTACCTTCAAAGTATATTCCACGTTGACCCACTGATTTTTATCTCTACTGCTACAACTCTAGTCCAAGCCACTGTCATCTTATGGGAATCCTACAATAATCTCTTCATTTTCCCCTGCAAGTCCTCTTTAACACAGGGGCTAAAGAAATTTTCTTTACTTATCAATCAATATATGTCACTACCTGCCTAAACCTCTCCAAAGTTCCCATTGAACTTAGAATATAATCCTGAAATCTTCTCTCTTCCCTGAAAGAAACCCTATCTCTTAGCCTCAATGCTGAGATTTCTGAAAATCAAACCCAGAGTGGTGTCCTGTGAGATAACCTGAACCACTGAATTACTACAAAAATTGTATTCCCAGACTTGCAGAGTGTCTTCTGGTAAAGGTGGAGCATAGATGAAGAAGAAACAGGACCCCGAAAATTGGAATGAGGACATACAAGAAGATGCTGATGAAGTTGAGAATCCCTACATTCTTCTAAGTCTTCTTTGCAGAAGTAGCAATTCTGCCCCTGCCTAAGGGGGATTGCCCATTTTTGCCTGATGCCTTGGTAATATGGTAGAGTAAGGTATTCAAAGAGTTAGGGAGATTGGAATATTAAAGCGAATTTATCATGTAAGACATATTCACCTACCCCAGAAGGGTCTAAAGGACACACGTTTTCCCACCACTATGAAAAATATATTTATGGGTGTTGGAGGAGATTGTCAAGAAATGAACATTGGCTGGCCCATGAGTTGGACAGAGTCAATGAGAGGTTCCACATCCCTCCTCTATCCTTGGAATGTGGGTTCCACTTGCCTTCCCTGCTCCTAGAGGCTGCTCCAAGGACATAGCCTTGAGATACTGATGTGATGTTGAGACCATGTGAATGGTATACATGAATGAACCTAATTAAGGCCTCTATATAATCTTTTAAGATGTAGGGGACAGATGTGGAGATCTACGCATCTTGAAGCCACCCAAGACAAGCTTCATATGCAAGTTTCCTTGCTTATTAAACCTGCCACCTACAAATCTGGAGTGGCCTGCCTCTTCCTTCAGTTTCTCCCTGCTCTCTGTATATGGGACCCAGTTTCAGATTATACCTGGGAAGCTCCCAAGGAGGTTGCAAACCAACAATGACAGAAGTGCCAGCATCATTAAAGAGTTCATTAGTCACCCTTCTCTGTAGGTGGGAAATTACAGTGAGAAACTGCTATCATTGAAATGAGATCTATAAACGCAATGGGTATAATAAGATACTGGGTAGTAGGGCCCAAATGGTGGAACTTAATTGCCAAAGACCAGGGGGGCAGCGTTACTATAATGGACAGCACACTGACAAAGCTGTAATCAGAAGAGTCTGACTCTCAGAGACTCATGGCATTGGCTAGTTGATCATGGTGGTCCTAGGAAATAAACAGATGTTCAGTCTGCTAAATTCTTAGTATATAAGCAGAAGAGTTCTAGGTCTCATGAACAGAAGTATAATATAAAAGACAAAAACACGATCATGATCCCACAGTCAACTCCCAGACTTAAACCAGTTTACAGACTCGGAACCCTCTGAATGAAAGGGAGCCTGGATCCACTTGAGGAAAGACCCTGCTACATTGTCAAAAATTCTAGACTGTTAATCTTATCCTGCCATTCACTAAAGGGGTCTACAGTGATTTACCAGGGTAATTGTGCTTGAGAGGGGAAGAGAAATAATCACATCTTTCAAAGATTTCTAGACATTGGCTCTGAATTGATGGTATTTCCTAGAGACCCAAAATGTCACTGTGGTCCACCAGTCAGAGTAGGAGTTTATGGAGGTCGGATAATCAATGGAGCTCTAGTCCAGGGGCCTCTCACAGTGGGACCAACGGACCCTTAACCACCCATCCTGTGATTATTTCCCCATCTCTGTAACGCATAACTGGAATACATGGCAGAAGCCCCACATTAGCTCCCTGTCTTGTGTAGAGAGGGCATTATAGTGGGAAAGGTTAAGTAGAAGCCATTAGTACTGCCTCTATCTATAGAAATAGTAAGCCAAAAGTAATACAGGATTCCTGGAGGAAATGCAGAGATAAATGCTACCACTAAGAACTTGAAAAATGTAGATATGGTGATTCCCACTACATCCCCATTTAACTACCTATGCAGAAAACAGATGGATTTTTGAGAATGACTGTGGATTATCATAAACTTAGTCAGGTGGTGGCTCCAGTTGCAACTGCTGTTCCATATGCAGTTTTGTTGCTCGGGCAAATTAATATATCCCCTGGTACCTAGTAAGCAGCTATTGAGCTGCCAGTAGCTTTTTTCTGTATACCTGTTAGTAAGGCCCACAAGAAGCAGTTTTCCTTCAGCTGGCAAGGCCAGCAATATGCTTTCACTGTCCTACCTCGGGGGTATAGCAACTCTCCAGGTGTATGTCATAATTTAGTCCACAGGGAATTGATCACCTTTCCCTTCCACAGGACATTACACTGGTCAATTATATTGATGATATTATGCTGACTGGACTTGGTGAGCAAGAAGTAGCAGCTACTCTAGACATATTGTTAAGATATTTACATGTCGGAAGGTGGAAAATAAATCACATAGAAAGTCAGAGGCTTTCTACTTCAGCAAAATGTCTAGAGGTCCAGTGCTGGGGTCATGTCTATATATCTTTTCTAAAGTGAAAGAGAAGTTGTTGCATCTGACCCCACCTACCATTAAAAAAATGGCATGACACCTAGGGGATCTCTTTGAATTTTAGAGGCAATGTATTACTCCTTTGGGTGTGCTACTCCAATCCATCCATGAAGTGACCTCAAAATCTGCTAATTTTTAGTAGGACCCAGAACAAGGCTCTGCAACCAGTCCAGGATGTCATCCAAGCTGCTCTGCCACTTGGGCCATATGATCCAGTAGATCCAATGGTGCCTGAAGTGTCAGTTGAAAATAGAGATGTGTTTGGAACCTTCATAAGCCCCTATAGGGAACTTAGGGTTATGGAGCAAAGCCTTGCCCTCTTCTGGGAATAACTACTGTCCTTTCAAGAAATTGTCTTTGGCTTGTTCCTGGGCACCTAATCATGGCCACTAGGTTACCATGTATGCAACCTGAGCTGGCCATCATGAACTGGGTGTTGTCTGATTCACCAAGCCATAAAGTTGGGCATGCAAACCAGCGCCCCAATATCAATAGAAATGGTATATATGAAATAAGGCTCAAGCAGGTCGTAAAGGCACAAGTAAGTTTCACAAGGAAGCAGCTCAAGTGCCCATAGTCCCTACTTCTTTTTCATTACTTTCTTTCTGTAGACCTGCACCTGTGGCCTCATAGGGAGTCCCATATGGACAGCTAACTGAGGAAGAGAAACTCCACCTAGTTTATAAATGGTTTTGCCTGGTATACAGACACCAAATGAAAATGAACAGGTGCAGTGCTTATAGCTCCTTTCCAGAACATCCCAGAAGGACAGTGGTGAGAAATCCTCTCAGTGGGCAAAACTCTGAGCTATGTACCTGATTATTCATATCACCTGGAAGTAGAAATGGTCAGACATATAAGTCTATACCAATTCATAGTCTGTGGCCATGGTTTGGCTGCATGGTCAGGGACCTGGAAGGAACACAATTGGCAAATTGATAACAAAGAGATCTGGGAAAGATGTATGTGACTAGAACTCTCTGGGCAAAAACATGAAGATAATGTGAGTGTGAGTGCTCACCAAAAGGTGACCTCAGCAGAGGATGATTTTAATAATCTATTAGATAGAATGACCACTCTGCAGATACCAATTGGCTTCTTTCTCTGTCACTGTCAAATGGGCTCATGAACAAAATGGTCACTGTGCAAAGGTAGAGGTTATATAGGGGCTTAGCAACATGGACTTCTACTCACTAAGGCTAACCTGACTACAGTCACTGCTGAATGCCCAATCTGCCAACAACAGAGACCAACACTGAGTCCTTGATATGGCACCCATTCACCAAAATAATCAGCTACCTACCTGGTCGCAGATTGATTACACTGGCCCACTTTCATTGTGGAAGGGGCATGCCTTGTTCTCAGAACAGACCCTTACTCAGATCAAGATTTATCTTCCCTGCCCCCCATGCTTCTGACAAAACTATCAATCATGGATTTATAAAATGCCTTATCTACCATCATGGTATTCTACACAGCTTCTTATCAAGGAATTCACTTCATAGAAAATTAAGTGCAGAAAGGGACCCATGCTCATGGGATTCACTGGTGTTACCATGTTCTCCATCATCTTGAAGCATCTAACTTGATAGAACAGTGGAAATGTCCTTTGAAGATTCAGTTAAGGTGCCCACTAGATGGCCTGCAGGGCTGAAGCAAGGTTCCCCAGAAGGCTATCTACGCTCTAAATCAGCATCTAATATATGGTGGTGTTTCTCCCATAGGCAAGGATTCATGGATCTAGGGATCAAAAACTGGAAATGGGAGTGGCTCCATTAACTACTATCCCTAGTGATCTACCAGATGTTTAGTGGATCTGCTAGATCCACTAAATGTTTGCTTCCTCTCCCTGTGACTTTAGGCTTGTCTTGTCTAGAGATCTTAATTCCAAAGGGAAGAATGTTTCCACCAACAAACACAATGGTAATTCTGCTGAACTGGATGGCTACTACCCAGCCACTACTGAGGGAAATCTGGGTTGCCACTACGCAATAGAGATGACAAAAAGTATGTCTAGAATGCAAGAGATCTCTAGGACTTCTCTTAGTATGACCGTGTGCTGTGATTGAAGTCAATGGAAAACTACAACAGCTCAATTCAGGCAGGATTGCTAATGGCCAGACCCTTCAGGAATGAAGTTTTGAGTCATTTTACCAGGCAAAGAACTAAGACCAGGTAAGGTGCTTGTGGAGGACAAAAGGAAGGTTGAATGGGTACAAGGAGGTAGCTATACATGCCAGCTCTGTGACCATGTGACCACATTTAGAAACAAGGATTGTAATAGTTATGGGTATTTCTTTCTTATTTTGTTATGAAAAATATGTATATATTTATTTACATAATGTTTAATATAAATATATAATTAAATATATAAATATGCATTTATAATATTTATAATAAATATATTTATAATTTATAATTATGGCTTCTAATATAGATATGAATACTTATACTTATTACATAAATATATATAATATCTTCCTTCTCTTAGTCTCTTATCATCTCACATCAGATATATTAATAATAGCTAACTTTATATCTCACTATTTAAGATACAAGACAAAGAAGAGTGAACACTATCCAAGGACTTTACAATCTCTTCTGGTGAAAAGTGTTGGTGTTTTTTTGGCTGTTCTCAGGATAGTTGTATCATGTTAAGCAGAAGTATGACTTTGTTACTGTCTTTATGTGGATATTATGTATGTTTTAAGATCTGTATGGGTGCCAAGTTGGCAAGTGGTGGTCTGTGATGGTCTTTTTGACATGTCAACTTGGCTAGGCTACAGTCTTGTTATTCAATAGAACACTAATCTAGATGGTGGTATAAAGATATTTTGTGGATATGATTAAAGCCCATAATCCATTGACTTTAAGTAAGAAAGATTATCCTAGATAATCTGAGCAGGCCTGATGTAATCAGTTGAAAGGCCTTAAAAACAGGGCTTGAGGCTTCCCCAAGCAAAGAAGAAATTCTGTCTATAGACAACAACCTCAGACTATGCCTCAGAGTTCCAGTCTGCACACCCTCCATGCCTCCTCTTTGGATTCCAGACTTGCCTAGCCAGCCCCCACATTCATCTATGCCAATTCCTTATAATAAATCTATCAATATATATCTCCTACCTATCAACTTCTCTGATTGAACTTTGACTGACAGAATTAGAGGTCATGGGATTTTAAACGACATAGGACAGTAGCAGCACTTAACCATCAGCAGTGAGATGGGTGTAATTACCAAAACAGTCTGCAAAGCCTGAGCCATCAGAGGGTTCTTGAACTGCAGGGATCTGTGGTATTGGCTAATTGATTATAGAGAAACAGCAAGATACCTGTGGTATCATGCCGCTTGTATAATTAAAAAAAATAAAAATAAAGAGCTGGCAAGCAGAAAGCTGCCATCAGCTGCCACAATGAAAATGTATAGGTCTTCACCCAACTTTCAGATTGGGCAGACCCAGAGCTCATAGATGACATGGTGTCTGTCATATTGTGGAAAGATCCTACAATGTCACTACAAGTTTATATAGCATGTACTGCACCAGTCCTTACCCAAAGTGACATGAGGACATTTGTCAAATGATTGTGTCCTAGAGAAAAGGAACTACCTTGACTTTTCAAGGACCATTAGATACAGGATTTGAGCTGACTCTGATATCAAGGAACACAAAATGGCATCATGAGCCTCTGATTAGAGTAGAGGTTTATGAAGGACAAATAATAAAAGGAGTTTGGGCCCAAGCCCATCCACAGCAAGTCTATGGAGCTATAAAGCCATTCTGTGGTTATTTTTTGGCACCTGGCAGAACCCTTATATTGACCCCTTGGCCTGTGGAGTAAAGGTTATGAAGGTAGGCAAAAAGAGTCAAGTGGAAGCCTGTAAAAAGCCCTACTCTCACCTCTGGCCAAGACAGTATATCAGAAACAATGCTGCAATGGAGGTATTGCAGAAGTTACTGTGACCATCAGAGAATTATATGTGGAAGTGATGGCCCACATCACATCCCTTTCCAATTACCTACCTTAGCCCTGTGAAGACATGGTTGATTGTTAACAGATGATGGTATAGGGCTGTAAACTTAATCAGGTGGTAGCCCCACTTGCAGCTGATGTGGCAGGTATAGTATCTTTACAAGATTAGATCAACCCAGTTTGGAATATAGCTACTGATCTGACAGAAGTCTTCTTTCCCATCAGTAGGAAAGATTCAAAAATAGCTTGCATTTACATGGTGAGGGCATCAGTACACAGGCACTAAATTTCCCAAGCACTGTGTTAACTAGCCATAGTGTAGTGTACCTTGTTCATTTTGACACTCTGCAGACCTTCACAGTGGTCCACTATATTGATGATTATACTCCATGAGTTGAAGTACCAAGAATACTAAATGAGTGCTTTTCAAACAATCTGTGAAGGGCCAGGTTTTTTTTTTTTCAATTCACCACAAACTAACAATTTTATAAACTTCAATAAAAATGAATTACTAGAAAAATGAAATAAAAAACAGAAACACACAGAACAATTTTTAAATTATTAGATTCAATAGATATAAAATTACATTTTGATAAATTTAATCAGAAAAATATCTATAACATAGGGAAAAGGATAACAAAACTATACACATGTTCACTGAAAGTGTACATTAGATTATTAACATAAATCACTATCACACTCAAAATGTTTTATCATTTTTCATTTATAACCAAACAGAGGTTATGATGATATATTGATTCCCCTACATTAAATACCTTTACGCATACTTGCTTCTTGCTTGTAAAATTACATAAATTGGGTTGGATTTATGATGACCCTGCTTGCAAGAAATGAGTATATCTAAGCCATTTCCTATGATTTACTTAATTATATAATGCATGGTAGAGAAATCAGTTGTATAGAGGGATGTGGCCAGGAATGCAAGAAGAGATTTTAAAATCATTTCAAGCAAGTGTATTTAATTTTTCTCAAAATGAAGCAAGTGATGCTGAATTTTCAAATCATTCTTCAGTTCTTTGTTTATCTTATGAAATTATACTTAAATTTGGATTACCTTTTAATAAAAGAAATATATCCATGGTTTTACACACAGGGATTACACCTGACAAACTAGCCTTTAACTATCATATAACATATAAATGGCTTGTGTGAGTTCAATAATACCCATACTGACTAACCTGGTTGAGTAAGATGAATCCACTGATCATGAACTTATATGTCATAGCAATGTCAAACTGCTATGAAATTTTCTAAAGTCTTATCTCTCAATCTTGGCATCTATGTAATTGCAGAACAATAAACAGTTCACATCACACTTTCATATATATAACAATAACAAACAGCTCACAAACCACACTATAGATGGCCTAGTAAGAAAAATGAGTGCAACAAATAAGAAATTCCATGAAGATTCAAGATCCTGCCATATAATGGAGTTTTTAGGATTCTGGTGGTCTGGGGCAGGTAGAGACATTTGCTCTAAACTAAGTTCTTGTATCTCATACCTCCTACCACTAAGAGAGAGGCATGCATTTGGTACATAAGCTGCACTTGAGTACTGTTTTGATCCATTATCAGGTGACTGTGAAGGCTTCCAACAAGAACATCCTCTGCAGCACATCCAGGCTGCAGGTACAAGTTGTCAAGCCAATCAGACCATATGAACCAGAGGCAGAGAGAGGTATCCACATTGGATAAGGGTGTTTTGTGGAATATTTTGCAAGCACCAACCGGAGAGACAACTGACACACTACTGGGCCCTCAGTGAGATTGAACCATGTAAAATCAAGGAACTATGTAAGCAGAGCTGTCCATTATGGAGTGGGTATTATTAGATTTCCCATCCTCGAGTTATAAGGTGGTATGGCTATAACAGTAATCCATCATACAATGCAAGTGGTACATTCTGGATTGAGGCAGAGTAGGTTCAGAAGATACAAGTAATGGGTATTAAGGAGGGTGCACGTTGGGATGAGCACTGGGTGTTACACACAACTAATGAATCGTTGAACACTACAACAAAAACTTAGGATGTGCTATATGCTTGCTGGTTGAACATAACTTTTTAAAAATTACCAAAAAAAGAGGACTAGCAAAACAATATTGATTTAAAATTGTTTCCATCAGTATCAAATTTTAAATAAACTAAGTGACAAAGATCATTCCTCATATTTTCTTTGCATTATAAATCCTCTTTGGACTTTCTTACAATATAAAATGAATGCATGTGTTTATATTCCATTTCCCCCCCAAAAAAGAAGATACAAGTAAATTACACTAATGGGTGAGCCAGACTCCCATGTCTCCTACATCTATTCCCTGATGTCTCTACTCACACTTTTTACCTCATGGAGTAGAGGAGCTCCTATGACCAACCAAGAAAAAAAAGAAAGACCTCAGGTCGGTTTGTAAAAAGTGCAATATGCTAGTACTAGCCACAAATTGCAGTTGCATTTAAATCCTACTCACGAGTGACTAGAGGAAATTTTCTCACTGGTAAATATTGCCAGTGGGCAGATAAGGAATATTATACTTCATCATTTACTATAGGTGGAAGAAAAGAAAACTGAGCTGTATATTCATACAGAATTCCTGGGTAGCAGATGGCTTGGATGGAAGGAGCCTGGAAGGAACACAATTGGAAGATCAGGGACAAGGAGGCCTAGTGAAGAGATATATCAATAGACCTACAGGGGTGGGCACAAAGTACCCAGATCTTTGTATCTCCTCATGCTCACCCGAGGTCACCCACTATAGAAGCAGCCTTCAACAATCTGGTAAGCTTGCCTCGTGAAAGCATCTCACCCATCTCCTCAGCCAGCCAGTGCTGATGCAATGATCTCATGAACAGAGTGACAGTGTGGCAATGATGGAAACTACACATGGACCCCAAAGCATAGGCTCCCTCCCATCATGACTGATTTAGCTATTCCCAGTGATACCTGCCTGACATGCCAGCAGCAGAAACCTACCTTGAACCCTTGACAGGGCAGTTTCTTAAGGAAACCCTCTATTGCATCAGACCCCTTGCACCTTTAGGGTGATATCAATTTTGTCCTTACAAGAATTGATACTCTTGATATGAATTTGCTTTCCGTGCCTACCCCCAATAGCACCACCATCCAAGAGCTTACAGGATGCTAACCTATCAACATGGTCTCCCAACCAACACTGTTTTGGATAAAAACTACTATTTTATGTCAAAGGAGGTATACCAATAGGCACATGACCATGATCATGGGATCCACTGGTCTAACCACGTACTGCATCACCCCAAAACAGCCAGTCTAATCAAATAGTGGACTGGTCTTTAATACTCTAGCTAAGGTGCCAGCTAAGGGTCAGTACCCTGTGGATTGAGATATTGTCCTCCAAGATACATTTTATGTGTTGAAATAATGACCTACTTATGGTGTTATGGACCAATAGCTAAAATTTATGGAAATGGGAATCAAGGGGTAGAAGTAGGATTGTATATTCTCACCATCATTTCCAGTGACCCACATAGAGAACTTGTCCTTCCTAACTCCACAATATTATACTCAGTCAAGTTAGAGGTGTTGGTTCCAAAGACTTTTGTCAGGGGTCATAGAAAGGGTTCCACTGAAAGCTGTGACTATCATCTGGCTATTTGGGTTCCATATGTCAACTAATAGGCAAAGAAAAGTGTTAGTTTAATGGCAGGGAAACCTACCCTAACCATCAGGAGGAGTTAGAGTTGCTGCTACACAGTAAGGGCAGGGAGGGGTATGTCTGGTCCCCGGGGTATTTAAAGGTAAGTCACTTGGTGCTTTCATGTACAGAGATAATATTTAATGTGCAATTCGAGAAACCACAGCCCAGCAAGGGCTACGAAGGATTTATATGTCTCATGGATAAAAGGCTGGGTGTCCCTACCAAGACCAGTCAGAATGCTAGGAAAATCTAGAATGGTTGGTAAGAGACAAAGATGATGACTATCAATTACAACATTGGGATCAACTAAGAGACACTTGTTGGCCTTACTAACCCTTGCCTTGAGTCTATTTAAGGCTGTGACCAGCCTCATCTTTGGAAGGAACTCTAACTTACTGGATTTGTATCTCCCCACAGGTAAGAAAGAAGGCATCTTCTTTCATTAAGATGGGGTTCCACATAAGCAAAGCATGGAAGCAATAAACATCAAGCAGTTACATGTTGTTCAGACAGAATATGTGACGAGGGCCATAGGGAATGTGCTAAGACTTGTCTAGGGTGGCGGAGAGAAGCCGAAGAGGAGGCCTCATACCTAGGGCTTCTTTTCTTAAAAAGCAAACTTTCCCCTGCATCTTGCTATTTACCGAATAGAAGCCACAGAATGAGCCTCTGGTGATATAAAGGTGTATACACCATGGTTGCTACCCTCAAGGACTAATCTAAACTTGGGTTTAAGCATACATTTTCAAGTAAAGAATAACACAAGGCAGCCAGAGCTAAGTGCCAAAGACAAAATCAGACAGTGCTACAAAAAGCTCCTGAGGGAAAAATACTTCCCCAAGGAGGACCAGGTGGACAGACCCCACCTGTTGACCTTGAACCTGGCTTTACCAATACTCACTGTCTTAGAAGCAGAGGTTGGGAGAGGGCTTTCCTTGTCAATGCAATGACCTTTAATTTGGGGTGGTCCTTGTGTCAGCTATGAAGCTAATGAAGCTAGGATATTTGTGTGCCATATAAATGCTCACCCTCTTTGGATATCAGACTCTTCCCCAGCCCTGCTAGTGCTTGCTCAGTGGACCTAGGTACAAAGTGGCCACGGTGGCATGGTTAGAGCCTACTCACAGTATTGACAACATGCACTTCCTCTCATGAAAGCTGACTTGCTTATCACTCCCACTGAGTGCCTAAAATGCCAAAAGCAGAGACCAATACTGAACCTTCTATATGGCACCATTTCCCAAGGAAACTAGTGGCAGTTGGATTCCATTGGACCCCTTCCAACACAAAGGGGACAGAGAGTTGTCCTTCACTGAGACAGACACATATTCTGGGTTTGGATTTGCTGCCCTTGCTTGTAACGCTTCTGCTAGCACCACCATCCGTGGGCTTATAAAACGCCTTATTCACCATCATGGTGTTGCTCACAACATTGCTTCTAATCAAGGAATTCATTTCTCAGCAAAAGAAGTGTGGCAACAGGCTCAGGCCCATGGAATTCCTCTTGTTACATACCTCATCACCCATAAACAACTGGCCCAAAAGAACGGTGGAACAAGCCACTGGAGTCTCAGCTATGGTTCCAGCCAGGAGACGGCCCTCTGAAATAACAGGGCTTGTCCTACAGAATACAGTATATTCTTTGATTTGGTGATCAATATATGGTGCTATTTCTTCCTTAACTGGGATTCAGAGATCTCAGAATCAAGGGCTAGAAGCCAGAGTGGTTCTTCTCACTAGGATACCTAACACCTCACGGAACTTTTGTTCCTGCCACTGCAACTTTGAGCTCTGCTGATCTGGAGGTCTTGGTTTCCAAGGGAGAAAATCTTCCACCAGGATAAACACCAATGGCTCCAATGACTTACAAGTTGAGACTTGCCCTGGCTTTCTGGGATCCATGTACTACTGAAGCAGCAGGTAAAAAAAAGGGGTAATTACTCTACTAGCTAGGGTGATTAATACCATGAGGAAATTTAACTGCGGAGAAGACAATGTTTGGAGCCTAGCGGATTCTCAGGGGCATGCCTTACTATTTTTGTGTCCAATCGTAAATATTAATGGAAAATCACAGCAATCAAAAAATACACAGAATCTCTAAGGATTCAGACTCTTCAGGAATGAAGATTTGGGTCATTCCACCACTCCACCAGATAAAAAACACCAACCAGAGGATGTCCCGGATGAGGATAATGAAAACTCAAAAACATGGAACAGATAGTATACAAAGGAAGATTTTATATATATAATATATACATACCTTATATATGTAATATATAATTTTATACTACATATATATGTATTTTATGACCAGTTGCACAAACAAGGACTGTAGTAGTTATGCATTGTTTTCTTCTTTCTATGTATGTGTGTATATTATTTCCTTTTCTGTCCTCCTTCCTTTATTATATTACACAAATTGTGGGGAGATTAACTTTGCAATTTACTCTCTAAGGAGGAAAATACTCAGATGATGAAACTCTCTGAGAAGAGTATCCCTCACGACCTGGTGATTGATGGGAAGTATGACTGTCTCCCAGAGATGGACACAATGACTGTTGAAACTTAGCTTCTCTTCATCTTGAGGAGAGGGCAAGAATGTCTCCCTTTGTGCAAAAGATGTTTGCATCTTGTTAGATGAAAGAACAATTTTTTTTCTTATGGTTGTAGGAAGTTCTCATCTGTGCAGAAAGGAGCGTATGGATGCTGAGTACCCAACGGAGTAACCTGGAACAGGTTAGGCCAGCCTTTGTGAATGAACCACAGCGACTGTCTTTCCAATTTGGTCCCTTCCTTCTAAACTCTGCTTTGTGATACTAGGGTTTCTGCTGTGTCACTGGATCCCTGTCCCATTCAGTCAATTGAAGCTACTGGAGGAAGACTGCGGGGCTGGAGGGGGAATGAAAAAAGGTGTCCTGTTTGCTTCTTTTTCTGTCATACTCGTTGACCTAGCTGTGGCAATTTGTTTCAAGGCAGCAGTTGAATATTGTTTGAGATTTTTCCAATACAGCCTCACTGTGCTCCCTCAGAGACACTGATTCCAGCCAGCTGGACCCCCCTCCTCAGAAGGATTAAGTCCCAACCTCACAGGGCCCCTCCTCCAAACTCAGGGACACCAGTCCCAGCCAAGCAGCTTCCTTTCTCAGAAAGGATGTTCACCTCTTTCAAGATTCTACCTTTTAATAATTCTAACCTCTTTCCCTTGTTCCCTCAGTTCTGGGGATGGTAGCTGCCTCCTGCAAAAGCTACTTCCACGATACTCTCCTGTTCCCTTTTGTGTTCTCAGTTAGCAAGTCTTCTGGTGTGTTAACAGCTCTTTATGTAAATTTTCTACATTTAAAATTTTCAAGATACCTGGTACAGCTTCTGTCTTCTGACTCGACCCTGACTAACACCTCTCAAGGGGAATCTCTACAATAATATAGCCAAGTGGAGGCCCCACCTTTGAATCTGGCCTCCACTACATGTTGTGTTCCAGCAACATCACAACTGCCTGGAGCTCCCCATTCATAACATGGTTTCCACTTTTGTGTTATCTACCTAGTCTCCGAATCATGACAAGACCATCTCTTTGGACCAAAGGTGAGTAATGAGAGATAGAGCTAGAGGCATGGGTTAGGCCAGGCTTTGTGAATGAACCACAAAGAGCTCTACTTATGCTTTGAGAGGATAGACTTGGAAAGATTTTAGGGTGAGGAGTTCTATGAAAACAGCTATTTCAGAGCTACATCTGGAAGCCATATTCGAATGTTCTTCCGGGCCCAAATTTCCTCTCCCCATCTCAACATTCTTGCAGAGGAAAGGGTATCCCCAAATCCTTAGAAGCTCTTCCCTCCTCTGCCTGCCCTACCAGCTCCCCTCTGAGGGCAATACTTGCATCTTCGGCCATCCAGACAAGGCATCCTCCACCCTCATTATCACTACCGCTACTACCACCATTATATTTTGTAGGTTAACAGAGGATAGTGGAAGGTTGACCAAGGAGGTGGAAGTTTGAGAAAAGGGAAGGTAGAAGATGATGGAAAAGGAGGTTGGAAGAGAGAAATTGGTAGAAAAGAGAGACTTTCATAAAAGGAGAAATGAGAGATGACCTTAATGAGCATAGTGTATTGTCATCAATAAGTAAACATATGGAGTCCATTCAGTAACTACAGAGCTAAAAAAGAGAGCAAAGACTACTCAAGACCTCATTTCAGCAGAAAGCTATCCTCCATTTCAGAATAACTTGATTGGCAACTTGGTGCTGAAAATCTAACGGGAATGAGAAGTCTCATAGTACAATTTCTATAGACTGAATGTTTGTGTCCCCCACCAAATTCATATGCAGAAACCCTATCCCTCAAGGTGATGGTATTAGGAGGCAGATGGGGTCCATGTGAGGTGATTAGGTCAGGAAAGTGGAGCCCTCAGGAATGGGATTAGTGCCCTTAGGAAAGAGGCTAGTGAGAAGTTGGCAGTGTGCCACACAGAAGAGGTCCCTCACCAGAACCCAACCATGCCAGCACCCTGATCCTGCACTGCCAGCCTGCAGATCCTGTGAGAAGTAAACTTCTGTTGTTTATAGGCCATCCTGTCTATGGTGTTTTATATAACAGCCCAAATGGACTAAGGCAACAACCTTATCCTTAATCTATTCCATTTTATTACAAAACAGTGAATGGTGGGATGGGACTAAAGAAAGGCTAGTTATGGAGAAAACGTAGATAGACCTTAGGGCTCCCTTATATAAGGACCACCAAGAACAGAAGGAAGAGCTTTAAATAAGCCTCCTACCTAACCTCTGTGGTCCCAAACTTCTCGTCCATTCAACAACTATTTAAATGAGTCGACACTGTGCTAGATTCTGGGCTCATGGTAATAAACAAGACTGGGTCTTGTTGGTGTGCCTGCTTTCATGGGGTTTACAGTCCAGAAATTAAGTGGTGTACATAACACAAAGTGTTATGTGCCCTAAGAGATAAAGCAGTATGGGAACATAAAAGACAGAAATTCCAATTAGCAGTAGGTGGGGAAAAACCAGAAAAAGCTTCATGAAAAATATGGCATTAGATCTGGGTTTGAAAATGTAGGTAGGGGGTACCCGGCTGGCTCAGTCAGAGAAGCATGTGACTCTTGATCTTGGGGTCATGAGTTTGAGCTCCACGTTGGGTGTAGAAATTACTTAAATGAGAAAGAAAGAAAGAAAAGAAAGAAGAAAGAGAAAGAAAGAAAGAAAGAAAGAAAGAAAGAAAGAAAGAAAGAAAGAAAGAAAGAAAGAAAGAAAGAAAGAGAAAGAAAGAAAGAAAGAAAGAAAGAAAGAAAGAAAGAAAGAAAGAAAGAAAGAAAGAGAAAGAAAGAAAGAAAATGTAGGTAGAATTTGAGCAGGTAGGGGAAAAAGAAGGAGGGTGTTATAGGCAGGAAGTACGGCCTAAGCAAAGGCCCAGAAATGGGAAACCGTGGGGTGTGGCTGGAGGAGAGTAAATAGGATTATTTGGATAGAGCACAAGGTGATCCATAGGCTCTTCACCCCTCCACATCTGCCCCCCACCATCATCTCCCCAGCCTCACTCTTCTGGAACTAACCTATCCCCCTAGCTTTCTATCTTTCGTTACTTCTGCCTCCCCGTCTCTGCCCCCAGGGAGCCCCCAATCAGAATGGACAGATTTATAACCAGTAACACTCCCTCCTCAGATCAATGGCCAAAGATCAATAGCTATAATGCAGAAAATTAATCCATATTCATTAGAATTGAATTGAGCAAATGATATTATTAAAACTCCCTTGGAAATCTATAGAAGAGAATTAAAGAGTTGTTCTAATGTCACTACTCTCTGCCAGGCTATAGGTTTAAGAAATCAGGCAAGGGGAGCTCCTGTTAATTTCCAAAGGAAACTTAAAAAGTCATTGGGGCATAGCTTTGGTCACCATACAGATGCAGAGGGTATGGATATGGGAGAGATATTGTCTTCGAGAGGGATTTGGGGGTATGGGAGGCAGAGCAGGATAAATGAACTCATGAGTCACCTCAGGTCCTAGAATCCTGCACCTCCTGGGTTCGTCCCTGGTATCATGAGGAGTCACAAACAGGCTTCAAGAATGTCGGGTGCAATCTTTAA
The DNA here is from genome assembly GCF_009762305.2 of Zalophus californianus. Classification (NCBI taxonomy): domain Eukaryota; kingdom Metazoa; phylum Chordata; class Mammalia; order Carnivora; family Otariidae; genus Zalophus; species Zalophus californianus. The sequence continues at coordinate 13,056,703 of NC_045605.1, forward strand.
CTGAGGAAATAGTCTTGGCTCCTGAAGACCAGTGTCCTTCCTGGTCTCCTCTCCTGTCCCAGGGAGTTTCTGGCCATTCTCAGTCCCTACCCATCATACATCTCATAAAACCAGGACAGACACAAGATTCACAAGAGAGCCTTAGGCTAACACAGCTGTGAAAAGTGGAGGAGGCTCAAAGCAAATTGCAAGCATGTCCTGGTGAATGTTTGCAGGAGCACAGGATGGAGGACTTACTCCAGTTTTGACTTCCCTTCTACCAGCTATAGGAAAGCGACATAATCCCTTTGAAGTTTGGTTTCTTTATCTGTAGAATAAGGAGAATATAATAATTCCTACCTCAATGGGGTTACTATGAAGATTAATTAACACAATGCATGGTGAAAGTGCTTTGCAAACTGCAAGATGCCATTCAAAAACATTATTATTGTCCTAAAAGCTCAGAGATGTTCTTCTGAGGCAGGTATCTTATTAATGGGATCTGTTGACAGGTTCTATGGGATCCATAAATGCTCTGAAAATTTAGTACCAAATTGTCTGGGCATGTATGTGCATTTTGAGGGGGAAGAAGACCCACGGCTTTTAACAGATTCTCTAAGAAGTCTGTGACCTATAAAGATTAAGAATTGAGAACCCCTGATACTGAGTCATAGCTCCTCATCTCTGTGCAGATGGGACTAGCGTCTTTTATGTATCACAACAAGAGAGATCTTACTAAAGCAGGAGTCCCTGGAAGATGAGGCATCAACACCATTGAGGAATATTGTAAAATCTTGGTGGTCAGCCACACGAGGCACCTCGGTGTTGACTTGCCCTGAAGAAGGTGGGATGGTATGAATGGCTTCTTGACAGTTTTTCCAATCCTCTGTGTTGCTCAACACCAGGGAGCTCTGTTCAGCTCCATGTGAGTGAAGCCCTCTGGAGCACAAGGGTAGGGCTTGTTCTTCCCATATCGTCTATGGTGCTCCATGGAGCTGTGCAAAGAGGAGGCCTTGCTTCCATCTCGCCATCTCTCCCTACCCTCCTTCTAATCTCAATATTCACAGCTAGAAGATCCAAGATCCTATGATAGCCTCTTGCTCTCCTATGCTATTTCTGAAACTCAGTTCCTTCCTTCTCCTCTGGGCACGCTGGGAGATTGATGACCTGCAGGGTGGCTGCTCTGTCTTCAGAAGCTGGCTTACTGGAGGAGCTCACCCAGCCAGAGCCCATCTCTGTGTGCCTTGCATAATTTCCAGAACATAATAGATGACAGGGGGAGGGAGGGGAGGACCTCAACTGCATTTTACTTTATATTATCTCATGTCTGGAACCCAGACTCTATCCTGCTCTAACTTCTTCTAACCCAGGCCTGACATCTCCCTGGGGTTTCGGGAATCCTCCAGGGGAAAAAAATACTGATAAGGGCCCCAGTTCAATGAAGGTATGGTTAGCCAATTAGTGGGTTTTTCTGTTTCTACTGTTCATGTCATTTTGTTCCCCACTGATGCCACATGAAAATCCTGGAGGGCCCTGACCAATGTCTTTTCCAGTGCCCTTCCAAGAGGGGAATGTTAGAAGATGACCCCACAATGGGAGGAAATAAAGAGGTCACCTTGACCTTGTCCGTGCCTCTGAGAACCCCACAGCTCTCCTTTCCTGAAAGGGTCCTGGGGTGGGCCCCTCACCAACTCCCCTCATCGGGAGACCAGGAGCTTCTCCTAGTGTCTTATCCAAGTCCCACTGATGGTGCTTTAAAGTAGGGCGAATGACTCTACATCTAGATTCAGTCCCCTCCCCTCCAACTTTCTGCAATTCCCAGGGCCCTGTTAACTACTTTGGGTCTCTTTTCTTCCTCTGGGTTGTATTTATCTTTTTCTTAGAAACTGCCAAGCATTTGGGGGAGGCAGTGTGGGCAGAAATGACCACAGAGCTAGAGGGAATGTTTAAGGAATCCAACAACCATTCAACACAGATTTATTGAGCATCTGTCATGTTCTGAGAGCTACGCAAGTCACACAGAGATGGGCTCTGGCTGGGTGAGCCCCTCCAGTAAGCCACCTTCTGAGGACAGAGCAGCCACCCTGCAGGTCAGTTCCAATGATCACCTATCTTTGGGCAATTTATTCCAGTCTGTCTAATGGGTAGCATGGCGATTTGGGTTAAGGACCTACTCTCTTACTGAACAGCAAATGCGTTAAAGGCGAAAAGGGTCCAGACAAGTGTTCTGCATTTGCTTGTTGAATTAAATTGAACTAAAACAGAATTCATACCCTGTTCTTTATTATCTCTTGGGTGGTAGAGAGCAAAGGTAAAAATGGAATAGAATAGTGAACATGCACAACGCTACTGAAGAATCCTCTATTAAATGCAAACACACGCACACTCATATACACACATGCACATATGTACGTATGCATGCTTGCGTGAGCGCGCACACACAACACACACACACACACACACAGAGGAGACTCTTGGCTCCCTGCTGCTTGCCTGAAAACCCAGGCTTCAAGAGACAATTAAATATTGATATCTTTACATCTCAGTATTTTCTTTTCAAATCCAAACAGCCCCAACAGGAGCCATCACGGACACTTATTTAACTCCTTAAAAACATCCACGAGGAGTTGTATTTAAAAACAAAGTTGTTAAGAGCAGAGATAATGCAACAGGCTATGGGGTGATAATGGGCTAACTCCCCTGAGACAAGCCTGGGGGAAGCCCCAGTATGCTCTCTTTGACTCAACCCAGGATCCAGCTCTCCTGGAGCTGGGACCCAGCATCCCAGACCGCACCTGCATCCCCGTCTGAAAAGGACAAAGGGATACTCTCTTGCCCGCTCTCCCCAACAGGCCCTCGAATGCCCTGCAATCAGAGTCTTGGCAGAGTTATGCAAATTGCCTTTGCATAATGATGTCCTTGCTGAATAGATGAACCCAGCAGGGGTACCAGACAGGACCAAGCAGGTGCTGGCTACCAGGTCCTTTGCTCTCTGCCCCAGCACCAAGCAGTGTCATTGCTTTTAGACCAGGCTGCTAAGGGACTTCCCACTGTACAACCTTCCCCACATGCCACCAGGTCTCTATCATATGCACACTCTTGCCTCTTCTCTAGCAATCTTTCTTTAGCAGACTATCTTGTAAGATCTCTGAGGTCAGGGTTGAGAGGGAAAGGAATAAAGTCCTTCCCAGGAGTTGTCTGAAGCACGTATATCGTCTGCCTGGGTAGGTGAGGGAGCTTTCAGATGGGCCAAATCGTACTCCCTGGAGTCACTGACATATGTGTTCATGTCTAATTCCCCATCTGTGAGCAGGACTTACATCCTCGTATACTCCACAAAACCCAGTCTAGGGCCTTCAACAGAGTAAGTGCTCACCAAATGAACATTTCTTGGATAGAATGAAATTCCAGAATTACAGGGGTGGGAAAGCGTCTCTGAAATGACTCAAGCAGTCAACTGCATATTCTGATTATGATGCATGTGCCAGGCACTGTGTAAACACTGGCATAGGGATTCTAGCCTAGCTTCCAGGAGTTCCTGGAAATCATAGGCAAATTATGTTCACAGGATTTTCTATGGGGAGAGGGCCCACGGCTTTCACCAGCCTCTTCACGGGGTCATGAACCCTTCCTTAAAAAATTGTTAATGACTGCTAGTCCATGGGAAGGACAGACAGGAAAACTAACAATCACAACAGTGTGATAAACCTTGGGCCCAAGAGGAGCACAAGATGGCTTGAGGACATAGAGGAGGGGCCGGTATGCAGAGGACAGAACCCTGAAGTCAGGATCAATCCCTTCTAAGGGAGATGTTACTAGTCCCATTTCACTAATGAGGTAAAGGAGGCTCAGAGAGGTTAGGCTACTTGACCAAGGTCACACATCTGTAGGGCTAAAATTGCAATCTAAGTCTCTCTGATCCCAAGCTCAATGCTGCCTTGCCCCCTCAGCTTCCAGCAGCTGCCTCGGCATCTGAGAGCCCAGCCTCCAGACTCCTCATGGTCTCCCAGGCTCTGGGGGACAGAGGAGTGGAACCCCTACAATGGCTGTCCAAATTCTGAACAAACATGGAGCGGGCTTGGTGGCTAGCCCTCCAGGTCGCCCTGGTGTGCACATCTTTGCATGCTTCAGCGGACTTTGTGGAGTCTATTTACCACATCTAAGACCAATTTCCTTCCCTTCAGTTGCTTTGAAGATAATTGAAGGTACTTGCATTGTCTGCCTGGGAATGTAAAAAGCTAGCTAATGCTGCAATCGATGCTTCCTGCTTAATGCTGTGCCTCCACCCGCCTGCCCCGAGCAGCCGCTAACGCAGCCTTCAGTGAGGGCTTCCGCAGATCTTCCTGGCCGGCTACTTTGTTAATCAGAAAGGGGCTGGGGGCTGCAGGGGCCCTCAGGATAATGGCAGGCAGATTGAATTGTTAAGCCTGGATGAAATATTTAGTAGCACCATTGGCAGGACTCAGCTAGTCGGAACAGTGCTCTCAGCCCTGTGTGGGGATGGGGTAGGGGGTGGGAGAGGGTGCCCAACTTGAGCTCCCCAAGCAAGGAGCACTGGTTAGCCTGTTCCAGCCTGCGGTGAGGGAGGGGCTACAGCCCCAGCTCAGGCTGAGAAAATGCTGCAGAGAGGAGGGAGGAGAAGCCCAGCCAGGACATGACCTCCTGGCTGGCACCATTCCCAGGGCGGACCGGGACTGTCTCAGGAGGGCAGGATGCCAAACTCTGCAAAACCTGCACCTGCAGCCCCTAGGAGAACATGAAACAGGAGTGCCCACCACCACAGAGAGCGCTCTCTTTGTCTCCATCCATCCACACCTCTGCTAGGTCCTGATGCTGTACACTGGGGCTTGGCTTAGCATGGGAAGTTTAACAAAAACTTACAGGTCTAGCTGAAATCTGAGGTTATAAAGAGGGAGAAATAGAAATTATGGCATTCTCCCCGTTCTTCCTTCCTAAACTGCTCTGGGAACAAAATGTTTTAGTCCTATGTACTTCGTGTCACACCATCCTGATTTCCTCACTTTGGAAATCATGGGATCTCAGCATTAGCTGGGACTTTGTAGATCATGTGTTCATTCAACATTTATTGAGTTCCTCACTTACTGTGATCAGGTGTAACACAGGGTAGGCCATCTAGCCCACCCCACAGCCAGTATTTTAATCCTTCTATAGCACCCCATCTCAGATTGGCCATTCATGGATGGGGAAGGTGTTAAGTCCCTAGTGATCCTCATTCTAACCAATCTTTGTTAGAAATCATTCCTTTTAATCAAGCCAAAATCTGTATCTCTTCAGCTTCTAGTTGTACCCTTGGCCCTCGTTCCCCTGATCCACTCCCCATTTCTGTCCCCAGTCATTGACAAGGCCACAGCAGAGTCCTTCAGATATCTGAAAACAGCTGCCAGGTTTCTTCCAACCCCGCAACATGACCAACATCTAATTACCACTCTGAGGAACAAGACGGACTGTGGCAATGCTAAGCCTTGCGGATGTCAAGTAACTTAATCCTTTTGTAACTCTTCTCCCTCACATTTATGTGATTCCTTTTCTGCTTAATCTCCAGTCTAGCACAAAGTAGCGGTCACAAAAGTCCTTCGTAAAAGCAGGTTGCTAGATTTCTCTCCTTGTCTATGTCAGACTGGCTTGTTTCAGACAAATTTCTCCTATTAAAAACTTTTAAAAACAAAAACAAAAAAATGACTCTTTAAAAATCATCAGAGAGCTACCAAGGCAGCCAGGACTTATGTGCCAAAATCCCAAAAAGAAGGGAAATGAATTGAGAAGCACCTTACATTCATGATTGGTTTTCCCTTGAGGCATTCACTGATTCATATGTAGTAGCTCAGAGGCCGAGAAGACAAGCAGAGACTAAGAAGACAAGCATAAAGTAGCAGCTAAGACACCGTGAAGCTAACAGAGCTTTTGACAGTCTCATGAGGCTGAAGAGACATAAATTGGAGTTCAGGGCCACCAAGGCATCCAGGATATAAAGGTTGAGATCCTAGAAAGAAGGGAAGATCAAAGAAGTGAGCCTAACATTTAGTGCCAATTTCCCACAGGGCATTTGTGATCTATAAGCAGCAGCCCAGGAGCTAAAAAGCCTAACCAAAAGGTGGTTATGAGACTGGGAAATTAAAGAGAGCTTTGAGCTCTCAGGTCCTCACTTCCAAGATGCCAGAGGGAGACTGAGGCTGAGTGTGTTGCACTCCCTTCCTAACAGGATCTTCATCCTGATGTGGACCAAGAAAAGAAATAACAACGGTGGTACCAAAAAGCCACGGACATATGCAGCCCATATGCTGCACTAATGGTACCCTATGTGTGCCCAAGGACAAGGCCATTATGAAGTTCATCACTCAAAACAACACAGACCACAGCTGTCAGGGACATTTCCAAGCAATACTCTTTGACACCTACATGCTTCCCAAGCTGTATGAGAAACTGCATGACTGTGTGAAACTACATTACTATGTGTGAATTGTGCCATCCACAGCAAGGTAGTCAGGAATCATTCTCATGAAGCCTGGAAGACCTGAACATTCCCATCCAATTTAGACCTAAGGGCACTGCCCCATGGCCCCTGCCAAAGCCCATGTAAGAAAGCTGGTCCTTAAGGACTGAAGAAAAGCTGTGCTCTGGGGGAAAAAATAAATAAATGGAAATTGTACTTTTAAAAATCGGTTTTTTAGCACTGTAGTCTTACAGTGCTAAGGAAATAAAAATGAAAGATCATCAAGGAGGAGAAGCCCTGGTAAATATTCCAGGATTTCATCTGGGATCCATGAAGGGCAAAACCCAAAGAGTAAAAGTGAGTAGGGAATATACCAACCTTCACTGAGACTGGAACCCAGCTTCAAATACAGAGGATCTTTCCCTACTCTAATTGACTAAGCAAATCTTAATTGGAAGAAGATATCATCTACAGACTACAATTTTCATAACAGTGTCCAGCATTTAATAAAAAAAAAAAAAATGAGTAGGCATTCTAGGACACAGAATGAAATGAATAAGAACTAAAAGATCAGATCATAGGGACAGATTCACATCTGAACCAAACATTGTTTTCAGACACAGACTTTAAAGTATCCATGATGAATATCTTCAAGGAAATAGATCAAAAGGAAAATTTTTCAGCAAAAAAAGAAAAAAAAAAAACTCTGAAATCTTCCCAAAGAACCAAAATAAAATTCAAGAACTAAAAATATATAATACCTAAAATCAATAATTTGGGGTTAACAGGAGATTAGTCACTGTTAAAAGGAAGAATAGGTTGGAATGACAGTTTAGAAGACAATAACCAGATTGATAACAAGAGAGAATATTTTTAAAAGCTGAAAATGTAGAAAAGAGTATGAGACATATGGGACATGGTGAAAAGATCTAACATATGTGAAACTGGAGTCCAAGAAAAAAAATGCAGCATTAACAATATTTGAAGAATAGTGGCTGTGAATTTTCTAAAACTGAAGAAAGACATTAAGTCACAGATTTTCAGAGAACATCAAGCAGGATAAATGTGTATCTAGGCATATCATAGCAAAACTGTTGAAAACCCAAAACCAAGAGAAACATTTAAAGCAGCCAGAAAAAAAAAAAAAAAACAATATTGTGGCTCAAATGAGTAACAATAAAACATGGATAACTTCTTAATAGAAATGATAAAACTAGTAAAAATAATGATTTTTCCATTTATTGTAATAAATCAAAGATGCATGTTGTAATATCAGGAATAACCACTAAAAGAATAATAAGCATACACAACAAACACAATATAGAAATAATAAAACATACTTAATTAACTCAAAAGGAGAAAATAAAGGAGGACAAAAGGAGAATTACAAATAAGAAAAGATACAAATCGAAAACATTGTGGGTTTAAGCCCAAACATACCAATAATTATATAAGGGTAAATATAATAAATTCTTCTATTGAAAACAAAAATTGTCAGACAAGTTTTTAATTTGTCAGATAAGTTTTTAATACCTATTATTTATTTATATTAGTCTGAAAACAAATATAAGGTTTCTGGATTGGGGCAGACTATTATTACTTAAAGCAATAACTGCATTGGTTCCCCATGCCCAATTCTTCTCCTTAAGGGTGGTGTAATGAGAGCCAGATGGTTAGGACTGTACATGCTAAGAGGGTTCTGGCACAACAGGAGAGAAATCCCAAAATTATGAATCTGAGTGCTTATATAGGAACAGTCATACAGCTGCCTTCCTCCCCTACTGAGAGAAGGAGAGGAACTTTATCTTTCAAATACAAACAAATTTTCTCAGGGAAGAGAAATGGCAAGGTCTCTACTCTAGAATGCAAGTATTTGTCTCTGGGGTAAATAACTTTATTTACCCTTTGAATGGGAGCAAATGACTCCATTATAAAGGATAAAAGCAGCTCCAGGCTTATCACCCTTAGAATATGAAAAGCAAATGTGTCTGGGGAAAAGAGACATTTCCCATTATTATAGCATGTCAACTTTCTTTGCTTAGAAAGACTTAGAAAATTTAACCATGCAGAAATATGAAAATATTTATATTGCTTTTTAACAACTGTGATAAAAGAAAACAACTGCATGTTGCTTATAAGCGATACATCTTATATATAAGACCAAAGAAAGAGTAAAAGAATAGACAAAGATATACTATGAAAACACTAACCAAAAGAAAGCTAGTATGGCTATACTTATATCAAACAAAATAAACTTTAAGGCAAGAAGAATTACCAGAGATGAAGAAAGACATTTCCTAATGACAATAGGCTCAATCTACCAGGAAGATATAAAAATTCTAAATTTGTATGCACCTCATAACATGACCTCAAAATGTAAAAAGCAAAATTTGGAGCAAGGAGAAATAAAGAATTTCTTACATTTTTCTCAGTAACTAATAGAATAAGCACACAAAAATATATAAAAGATATATAAGATTTGAAATATATACTTAATAAGACTGAACTAATTAAAAGTATAACAAACTAATTAAAAATATATAGAAACAATACACTCAATATCCACTTGGAGTAACAGATACCAAATATATCGTCCCACCATAAACAACCAAAAAACTGAGAGCTCAATCAATTGGATATTTATACGGGAAAATAAATAAAGTTTGATCCCTACCTCATACCATACACAAAAGTCAGTTCTAGATGTATTGTAAACAAAAAAGTGAAAGATAAAACAATTAGGCTTCTAGAACATAGAGGAATATATCAACGACTTTGAAGTAGGCAAATATTAATTAGGGCACAAAATGTACTAATCATAAAGGAAAATATTGGTAATGAGACTACATTAAAATTTAGAACTTCTGAGGCACCTGGGTTGCTCAGTAGGTTAAGCATCTGCCTTCAGCTCAGGTCATAATCTCAGGGTCCTGGGATCAGATTAAGCCCCATGTCAGGCTCCCCACTCAGTGAGGAGTCTGCTTCTCCTTCTCCCTTCGCCCCTCCCACCCTGCTTGTGCTCTCTCTCTCTCTCTCTTTCAAGTAAATATATAAAATCTTTTTTAAAAAAATTTAAAACTTCTATTTACCAAACAATACCTTAAAAGAGTGAAAAGGCAACTCACATGGTATAAGATATTAGCAATATATGTTTGACCAAAAAAATTAGTATCTAGAATATATAAAAGACTCCTATAATCAATAAGAAAAACCACAGAAAATCAAATAGAAAAATGGGGAAAAGATAAACAGGTATTTCACAAAAGAAGATATCTATGTGTCTAATAAGCAGATGAAAAGGCACTCCATTTCATTAGTCACTAGGGAAAGGTAAATTAAAACCACAATAAGTTACTACTATATTGATAATAACCAAGTGTTAGCAAGGATGTGGAGCAAATGGAACACTCACAGAGTGACAGTACAAGTGTAAATTGGTACAACCACAAGTCTATTCCTAAGTATATACCTAATAGAAGTGCATACATATGTATACCAGAAGATATTCCTAATAGTAATACACTGGGGTTGGGGAAGGAGTGTACATCAATAGTAAAATGTATAAATAAATTGTGATATATTCATACAGTGGAATACAACAGAGCAAAGAAAGAGACAAACTACTGCTATATACAACAGCATGAAAGTATCTTGAAAATATGAAACAAAAGAAGTCACACACAAAAAAGCATATGCCATGTGATTCTATTTGTATAAAACTCAAAAGCAGGCAACACTCCTCTATAGTGATGGAAGTCAGAATGGTGGTTATGTTTGGCAAGGTCAGTGACAAAGAGAGCTATGAGAGAGGTGTTGGGATGCAGGTTTGTTGATCTGGAAGGTAGCTGATTACATGACAGTGAAAATTCATTGAGCTATATACTTACAATTTGTTCATTTCTCTGCATGCATTTTTGGCTTCGATTTTTTTAAATGCTTACCAAACAAAAAATAAAATAAAACAAGATGGCAAACATCATTTGTAGCATGATTTTATATATATAAACCTATATAAAAAATATGCGCTAAACATGTATAATTCTATATGCCAAAAAGCTACCAGTAATTATGTCTGGGTATTGGTTTATAAGTAATTTTCATTTTCTTCTTTATACCTTTTTGTATTGTCTGAATATTTTCAGTGAGAATGTATTACTTTCATAAAAACTAAAAATAAAGCTTTAAATAAAGTTCTAATTTTCAGATGGTAAAATGGTATTGTGGTTATGTTTAAAGAAGAAAAGAGTCCTAATCTCCTACAAATACATAATTGAAGCATTTACATATGAAATAGTATGATGTCTAGCAGGGGGCAGGGAGAAGTGCAGAGTATAGATTTTTTTTAATGGCTATATGTTGGTAATTGTTGAGGCTGAATTATGGTTCACAGGGGTTCATTATACTCTTCCTTGCACCCATGTTTGAATAATAACAAGTTGAAAAACAAACAAACATTATTTCATAAACAAACTTATGCATGACAGGTATTACCCACAGCAAAAGCTATGCATAATCTGTATACAGCCAGAGTGAGGGTGAATTACTAGAGAAGATTCTCTCAATACTTGGATGAAGGGCAGCTGGACTCCATAAAGAGTCCATGGAGACTGCATTCATGGCACACTGAAGGTCCACCAGGATTCACACCCTGATCAAGAGTCCAGCTCATAGAACCACTGCTCCAAAGGAAGGAGACCACTCATGGGACCCTGACCTCTCACCAGCCTAGAGAGGATCCATGCCTGATGGGGTACATGGCAACTTAGAAGATGGAACACCAAAACTGAGCCTTACTTTAGGGCTTCTCTAAAAAGAGACAAGAAGGTGACTTTTTTCATGGGGAATCAAGACCTACCTTAGAAGTTTCTTGTCCTTTCGGCCTAGAAGTAAGGTATTGGGGACAGAAATTAGTGAGGGGTTGGGATAAAGGAAAGAGGAGTCCTAAATTGTGTTTGATGGAAAGGCAGCAGCTGCTATGAGCTCCAGCCAGACTTAGAGGCCCTTGGGGGGGGCCATCTACAGTGGTCCTCAGGTCCCACATTAGACATTGTCTGGTTGGCTCTTGTCCTGACTTTCATCTGCTCTTCACCTAAGTCCAATCAGCCTTGATGTGGACATGACTTTGCTTCAATCTGTCTTCTTGACCAATCTGGCCTTGACACTCTAGGATGCTACAGTCTTTCCTATAACTTCTTTTGGTTAATATATAAAATTACCACCAGCTGAATTTTCAACAAATTTCAAGTACAGATCAAAGATCTTATTTTCTTTTGGAAAGGGATACAAAGCAGGAGTCAGGAAAGCAGCTGAGAGACTTTCTAAATGGGGGAAAGACTGCCATGCTTCTTTATAAAAATCAGAAGAATTAGGCTCTTACCTAAAAATTTATGTTTCACTTTTGATTTTAATCTGAGGGCAACCTAGAAGTTTAAAGAAGAACTTGAAGATTGATCAAAGACAACAAACTAAGGCATTCTCCAGAACGATGCTGCCCGATAGAAATATAGTGCAAGCCACAAATGTGAACCTCATATATAGTTGAATTTTCTTGCAGCCAACTTTAAAAAGAAAAAAAAAGAAACAACAAGGAAATGTGAAATTAATAATGTTTTATTAAATCCAATATTTCCAAAATAGAGCTACCATACAATCCAGCAATTGCACTAGTGGGTATTTACCCCAAAGATACAAATGTAGGGATCCGAAGGGGTACGTGCACCCCAATGTTTATAGCAGCAATGTCCACAATAGCCAAACTGTGGAAAGAGCCAAGATGCCCATCGACAGATGAATGGATAAAGAAGAAGTAGTATATATACACAATGGAATAGTATGCAGCCATCACAAGGAATGAGGTCTTGCCATTTGCAACGAGGTGGATGGAACTGGAGGGTGTTATGCTGAGTGAAATAAGTCAATCAGAGAAAGACATGTATCATATGACCTCACTGATATGAGGAATTCTTAATCTCAGGAAACAAACTGAGGGTTGCTGGAGTGGTGGGGGGTGGGAGGGATGGGGTGGCTGGGTGATAGACATTGGGGAGGGTTTGTGCTATGGTGAGCGCTGTGAATTGCGCAAGACTGTTGAATCACAGATCTGTACTTCTGAAACAAATAGTGCAACATATGTTAAGAAAAAAGAAAAAGAAGAAGATAGCAGGAGGGGAAGAATGAAGGGGAGTAAGTCGGAGGGGGAGATGAACCAGGAGAGATGATGGACTCTGAAAAACAAACTGAGGGTTCTAGAGGGGAGGAGGGCGGGGGGATGGGTTAGCCTGGTGATGGGTATTAAAGAGGGCACATTCTGCGTGGAGCACTGGGTGTTATGCACAAACAATGAATCATGGAACACTACATCAAAAACTAATGATGTAATATATGGTGATTAACATAACAATAAAAAATTTTTTAAAAATCCAATATTTCCAAAATATCATTTTAACACATAACAAAAAATATTAATAAGATATTTTTACATTTTTTTGTACTACATCTTTGAAATCCAGTGTATATTTTATACTTATGGCACATCCAATTCAGGCTAGCCATATTTCAAGACCTTAATGGCCACATGTGGCTAGTGCCTCTACCATTGGATAAGCACAGCTCTATAAGCAAGCAAAGAGTATCCCTTGAGACCACTAAAGACTATTACAGCCAAGGGGCTGGGCTCTCAGTCATAAGCTTCCCTAATGCCCCAAAGCATCATCCATCCCCAAGCCCTGGAGAAACCATTGTTCTATTCAAGCTCTAGATAAGATTGGAGCTATGAGAAGCAATAATTTACAATAATTCTGGAATTGGTAAAAATGTTATCAAACTCTTCCTAGTCTCTACTTATTCTTCTTGAATGATGATACTTGGCTATTCCAATGAATTTAAATAATTCATATATTTAAAGTATAATTAAAGTGTAAAGGTATGCTAATATTTCTTAAAAGTCATTGAAAGCCTACTGATTCCAACCACACGACCCTCTGAGAGTGGCTACCAAAGTACCTGAAAAAAATATAATCACATTCCTATATGTAGTACTTGCAGAGCTAAGCCTTCAAAATGAGAAGAGGTAAGTGAAAATCTAAAAAGTTACATCTGGGGAAAAAAAATATATATATATATAATAGGACACAAATTATTTACAGTTTAAGTAAGGGGGCAGGATGATGTGATGAAGAAGCATGGGCTTTGGAGCCATGCCGTTTGACCTTGAGGTGTCTCAAGCCTTGATTCCCTCATCTGTAGAATGGGATAACGATATCTGCTTCTCAGCTACTGTTAGGATTTTTTTTTTTTAAAGATTTTATTTATTTATTTGAGAGAGAGAGAATGAGAGATAGAGAGCACAAGAGGGAAGAGGGTCAGAGGGAGAAGCAGACTTCCTGCTGAGCAGGGAGCCCGATGTGGGACTCGATCCCAGGACTCCAGGATCATGACCTGAGCCGAAGGCAGTTGCTTAACCAACTGAGCCACCCAGGCGCCCCTACTGTTAGGATTAAATGAGGCAAAACACGGTGCCTAGCAAGGGCCTTATCCACAGCAGATGCAAAAAAATGCATTATCTCATTTTTGTAATCAATAAATATTTGTTCAACTGCCAGTATGTAGCAAATACTAAAAGATAAAGCATACAAAGGGAATTAGTGAATGGAGGGCAGTGAATACCACTCAGAGGGCTTGTCCTTTCTGAGAAAGGATTCTACCCAGCTCTGCAGCTCAAGACTCTGCATTTGTTGCTTGTGTCCTGCTCACTTATGAAATCTCCAGAGCAACACATTAGCCCCAGGAGTTTAGCCTTGTCCAAACTCTTTACTGTTATTCTGTCTTCTGACACTGCATTCAAGGAAAGGCTGGAAAAATTTCTCGAGGGCAAAGAGAGCAGATGTGGGCATGTGTCCTGATCACCTAAAGGTGATCACTCAAGAACGCTCAACATTCTAGGAGTGAAAGAAATAATGGCTCTAGAGACAGTTACCAAAAATCCTCTCTGTGACTTTCTGGGTCACCTCTATTTCCCTCATCTCCCCCTGCCATGTTTTGGGGCACCAGTCCCCCTCCAAAGTTGCCAATGCAGAGCAGGGGACACGGTGCCATGACAAGCCAATTAATTTCTGGAGAGCTGCAGCTAAAGAGCCTATCACCTGCGGTATCAGCAGACGTGAGGGTCTAGAGCAGGGGAGCGTGCTGTCAGTGTACAGGTGTGTGCCCACAAGTACCACGGGGACTTCAGCACTGCCTAGTAACGGCGGTTGCTGATGTGCACGGCCTTTGGGTTTTGTTCTTGTCCCAGCCCACTTGGCACCTCAGTGAGAGCCTCCATCTGCTCCCACTTCCTTCTCTCTCCCAGCATCTTGACTCCCCTACACTGATCACCACAGGGTGGTCTTTTGCAGCATATCTGCAGAAGGTGGGCCATGACCTTGAGCTTCTCCAGGCCCGCTGCCCATCTCTGACAGGCCATAGGTCAGCAATAGCTCCCAGGGCTCTGCAACTCACACCAGGTGGGTACCCACTGATCAAACTATCGCCAAGGATTTAGTACGTAGAACGTGCCACACTAGGCATCAGGGATATCAATGTAAATGAGACCTAGGAGGGGAGAGCCAAAGGGACTGATGAGAAAGCCCAGATCCTAGGGAAGGTGGAGCTACTATTTATTGAATCCTATCAGGTCTAAACACTATGCCTTCCACGTATTACCTAATTTAGCCTCCAGCACAGTTCTGTGAGATAGAAATTATTAGCCCCATTTGACAGATGAAAGCCACTCAGAGTACAAGTAATTTGTCCAAAGCCACCCTTCCAGGATTTGGCAGAGTCCATATCAGAAATCAAGTCTCTCTGGCTTCACTAATTTTGTCATTATAAACAGTCTCTAAACTTCACATAAACATGTACTTGCTTCATGGACCCCAGCAAGTGAATGAACCAGAGTAATTCAATAGAATGTGTGTTGAGGAGGCAGTTGTGCTGGAATCCTCCAGTCCCCTGTGGGCAACCACACTCAGTTAAATCCTTCAACCATTATGATTCTACCCCCAGTGCTCTGTCTCACACACAAGAAACATTCATCCCCCTGAGACTCACCCTGCATCTATCCAGGAGCCTTTGGGACTCTGCTACCTCCCCCATACTATGGAGCAGCGCCAGAGCAAGTGGGATGAGTCCCAGGCCAGCCTGGAAGCTAAACAATTTGTGACCTAAGTCTTCCTGCAACTGAGAAGGTTGGGGTTGGAAGGAGCCTTTCAAAATCATCTTTCTAACTCTCCAACTCAAGCTGGGGTGGTCTCCTCGGGAAATCCAAATGTAGCTCTCTCCTCCACCCATGCTAAGAAACTTTCCAGTCTCTGATGGCCTTCTTCCAATGACCAGGAACCTACCACCTTCCTAGGGACCTGACATCCCCCTTGGTCAGCTCCAGCTGGAGAAAACTCTTCCCTGCATTGGGCCCAAGGCCATCTTGCTGGAGCTTCTACACATGTCCTATTTCTACTCTTAGGGATGTGGAGAACAAATGTGTCCTCTTGCTCACAACAGCCCTTGGGAGGTGGTTATAATGCTCCTGTAGGTCTTTTGGCCTATAGACCAGACATCTTCATTTCCCTCAACCATTCCTTATGAGACACAGCTTTGCCTTCCACCCCATCTCCAACACTCTCCACTGAATGTGTTCCAGCAGCAGGTC
Organism: Zalophus californianus; assembly: GCF_009762305.2. Lineage (NCBI taxonomy): Eukaryota > Metazoa > Chordata > Mammalia > Carnivora > Otariidae > Zalophus > Zalophus californianus. The sequence continues at coordinate 13,072,818 of NC_045605.1, forward strand.
TCTCTGATAGTAAAGGGAAGGGGCAGTATTTGCTGCAATTCTCTCCTCTTTCTTCTCTCCCTCTCTGTTTCTCTTCCTCCCAAGTTGATCACAGAGAAAAAGTTAGATCAGATCCTGCAGCCTCATCCCCAGGCATTCCCATGGGCCCCTGGCTGCCAATTTATTAGCAGCTCAATCACAAGCACACCTGCGGGCTGCTCCCCCTCCAAACTTCTACCACTACCTCACAGAGGCATTTGCTACCAGCCATTGCTAGAGGACATGGGCACATGCACACAGAAACATTCATTCGCCAGTACTTGGCATGGGCTCAAAAAACCTTCACCACTCCTTGGATACCAATTGTGAGACAACCTCCCTCTTCAACTCTGCTCTATTACCTTTATCCAAATACAATGAGACAATCGAGGGCAAATAAAAATTTCCTGGTCAACTGCCCCTAGAGCTGAGAAGGATCGGTATTTTCAAAGATACTCCTCTCCCTCCGGCTACAGGACTCCTGGACTCTTTCTCTTTCTCGAGGCAACATGACGGGGGACCATGAGTGAGGCGGAGGAGACTTGGGTTAAAGGATGAGAAAATGCCCAGCATTACCGAGAGGGGATTTTTCCAAGATCCTAGGGTCCCAGAGTAGGTGATGGCTTCCTCTGAGTCCCAGGAGGCTATACTGCCTCCTGGAGCTGGGAATCTCACCAAATGACAGCAAAGGATGGCCGTGTTCCCTTTTTTCCCTACTTCCAAGGTGAATTGGGGGCAGTGCCCACACTCAAGCATAAATAGCCCTGACAGATCCCATTCCAGGGTTCACTGTGTGACCCTGGGAAGGCCTCTTCCCCTCCTTGGCTCATTTTGTCATCTGTTAGACAAAAGGCTCCTGAGCCCACTTTCTCGCTGACACTCTGTTCACATGGATCTCTGGGCCACGGTGGACACTTGCCTCTTGGTAGGAAAGGTTGTCTTCATCTCTCCTACCTCTCTAACAACTTGCATCCCCATCCTCATCAGGAAAAGAGGATTCAGAAGATATGTGCCCAAAGACTCTATCTTTGCAGGCACTCAGGAGATGCCTGGAGGGACAAGATCCTGGGTAGTAGGAAAAGAATCTAATTGGGTCAATTAGGTATTTTTCTCCTGGTCTAGGATGAAGAGAAGGGAACGGAAGGACCAGAAGTTGAACCTGATACCCAAATCCAATGAGGCTGTAACCTGAACAAGCATCCAGTCCTGAGTCTACTCCGGGACAAGATACAAAGACAAAGAGAGGCCAGGATCATGCTTTCCTTCCTCTCTAGACTGGGCTGCACTGAACCGTTTCTGTTGAAAACTGGAGATGGGCTTGGCAGGAGAGCTGGCAAGGAGATTCAAGCTTCAGATAGGGCCTAGACTTGCTCACTGCTAAAGCCCCTGCTGGTTCCGGCACTCTGTGAGAAGCAGTGCCCAGACCAGGCCATCGGGGGTCCCTGAAATAGCTGTGGTGCCCACCTTGCCTGTTGCTTGGCAGAGCCCCTGCCAGCTGAGGGTCCAGTTTCCAAGGCTGGATGCCCATGTGGGTCACGGTCAGCTTCACTGCCACCAGCCACCACCCCTCCCCCCCATCCCTTCACCCCCACCCCGTGCCTGCACTTACAGATCCCTCTTTATGGACGTGGGAGAGGCAAGCAGGCTGGGGAAACAGCCATTTCTATGCTAACTGCCCACATGTGGCCCGAGGGTTGGAAAATGAAACTGCGAAACGGCTCAGAAATCCGTGAAGCTGGAGTCCCTCAGCCCTGAAGGCCGAGAAGAGCTCCAGCCACCTCGGTCTAACCTGGACTGGAGCCCTGGCCCTGGACACGGAGGGCCCATCCAGCTGTGGGGAGGGCTGCTGGCCATGGAAACCAGCGACCAGCGTGACCCCACTTAAAACACTGCTGTGCCCCAAAGCGGGGCAAGCATGTGCCCCCTCTGCACAGCCAGGACAGCACATGGCCAGCTTCCTCTTGCCCCCTCCTTTTCAAAAGCCCCTGACAGGAGGCAGGGATGCCCCATGGAAGAAGCACAGCCGGGATTCGGGAGATAGGTTCTGCCAGCTATGCAAGTTCTCCCCACTCGGGGCCTCGGTGTCTCCATACGGGCTCAGCCTATGTGACCCCATGGGCGCTTCCCACATATGTGTCCCCCCGAACAGGAGATTCATTCACACTGAGGTGCATGTAAATTGTAAGGCTGAAGCATTTCCTTTCCTAACTTAGGACAAAAATCTCTATCACAAGGAATGAAGAGACAATAATAGAACTGCAGGTAGGAGAATATGCCGATCCTGTTCACCCTCTTGAAATGGAAGAAATAGGTAAAAGATGTCTTCTGACAAGAATGAAAGGTGTGGGGGCGCCTGGGTGGCTCAGTTGGTTAAGCATCTGCCTTCAGCTCAAATCATGATCTCAAGGTCCTGGGATTGAGCCCCACATCGGGTTCCCTGCTTGGTGGGAAGCCTGCTTCTCCCTCTGCCTCTGCCCCTTCCCCCCACTCATGCTCACTCTCGCTCACTCGCGCTCTCTCTCTCAAATAAATAAAATCTTTAGAAGAAGAAGAAGAAGAAGAAGAAGAAGAAGAAGAAGAAGAAGAAGAAGAAGAAGAAGAAGAAAGAAGAAGGAGAAGGAGAAGAATGAAAGGCATGACCTAGCATAGAAACTTGAACTTTACTATTTGCCTGAATCTCTCCCAAAAATAGGGAGGAGGGAGATGGCCATTGGCCCAGGACCCAACCCTCTTGTGGACAACTCTAGAAATGGTCAAAGCAAGTGTCCCCACATGCGCTCCTGCCGCTCACCCGCAATCAGTTTTGTCATCTGAGGGTCTAGTGGGGGCAAAGGGTCTGGCCGTTTCCTGCCAATGCCATGGCCTTCAGCAGGGGCTGGGCAGGGGCGATTCCTGCAAATCACACTTTGTATGCAAGGGATACTAGATTAAATAAACACTAAGGACTGTCTTCCAGGATGGATGTTTAAAAAACAGTACATGCAACCCAGGGGAGAGGAAGGGGCATAATCGGGTAGAAACACTGCCTACCCATTGCTTCAGCGGTTAAGGCTGACGCTATGTGACATGTGCCCGGGTTTTTTAATGCTTCTGGCCGACCCCCTCCCCCGGTGGCCCTGCCCTGCTACTGCAAGTGGCTCACAGACGCTCCCCTCTGCCTCTCCTTGTCTAGTACAACGCCTGGCCTTAATGAATGATTTCATTATACAATTATGGACCCCACATTTCATCCATACCCATTATCTCATTTAAATGTTACTGCATTTTCCTAAAGAGAAAATTGAAGTTCTGAAAGGTTAAAAGAGTTAGCCAAGATCAGACACTCAGTAATTGGACTTGAACCCAGATCTCCAGAGTCTACATCTGGAACTCCTTCCTCTGTGTCAGAGCCACCGGGCTGGGCAGGGCAGAGTGAGGCGAGCTTCCGAGCAGGCTTCGTCAACTCTCGTGTGGCAGGAGGGCAGCAAGGCCAGCGCTGATGGAGGCCCAAGGGCCCTCTGCATGGCGGGAGAGTTTTCCCACAAAATGGAGCAGGCCGCCAGTATGCTCATTACCCAACCTTATTCCATTTCATAATAAATGGAGCCCCTAGAGGGCCAGGCATGATGGGGTGGGGGGAGATGGGGAGTGAAGACTATTACGGGATTTTAACCTTCGTCTTCTCTTTCCGGGCCTCTGGAACAGCTGTTCGACAAAATGGATCTGTGCAGACAATCATTTTTGCTGCATTACTTAATATACAGTTGCTCTCGGCAAGAGATATAATTGACTTGCTTAACTAATCAATCTTTCTATAAGCATAGCTGCTTTTCCTCTCCCACTGGGGGAGGGAGGCAGGGGAAGGGGGAGGAAAAGAGAAATTGCAAGGAGCAACCTTTGGCATGAATTACAGAGCTCTACCACCCAGCTGAGGTTTTGGAGCCAGGGGGCAAAACTGCTGCAAAACGTTCCCAGCCAGTTTCCTTCCTGGCCTAGACATGGTCGGTGGTGGCCTGGAGTAATGATTGCTCCACAGGAAATGGAGGCACGCAAGCCAAAAGCCATCAAAGGAGAGGTGACCCAGGCTATTCAGAAATTGTCTTCGTTGTTTTTGGAGTAACTTGCTGTATATTTAGAAACGAGAGTGTGTCTCAGGACCTGGGACTTCACAACATCCAAATCAAATAATGAAGCCGTGGATAAAATCTCAGTTGGGCTGAGCAGGAAAATATCCAGCGTCCCCTCGACTCCCCCACCCCCTGGGAAGCTCAGCTTCCCTGTCCCCTTTCTTCTGGGGCAGAGCAGCCTCACCCAGCAAACTCCTCCAAAGTGCAGGCCCAGACCGCCCTGCCCTGTCTCCAACATGCTCTGCGTCTGACTCACCCCGGTCTCCAGTCCGAAGAGGAACGGTCAACCCTCCTTGCTTATCTTCTCTTCCCTGCACTCAGATCTCCAGCCCTCTCCACACCTGTACACACACACACACATTCCCCCACCTACTGATGAACCTGGGGCTACCATGCTACATTTAGAGGAAACAGAGTCAGAGAAGGAGTCATGGAGTGGAGGGGTGAGTGAGTTACAATGATGATGGCATGGAAGCAGCAAGATGTTGGAGTCAGAAACACCCCCTGGGGGCCCACCCCAAACCCTCCCAGCATGCCAACCCTGCACTTCCATCTCTTCTTCTTCTTCTTTTTTTTTTTAAGATTTTATTTATTTATTTGTCAGATAGAGAGAGAGAGAGAAAGAGAGAGAGAGAGATCACAAGCAGGGAGAGTGGCAGGCAGAGGGAGAAGCAGGCTCTCCACTGAGCAGGGAGCCTGATGTAGGACTCGATCCCAGGACCCTGGGATCATGACCTGAGCCGAAGGCAGATGTTTAACTGACTGAGCCACCCAGCCATCCCATGGCCATCTCTTCTTTAAATCCTAACTCAAGTATCACCAAGCTCAGTGAGGTGGCCCTTGTCTGGCCTCTTACCCCCATGCACCAAGGTGGACTACCTATGTGTTATTATGATTGGTCTATGTGGCCGTGTCCCCAACTCCACAGGGGCTTTGTGAAAGCAGATTCTGATTTGAACATCTGCATTTCGTCAGTGCCTGGTACTTCGCCTGAAGCCTAGGAGGCATTCAATGTAGGATTAATATGGCATTACAAAATCAAATATTACAGTGTCTCCCTTCCAAGATAATGGGTTCCTGAGCAGGAGCTCTCTGTCTAGAAAAGAGACACAGACCCATCTTCTGTCTCAGTCAACATTTTTATCAATGGCATGGATGAAGTTTGAGAAAGGGTGATTACCTAATTTGTATATGACAAAATGTGAAGAAATTAATAGCATGGCAGACAGAGAATCTGACAATCTGAGTAGACCAGGACACAAGCCAAAACCACACAGATGAAATCTAGGAGTGTTAAGTGTCAAGACCTGCATTTAGGTTCAAAGGATCAATTGGACAAGTATAAGATAAAGGAGCTCTTGGCTTGGCAGAGACCCAGAAGGAAAAGTTCTTGGGGTTTGAGCTGACCACAAGTTCAATATGGTGGTGTAGCTGCTAGGAAGAGAAAGAAATCGTAAAGGTGCACAATCCGAAGGGAGAGACAGCAGCCTCTCTGTAAGTCGATCCTGGTGGAGCCCATCTGGACCACTGGGCTCTACTCTTACGAGCTCATTCTCAAAGGAGCTGAAGAGGGTGACTAGGATGCTGTGAATCCACAAGACAGACCAGGATGGAAGTGCAGAAGTTACCAGAAGGCTTATTTCAATGGCACGAGCATTTCTAACAACCAGACCCATTGCTCACGTGGGATGGGAGCCCTGTGAGGTGGGACGGTCGATGAGGATGGATGCTGCAGACAGGACCTCTGTGCCAGGTCAAAGGCTGCTTATGATTCCACGTGAGGTCCCCTCAACTCTAAGACCCTTGGAGACACCAGGAATCTCCCCTCCCTTACCCTTTTGGGGAGCTGAGCAATTTTTTTTTCCTTTTATACAGAGAGGGCAAAAAATGGAGCATCGGTGCGATTTCACTCTCAGTACAAAGAGGCTCAAACACTCCTTGGCCAACAGCAGAGCCCCACAGACCCGCCCCTCCCACTGGGACACACAGACTCCAGCAGAGTCTAGAAGGCAGGCCCGGAGCTCTTGGCATCCCCAGAGAGGGAGGAAGTGCCCTCCTGCTGAGCACCTGAGCCTCATAGAGAAGGCTCAGGTCTTACCCCCAGCCCAGAGCCATGAGTGAACACCAGAAAAGGTCAGCTGCCTGGGTTGGGGGCGCCGGGAGGGTCTCAGAGGGGGAACAGAAATGAGATTTAATTACAGAAGCCACCAAGGTCCCCTGGGAACAGAGGCTTCACAGCCAAGTCCAAGGGTGACATTTCGGGAGGTCCAGGGAAAGGGCTCGCTTTCTCCTCGGGCCTCTGCCTCGCAGACAGCAGCCAGCATTATTTGAGCAAAAAGGCCCCTTGGCCTGGTCTGGGCCCGGGAGCAAAAGCACCATGGGGAGGTGTGACTGAATAACCAACCCAGCACCCAGGGAGCACGGTTGCAGCACAGGTCCCACGGGAAATGCCTCCGATCCCACTCCGCTTTGGGCCTCGGCTTGGAATTCATTATAATGACTTGACCACTTGACCACTTTCTCCCAGTGTGACCTTGAGCCAGGTTGTTTCAACCCTTTGAGCCTCTGTTCCCGTATCTACAAAATGAGGGTCTGTGTGGGGTGGCCACAAATGCCCCTTCCTATTCAAACTCAGTTTGCCAGAAAAATTCAGAGTCTTGGGCTGCTTACCTCCCACAGCAACCCACTGAGGTAGGCAGGCCAGATCCTACAGTCTACAGAACAGGAAACCTTAAGAGGGGTGAGTGACTTACCCAAAGTTACAGAACCAGGAGGCTCTGTTCCTACCCAAATCCTGCAGCGTCTCCTCTCTGGTGAGGGAGTTAAAGGGGATTCACGGTGAGCTGGGGTGGGGGGGGCAAGAAATGGGATGGAGACTGCTAAAGATCGGGGCCAGCTCCCCCCAGACAGAATCTAGGAATTAATCCTCCAGAGGACAACAGCTTCCTGGCCGGGCAAGAAAATTGATCAGGGGTTCATGCTGTAAGTGCACATCATTGGTTTGGCACATTAGCACTGAGCCTCCATCTGCAAATGGATGTGATTTTTATGGCATTGTTTATGGAGCTGAATATCCAGATTGATTCTCTTTTCCCTTTCCCAGGGCTCTTCCGGGAAGGAACAGACAAACACCACCCCACCCCATACCCACCAGGGTGGGAAATTGCTCCCCTGCTCCCCTAGGCAGACTGAGGCCCCGGCTCCCTGCCCCCTGCAAGCCCCTCCCTTCTCGGGTCCCCAGTAATACCAGGGGCTGAATCCCAGAGCCTCAGATGTCTCCCAGTCTTCATCCGCTTACTCCCCTGAAACCTAGAAGCCTGTGATTAGGAAAACAAGACAAAACAAATATAACAAAACAAACAGAAGAAAAGGCGGTCCCTGAGCCATTTTCGTTGACTGGGTCATCTGGGGCTTCTGCTTCTCTGATCCTCCACAGAGCGGCTTATCTCCTGGTAATCTCTGAGCAGGTGTCTTCCCATTAAACCAACAGGCCCAGCTCCCTTTCATTTATTCACTAACAGAGCAGTGACAAGCTTCTTCCTTCCCTGGGGCTGCAAGCCCTCCTCCAGGCCATGGTTAGAAAGGGGTACCATTCACACTCCTTGGGACCTGGCCCCCTGCTTTTCCTCAGTAGGAAACAGCATGCCACAACAGAACCCCATTCCCATTCCAAAACACTGACCTCCCTTCTAGGGCTCAGAGAGAGCCTGAGAGACCACCCAGTCCAACCGCTGCCACTAACTAGCTAGACTAGACTCGTGCATCCTCTCCCAAACCTTGATCCATGCAGTGTTCATACCCACTTACACACAACAAGGAAGGTTCTGGGGCCAAATATATTTTCCTCCTCTTACAGATTCCCGAAGCTTGGTAACATCTGAAAGACACCCAAAATCCTGCAGTGAAGTGGGACCTTTTACAGGGTTCAACTCAAGGTTCAAACTTTTTCAACTATGGATTTCTTTTTCCAGAGGATGATTACTGACAGTTTGGAACTAGGATCCCATAGAACACAACCCTGGAAACGATGGACTAACTTGACTTTCTGGGAGCCCTATAAGCCCTGACAATTTATGATTGTATAATCTAAACCCCTACAGTAATCAGTTCATGTGGCCAAAGATGTGTACCACCTCTCTGGGTCTCCAGAATATACCTCTGTGGTCTATCATGCCCTGTCTGGGGGAACTGAAAGGTCCTTTGCAGTTACGGGCTGAAAGAGGAAAGGATTCAAGGTCTACACTCCTGAATCTCACACTTCTACCCACTGTTCCTCCAGCAGCACAGTTGCCATGGGCTCTTATGAGAGGGGTTCAGTTCTAACTCTGTTGCCTGTAGCTACGGGGCCTAGACAAGTTCTGGAAGTCCTCTGAGCCTTGGTGTGGTGTACCGAATTCTAAAACAGCTCCCAAGGGTCCCATGCCTGACATACAAACGCTGTACAATCTACAGTGTGGGACCTCACTCATATGATTAGATTACTAATCATTTGCCTCTGAATTAACCAAAAGGGAGTTTCTCTAGGGTGGGCCTGACATGGGAGCTGCCTTCTAGAATAAGGAGGCCAGAGCCTCACCTCTACTCTCTTGCTTGTCTTTTCTCACTTCCTTTCAGGACTGTCTCTGGCATACATTGGGCTTGAGGTGGGCTGAGTGGGATCACACAGAAACCCGTCATGGGAAAGAAAGACATCTCTCAAGAGTAGATTAATGAACTTGACCACCTGAAAGTCAAAAAGTCCTGCAAGTTTCCAACCTTCACCCACCAGGTCAATAGTCAGGTCCACTGAGGTAGCCAAGCATACATTCATACAATAATTGTCCTTATTTAAAAAAAAAAAAAAGGTACTTGCTGTGTATCAACCGTATGTGAGCCTATGCTAGGTGCTGGGGATAAGGCAGCATCCATGCCTATAAGGTATTCCCAGCATGTTAGGGGTGCAAACAGGTGGTGACAAGAAGATTCCCATCAGGGACCTAGCCTTGCACTGGAGTCCCACAGACCTATTCATCAGCTGTGAGCAAAGCAGAGACAATGACTATTTTGTTCAGGAGGCCATCAGATGCCTAGTTATAAGATTTTCAAGCAGTTCAATGACCAAAGTTGCCCCCCTAACTTTGAGATAGTGAACACTCAGTTAAGGGAAGATCACATCCTGAATGGGGACAAACAACCTGAATCAGGGGTTTCTGCTGATCCATAGACAAGGACAGTCCATGGGGAGAAAAATATTGAGAGTAGCACTAGATGTGAGGACTCACTGTCTTCCTGTCACTCCTACCCCTGGCAAACAAATAAGCAAATAGATTAATTAATTAAAAAATAAGAAAAATAAAAAGGAAAGACTTACATAGAAGACTCAGAGAGTCATTCTGGCAAATTCATTCAACAAGTACGAAGTGATTACTATGTGTCTGGATGTTGTTTAGATGCTGGGCATACCTCAGAGGACAGACAATGATTCTCCTTTTATAGGGCTTTCAGCCTGGCAGAGAGAGGCAAACAATAAACAGCAGACATGAGGTTGTTTTTTTTTTTTTTTTGAGTAAATAAATCAATATGCTAGAATAAATCAATACGGGGAATGCAGAGGCAGGGAGGTTTTACCATCTTAAGTAAGTCATCCGTGCACTCTCGTTGAGAAGCGGGATTTGAAAAAAGACTTGAAGGAAACAAAGGAGGTGTAGCCCAGCAGATACCTGGAAAAGGAGTGTTTCAGACAAGGGAAGAGCTAGAGCAAAGACCCCAGGACAGGACTGTGGGAGGAAAGAGAGCAGTGTTGCTAGATCCGCATAAGGTACAGTGAGAGTCATAGAATATAAGGTAAGAGGCCTGGGGTGGGGTCGCGGTAGGGACTTTTCGGCTTTAATTCTGACAGTAATGGGGAGCCACTGCAAGGTTTTGAGCAAGGGAGCGCCATGATCTTTCTTAGCCTTGAAGAAGGAGCCTTCTGGTTTCTATATTGGGAACAGAGGGAAGAGCAGCATCAGGGAACCCTGTCTAGAAGCTACTGGAGTGACTCAGAGGTGAAATGGAGAGGGCTCTCACCAGGATGGGAGCAGTGGTGGGGTGCAAAGTGGTCAAATTCCATATATTTTTATAAAGTAGAGCCCAAAGTGGATTATTTCCTGGCAGGTGTGTTGTGCTCAGCACCTAGAATGTTGGAGTTGTCATCAGCTAAAATAGAGAGGGGCTGTGGGTAGAGCAGACAAGGGAGAGCAGGGAGGGGCATGTGGGAACTCTCTTTGGGGCTTCTTGAATCTGAGAAGCAACCGTGGGGGAGATTTCGTACTTCGAAACAGGTCAGAGCAGGCTTACTGAGGCTATGGGCATACGGGTCTCAAGTTGGGGAGAAAGGCAAACATTGGCGTTATCAATATATAGCCAATATTTCAAGATCACTAAGGGAAGGAGTATATTGAGAAGGGATAGAGGAGCGCTCCCTGGAAGCCCAACCACAGGGGACCTCGGAGAAGAGATGAGAAAGCAAAGGGGGCAAGAGAATCCTCAGAGAGAGAGGAGGAAGAACCAAGATGCCGTGGCATGTGGGAACTCAAGGGGGCGGGCGCGACCCCCTGAATCAAAGGGCTGCTAGCAGGTCAGGCAAAATGCGGGCTGAACGGTGTCCTCAGGACTTAGCAACAAGGAGGTCCTTGCTGGCCTTCACGCAAAGGTTTTCTTCACTCCAAAGAACAGCGTGTGAACATGCCGATGGGAAGGGCCCCATACAGAGATAAAAATCGGTGACTTATAAGAGAGGTAAAACGTGCTGGAGGGGAGAGAGAAAGGGATTCTAGTACCCTCCACGGCAGCCTGTGGGAAGGGCCGAGGGGGCAGATGCTTTTGTGGAGGAAGGTGCAGCCCTGGAAGCATGGGGAAGAGCTCTTTCCACAGCTTCTGTTTTCACAGTGAAGGAGGGGACAGTCATCAGCTGAGAGGGAGGATGGGGGAGGGTCTCACAAGAAAACAGCGCACACCGCCCTCGCCATCCTATGGGCCTATGACCTATGGTGTTTATTGCGCTTTTGCTTCACGCACATGCTAAGCTTTTGACATGCATCATTTTGGCAACAAGCCCCAGAGGTTAGTTGCCATATATTCCGAGAAGATGGAGATATGCGGCTCAAGATGATTGAGTAAATTGCCGGAGCCTCAGCCGGACTCACTGCAAAGACTTTGCTCTTAACCCAAAGTGGGAGTAGAAGGCCGGAGCAGGGGTGGCACGCAGAGGGGAGAAGAACGCATTCCCTACCTCGCCACAGCGATGGGCCCAGAGGAGAAGGCAGGCCTTGTTGCCTCAAAGGCCCAGGAATGAGTGCATGCATTAGTGAGTTGCTCAGGTGTTCCCCACACCTGCCAGACCCCCTTTGCTGGGCTCCGACTATATTTTGCGCATGTATTTATTAAAGACAGTACTTTGCATGGTCTATTAGAACAATTATAAGCTACCTCCTGCTTCCCTCCGTTATGTCAGCCGGATTCAGGACACTTGGAAGCATTTCTGTATTAGTTTCCCATTACCACTGTGATATATTACTACAAACCTCGTAGCTTGGAACAACACAGGCTTACCATCTTACAGTGCTGGAGGTCAGAAGTCTGAAAGAAGTCTCATTGGCTAAGACTGCCATGTGGCCAGGGTCTAGGGAACAAGCGGACAAGCAGTTTGAACCTTGCCTTTTCCAGCTACTAGCAGCCTCCTGCATTCCTTGGCTCAGGGCTCCTCCCTCCCCGCTGACAGCCCGCAATGCAGGCTGAGTGCTTTTTCCAGATGGCACCATGCAGACCTCCTCCTCCTTTTAACCTTTAGACCCTTCCTCCACTTTTAAGGCCCCTGGGATTATACTCGGCCCATCTGGATAATTCAGCCTATTCCCCCATCTTAAGCTCAGCCGATTAATTCCCTATGCACAGGGTGCAGGGACTAGAGCTTGGCAGTGGGGTGGGGGCGACATGGCATTGTGTCTACCGCAGTGGGTCTCAGTTTCTAGGGCAGAGTCTGCACAAGCCACATCTCTGGAACATGGCCTACGGGTCCGTATGGCCTTCATTCATTCACTCCCTCACTCATGTATTCATTCAGAAATCGGGGCCTTAGGAAACAGCCCTGGGCTGGGAGTGGTTCTCCTGCCTCCCCTGCAAGGTTTACTTTATTAGTGGATGTGTTCTGTGGACTGGAAATCCCGCAGAAGTCTGCAATGGAAAATAATTTGGCAACTAATCCAACATGACTTATGTGCTTTGGGAGGGTGTGGGGAGCTCAGGGGGGTTCGAGGAGGGGAGACGGGGGGGCGACATCCCCACCATTTCCCCATCTCTTGTCCACTCCTTCCTTGTCCAGCGCAGAATAGATGGAAGGGGTGAGCCCTGCTGGGTGGTGAGGTTTTTCCTGACAAACTTGGTTAGCAGGGCATTTAAGTCATTCCAATTACTCCGGAAACACCCCATTAAGTTTCCCAGTGAGGGCCGCTGAGGAAAAGGGCGAGGAGAAATCGAGGAGGGGCTGAGAAAGAGAAAGAGACATTGTGGCGGGCGGACATTTGGCTCCCAAAGACTCCCGTGCCGTTTGCTTCCAACAAGGAGGCACGGGAGGGAGCCAAGGGCAAGAGACAAAATAAACAGATAGTGTCAGGTCCTGCCATTAGAAATGCAAAATTCATTAGAAAAACATTGATTGCAAAGAATTGATTTAGCAGTGATTTGATTGTCAGGCATATAGTACATCCAAGGAAAATTTTCATTATGATTTAGAATTCGTTAAAAAGAAGGCAAGACAGGAAGGGGGGGTGGACAAGGATGCACGGCTGCAGCTGCCCATTGTTGGGGACCCAAGCCTGGCCTGGGAGCTGCCCCCCAAGAGGACCATACCTATTGTGTTGACAAGGAGCTAGTGGTTTGCTTGTCGCTTCCTGGGACCGACAGTCTGTGTACTCTGCAGAGGGGCATGACCCCATCTCGTGGGTTCCCTGGAGTTTCCTGTTGCAGCCACCTCCCAGTTAAGGGACACCACACACCAGCCCAGGAACCTTTCTGCTGCCCGCCCCCCTTGCTCTCTCGTCCTCTGCCGTGAGGTCACAGAGCTGACTCCAGGGCCTGATAAGAACAGGGGCTGGAGGGTACCAAGGATGCCCAACCATACGCTGCCCTTGTCCAGCCTCCCACTCCTCGGAAAGCTTTGCTGTGTCTCCCTCCCCTGGGCCCTGCTCTCACCCAGGCCCTGCCTGTGCTTCTGAGGCTCCTCCCCTTTCTGACTCCCTCTGCAGCCACCTTCTGGCTTCGCTGCTCTCTGCCAAGTCCCTGGAAAAGCCACATCCTTGCTGCTTAGCATCCCGGTATAATCCTTTTGGCTTCTGGTCTTGACTTCACTTTCCTCAGCAACACAGATTCTCTGCGAAAACCTTGACTTCCCTCTGTCCCACCTTTCCAGTCCCTCCTAGAAGTGGGTCTCCTCAGCTGATTCGAAAGATGGCTTTCCATCTGCTACAACCACTCGGACATTTTGTATGTCCGTGATTGAACTAGTTATTCCAGCAGGCTCTGCCTCCGCACCGGCACGTCAGTCCTGTATCTTCCGTGCCCGCCCCATCCCCAGCTCCGTTCTTACCTGTTTGTCCCTGCTACTCTTTGCTCCCTCTCCTCTCTTTTACCAAACATCCACCATTAGCTTTACTCGGGCCAAGGGTAGGATCTCCTCCATCACTCAGCTTGAACATCATCTTCCTTTACAAGGTTGCTTGACCTCCTACCCTAGATTCTCCTCCATGAAATGAGCATAATAATAGCAACGTGCCTACCTACCTCAGAGAAGCAAATATAACCACACACTGTGAAAGTGCTTCGCACACTGAAAGGGCTACTTATATGTAAATTATTTTATTTCTCCAATTCAGGGATTCAAAATACAATTTGCATTTTGAAGTCAATCCTCCATGATTAGCATTAAATATTTAAGAAATACTTTTGGCCAGTGATTCTCCACCCTAGGTGAGTAACAGTGGCTTCATCAGTCTGGGTTAAGATGCAAGCAACCTATTCTTGAAACGCTCCCAGGTAATGAATGGAACTTGGCAGCCAGTTGAGAGCCAGTGATTTGTACTTGACATTTTCACAGAACCATCATCCCCCTATCCCCTGGCCATGCCTCCCTCCTCCATCTACTTTCCTGCTTCATCTCCCCATCCAAAGTGGGCCTGTGAAAAGAGATTTGTAAGGGAGATAGAGAGAGTCCTCGCATGTGGGAGATGGACGAGAGATGTGGGGGATGAAAATTGCCCTTCTAGAGTTTCACCTCCCAGGGGGTGTTCACAGTGACAGGGAAGCCCAGCCTCCCCCTGCTAAAAGAAACACAGCTGCAGTAAGATGCCAAACTACACCCCTGCTTCCTGTTTCCTCTTTTAGATGCCTCCCTCGCTCACCAGAGCCCTGGCTCTGCCTCTTCCTGAAGTCCAAATCGGACTCTGGCGTTGACTTCATTCAGCATCCATGTCTCAGCCCTGACCTCTGTGAACAGGTAACTTGACCTATTCCATCAAGTCTAAGCCATCAATTCTAAAATGGGTCATCACATCATGTATCACTAAGAAAGAAAAGCATACTGCCACATACACTAGGATATGCCATCCATGCTGAGATCCATTCTGATTTCAGAGCCATTAAAATGTGAGCAAATATAGAACTGATGAAATACAAGACTTCATCCACTGACTCCAGCTCTTGTCCCCCACCATGGACTTGATGTTCCTCACCTGCTTCTCTGGGGCTGCCTGACTTCAGGCCTCTGGTTGCATCTCACTCTGCAATTTCTGACTCTGCTCATAAAAGGAAGGACAGCAGTCCTGCTCTCAATCCATCAGTCATCTCCCATGCTAAAGAGCTGGTCCACAGAGAGCCATGGAACCAGAGGCAACAGGGGAGACCTTTGCACAAGCCCCCAATTCCCCCATTGCAGCAGACTTTGCCCTACCAAGGTGAGCAAGTAGGCCTCACACCATTGTGGCACATGCATGCTAAATGCCAAGTGCTGAGCTACATGCCGGGGGTACAATGATAACTAAGACCTGCTCTCTGGCCTCAAGGATCTTATCTCAGTCTAGACAGCTGCTGACTGTAACACATGTAAAACTACTCTACGAAGGGCATGTGATCTAAGTGGGAGGGTGTTCCTAGCTAAGTTGGAGGCTGGGTTGAAAGTCAGAGAAGACTTCCTGGCAGAAGTGACAAGACTAGTGACAGTCTTCTAGACCTGAAGAATGAAAAGGAAATCAATAAGCCAAGAATAGGGGAAAGGTATTCCAGGCAGAGGGAAAAGTGAACAAAGAACCCAAGTATAAAAGGTCAAAGCATATTGAGGAGCTGCTGTGGTCCCAGGCGGGCTGTTGTGAGGGTAGGCATGGGGGATGGCAGAGCAGAGGTGGCAAGGGATAAAATAGAATCTGCTTGTGAAAGTCCTAAATGGAAAGCTAAAGAGTTCAGCAATAGGGACTACTGACTACTGCTAGCTAAAGACTTAGCAATAGAGAGTCATGGAAGGTGTTTGTGCAGGAGTGTGGCATGCCTTCTGTGCATGCTTGCCCCATACTTGTTCACTAAGGACTTCTGCTAAGTAAGCAGAGTTCAGTGATCTTCTGACCCCTGGTCTTCTCCCACTACCATGTTGTTTTGTAGGCTCTGCCCCTGCCGCTGCCTCTGGCAGTGTTGAAATTCCAAGGATTGCATGAATGGCCAACTCAGAGGGCTTGGTTTGGAGGAAATCCTCAGAAGCATTTACCGAGATCATTAGCACTGACCCAGGTCATAGTAACAAAATCTACTCCTTGCAGTCCATGGGGCTGACATAGAGAAAAATCTCATCGGGACCATTTGGGAAGAGCCAGGGGTCCTGAGCTGGGAGAGGGCTTGCGGGGAGAAAATCAACCATGAGCTCTTGGTCACCAAATGTCACATCGGTCAGTCCTCTGAGGGGCAAAGGCATTGGCTTGAAGGGCTAAAGTGTGTGTGGAGAGCTGATTCTATCCATAATCTTAAATGACAATTCTTGGGCATCATGAGAAAAGCCAGTGATCCTTCCAAAGAGTGAAATTTGCTGAAAGGACAGCCAGAAATGCCATAATGAGTACAACCATTAATTTTATCATACACTGCAGGAACGGTCACCATGGTGATTCAGGCTTTCCCTCCAGGGTTGGGCTGCCCCAGGTGACCAAAGAAGGGAACCCAATCTATGGTGTCCTGTGATTTAGAGACAATACCAGCAAGATGGGATTTCAGAGTCTTTTCTTAAGGGTACTGGTAACAGCTTTGCCACCATCAATGTGTGTTTACCCCATGTTCACTCTGGGCCCTCACTTCCAGCCAGCAAGTGGGGAAGACTAGGAGAATACATGCCTGGGAAGTTGTTATGAATAAGGTTTGGAACTGACATCTATCCATCACTTCCACTCACACTGCATGTCCAGAATTCAGTCCCATGGCCCACGTACATGCAAGGGGTAATGGGAATGTGGTCCCTGTCTGCACAGGGAGTAACCCATGACCGCTCTACACTGTGGAAGGGAAACATGAATCTTTGGTCAGGGCTAGCCATCTGTTTCCCTTATTTGCATTTGCCTGATGCAAATAAGGGGAAGAGCACTGGACTGGAGTCCAAGAGTAAATGTGTAATCTAAAATAAGTCCCTTTTCCTCCTTGGACGTCAGTGTCTTCATCCCTAACGTGGGAGGGTTGGACTTCAAAGCTTCCGGCGGGCTTGGACTATAATGCTGAAGTTGAGGCTGTCCTGTGGGAAAGGCTTAGTTACCCGAGTCCATGGAAAGTTCCACCCAGTGAGCTACCCTCCTGGGCACAGAGTCACACTGCTTTGGGAAGATTGTACCAGGCCACAGTCTCACTCTCAGCCTGACATCACACAAATGGGACCCCAGAGAGGCTGGAAATTGAACGGTCCCCACAGGAGAGGAAACATTAAAGGTTACATGATTTGAGCCTGCATAGGGGTCCAAGCGACATTTCCTTGAGTGGAAAGATGCAGGCTGCCAGGGGAGTGACCTAGGAGGCAGACCACATCAGGAGTTGGGCTGCCCCCAGGGACCATGAGGATTGAGCAGAGGGCTCATGCTGCCTGAGTCACAAAGGTGAGCACGCTGCATGCAGGCGGGAAATGCCAGAGCGATACAGAAGCACATACATACAACCACAAACACATACAGCATTTACATGGATGGACACCAAGGTCAGGTACAGACCAGAAATGTCCAAATACGGATGTGCATATAGATGGATACACACAGCTGGTATATACCTGCCCAGGGCAAACAAAGAGTAGACTTTTGTTGTTGTTGTTGTTGTTAGTTGTCTTTAAATTTTTTTTGTTATGTTAATCACCATACATTACATCATTAGTTTTTGATGTAGTGTTCCATGATTCGTTGTTTGTGCATAACACCCAGTGCTCCACGCAGAACGTGCCCTACAAGAGTAGACTTTTACACACATGGCTACGAGTGGGTATACACACTCAGACACACACACGGGTGCCTTTGGATATTACTCCAGAGCCTGTGGTAGATACATAATTAGGTATATGTAGATGGGTCTAGAAGCTCATCGACACACAGCATTCACGTGCATATCCCCACAGCTTCCCACCGTTGGAAACACACCCAGGGACACATAATGCCACCACCCACAGATGACAAGCACCACGGGTATATACACAGACACACACAGAGTCTACACACAGAAACATCTCACCATTAAGCTTCTAACCTCAGAGCTGCACACACACAAGAGGCTGGGAGTTTGTCTCAGACCCTGGTCAGGTGTGTTGACTCTGGGCAAGTCACTGCCTCTCTTGGGGCTTTAGAAACCTCATCGGTTAGGTGGGAGGGCCGCACTGGGAGATCTCTAGATGCCAGTTCTAAACAGGCTGACAGACGTGATAATTCAACCAGAAGGCATGGCCCCCGTCCATGGGGTGCCTCCAGCCTACAGAGAAGTGGGCAAGAGCACCCCAGCAATGACGGGGAGGCACAGAGAGTTCCTGGGTTGCGAGTCACTAAGGAGGGCATCTATATGGAGAGTGAGGGTGTGAGGAGATCAAAGTAAAACGTGGCACCAGACTCCTTTAGAGAAGAGTTGGCTTCCTCCATTGCCAACTCAGTGGTGAAGCTGGTGGCATCGAGCCTTCCAGGGGGCAGGCTAGTG
The DNA here is from genome assembly GCF_009762305.2 of Zalophus californianus. Taxonomy (NCBI): domain Eukaryota; kingdom Metazoa; phylum Chordata; class Mammalia; order Carnivora; family Otariidae; genus Zalophus; species Zalophus californianus. Next base: position 13,091,144 of record NC_045605.1, read on the forward strand.
CAGCCTGCAGAGGGCGGGGGGACTCAGGAAGGAGATGGCGTGGTGAGGGGGCTTGCTCCCAGGCCTTGGGACAACCAGGAACAGGCAAATCTGTCCAAAAGTCCTCAGGAAGGCTGAGAGCCAGCACCAGAAGGCCCAGAGCTGCAGTGAGCTGGAAGAAATGACCATAGTGACAGGCCAGTCACTCTGCCAACGCTCAGCCTGCAGCAACTGTCTGGCTTAAGGAACTCCATAAAGTGGCCTCCAAGCCGATCTGTGCACTCTGTCCTCCACTGTCAAATGACTCATGGTTCCTTGCAGGACAACTCTGGCCAAAATCCAGGAGGTGCATGCTACAAAGTATGGGTGCCCGCATCCACGTGTACCCACACGGGAAGACCGAGCGTGTGTGTGCATACCCATGTGAGCATGTGTGTTTGCTGGGTCTCTGTTGCATGTGCCCGATGCTGAAAACCTCACACGAGTAACTGTTCACAAGCGTGTCCTTAGCCAACTGAGCCTGCTTGTGCAATGCACAACTGAATATGTGCATCATCTGTGTGTAAATGTGTTTGTGTGTTTTCACCCATTCACCCCATTCACTGCTACCCCCGAGGTATCCATCCTAGAGGGAAAACCATTTCTTGTGTTCCCGCTCTGACTGATACACTGGGAAGTTCTGCCCGCCAGGAAATAGTGGGGAAAAAATCTGTTCTCTTCCTCACCTGCCTCCCTTCCCTGACCCATTCCTCTCCTCACTTAATTGGCAAGACAGGGAGAAGCCCGGGGCATGGAGCCTGCATGGTATGTGTTGGTGTAGAATGCAGACATCCGTCCTCCTTGGAGCCTCTGCTCAGAAGCAGGCTGGCCTGCATGTCTCTGGGCTCTTGGCTGGTGACTCAGCGGCCATGCAGGAGGGGAGGGGAGGAAGCCCATGTGGGCCTCATTTCTTCAAATCAACTCTGCTGGCAAGTATTTGAAACACATCTAATATGTTGTTGATTATGCACACCCCCCAGTTTCAGAAACGTGAAAATATGTGTCTTTAGAAAGGAATGAAATACAGGAAAATTTCGGTCACTGCCTCCCTTTGTGTCTATTTTTCACTTGATTCAGAAACTGATGGGTAGAGGGGTACAATTAATGATCACCCTCTAATCTCTAGATGTTTGCTCATCTCTGCACACGTGGGTACTCATGTGTGCACGACCATGACAGCCAGACTGGGGAGGCTGCCCATCCGGGGCTCCTGGTTGTGTCCACTGCTCACTGAGGACCTGCACTTACTCATGTGAATCACCGAGCATATAACACCTGCAAGTAGCAGTATTTTGAGGTGAGGGTGAGTGATTTCCGTGGGTGCCTGCATTTGTTGGAATCGTCCTGAAAGGACCGCCAGCTATAAACCAGGAGAGACATGAGGACGGCAGCCTGTCTTTCTCGTTTCTTCACTCTCCTTGCGTTGGCTTCTCCCTCTCCAGGAGGAGGTCACCCAGAGGCACCCCCACACTCGCAGAGACAGGCCCCGCCTTGCCTGTCTGGGAACAACAGGCGCAAAGCAATCTAGCAATTAGTAATAATCGTGTCTCTCTGACAAGCCATTATTTCAGCAGGACAAAGAAGGAGCTCAGGGGGTTACCAGGGCCAGGAATAAGAAGCGGGCGCAGGGGGGAATTGCTCCTTCACTTCTCTGGGGCAGGAGTTTGTGACTCCTTAGAGGAGAGCAGGCCCCATGCTGTGAGGGCCCCCGGTCTCCTCCTCAACCCCCCACACCTACCTTCCATTCTCTGCTAACCCCTTTCTTCCCTAGCCCCCGAGTGGCAGGCAGGCCTCACTTACAGCCTTGCAACAGGAATGGAACGAATCAGGCACAAAGGAAGCAGCCCGTGGCTCGGGGCAGGGGTGCAGGAATGGCTGACAGGAAGGACATGGATTTGCCGGTCCCCTGCCCTTGGACTCAGCAGGACACACATTTTACAGAACTGAGCAGGTGTGGAGCTGCCTAAGAAAACGAGCTTCTGGAGGACATGCCTCAGCATCCAGCCCAGCCCTGGGTCTCACTGATGCTTCCCGAAGACAGACAGGATTCCTAATCCATCCAGGGTCCATGGAGGCTGCTGGGGCACAAGGAATGTTGACAAGGGGACACCAAGGTCCAGAAGATGGGGTCACGTCTCTGGAAGAGCCTAAAGCAAACAGGAAGGACAGGAAATCTGCACAAATGACTGTAATACAGAGCACCGTGGAAAGCAGCATGGAGAGAGAAGCAAACAAGTGCCATGGAAGAATGGAAGAGGAGAAGCCACTCACCCAGGAAAATCGGGAAATGCTTCAGGGAGAGAGAACACGCAAACTGAATCACTCAGAATGGAGAAATAAAGGAATCCAAAAGGAGAAGGGTGGTACAAAGGTGTTTGGGGTCCAGGACATTATGAGGATGAAGGAGGAGAAGGAGGGGACAGGAAATTTCAGTGACATCCATAAAAATGCCCCTGTCCATTTCTAGCATCTTCTACTTGGCCCAGACACAGCCACTCCGTTCATTACTGCCCGACCAAGCCCATGCCTCCCTACCTCTCCAGCCTCCAGTCTTCCTGGAATCGCTAAAACACAAAGGTGATCCAATCTGCCCTCCACAACAGACAGCCATTATGATATGGAAGGAGATAGGTCTTTGGTCCTGGCCCAAATGCAGAGCAGGTTACAAAGAGATGAGAAGATAGTAAAAGGAAAGGAAAAAAATAATACTTTGCATCTGTATAATACAGCTTTCAAAGTACTGTTATACACATTATGTCATGTTGGCAGAAAAGGCAGCATCGACCACATTACAAAGATAATAACCAGACTGGGAGTCGGGGGGGCGGTCAGCAGAGATTCCACAGCTGGCCCAGGCTCTATCTGCTGCCACACCATGGTACCTGGAAGGGCACGTGGGCACCCACTTTGAGCCCATTCAAGAGGAAGCAGGTGAATGCTCTGAGGTTTAATCTCTCCACGGTGTGCCTTTCTACCAGTTATCCAGAAAAATGGGAGGGGCCCAGATGTCCGGCAAAGCCCACAGCCAGACTTCTCTGTCAGCAAACCCTTCAGGAACAGCCAAGAATGTGGCCCTAGTACAGTGTCAAGCTGTGTGCCCGCCCGGGACACAGCAATCCCAAAGATGCTCCTCAAAAACTGGCAGATGATCCCAGGTGCCCACAGAGCAAAGCTGAGCCTTCCATGGTCTGGCCCAACCCAATCTCCTACAACCCATCCCTGACCATGTCTTTTCTTCTGCAGCACCAGACTGCCCACCATTCATCCACCAAATTCACCTGCACTCCCTTCCTCTGAACAGTGCACTTGGCCCAGCCCACCGGGTGGCAGGTGACTGGTGCTTGTCTCCCTCTCCCCCCAGTGGGCTATGGAAACCACAGGGCAGCCCTCCTTTATTTCCGCATCTCCCCACTCCCTGACACACTCACATGCATACACACACACACACAGTAGGCACTCAGTTCATATTTATTGCATGTTATTTCATCAGAAGGTTACAGTGACTCTCATCAGTGCTGTTGCTGAGCCCTACCTAGTGGTCCAGAGGGAGAGCCAGCTGCTGGGACGTTTTCCTGAGCTGGACACAGACCTAGCTGTCTGGGCGCAGTGGAGCATGGATGGAGCTATGTGCCCCGGCCTGCTGGGCGTGGAGAGTGCGGCAGGAATGACACCACCTGGGAAACCCCCATTAGCACCTCCTCTCTGAATCAGGCCTGCCCAGGGAAAGAAAGACCCAAAGCACCATTCAGATCCCCCAGAAATGTCAACACTCCCTGAAAGAGGTCTTAACTGGCCCGGAAATCTCCAGGCTGCCTGTACTTGTGATAAGCACAATAAATAAAACAATGAGACCCATTTGAAGGCACTTGTGAGACAGTAGAGCTTTGAGAACTTGACTTTGATGAGTTTGAAAGGCAGAGGAAAGAAAGAATGAGTTTCCTCTTGGGCCCAAGTTTGTTTACCCTGCTTCTCAGAAGCCCAAGCCGACCAGCTTGAAGGTTGCAAATGCCCCTACATGTTTCTTCCAGGCTACTATAGGCCAGAAGGCACCTGTCTGCCCTGGGCCAAATCCCACGTCAACACAGTAAAGGCACAGCCACACTGTCGTCTCCCTGAGGATCTCTGCTGGGACAGTGAATGGGGGGAGGGGGAGAGTCCAGGCTTGAGTCCTGCGTTTGGGGTACACAGAGGTCAGAGAACTCCAGACAAAGGGAGAATCACAATGTACAGGTGGTTGTGAGATGCAGCCCCTGGACCCCCTCTGGGCATCCCCTCTGTGGGGCCTAAGAACAGAGTCCTGGACCAGGGGTCTGGAGTCCCGGGCTTGGGCCCAGGTCTGCCCCTCATTTGCCTGGTGCTAAGCTTCTTCCTTTTATAGGGGAGGAAAATTTTTTCTTATACCCTTCTAGGTTCTTTTGACTGCTCTATTAATTAAAATGACATAAGACAGATTAACAGGAGAAAACAAATATTTAATTTCATACATACAGGAGCCTCACATAGACATGAGAGGTTCAAAGACAGGCAGTTGAGGCTTATATGCCATCCTGAGTGAAGAAGTGGGTAGGGGTCTGGGCTTCAAGGAGGAGGAAGACAGTTCACAGGAAGATGGAAAGAGCAAATGTTTGGTAAACAAAAGCTCCTCACTGGAGCAGAGACAACGGGACAGGAGAGGATTTTGCACAAACAGGTCTGCAGCACCCCCGGCTCCCACACCTGGCCCGGAGTCTTCATAGTTATCCCTGCTCACAGCTCTCTTCCTGCACCATGGCTTCCATCTAAACTCTCAGAGGCAGTTAAGGAGGAAGTAAAAAGCTCTTTCTGAGTCTTTTGGGCCTTGATTGTCTTCAGCTCAAAATAATCCACCTGCCAAAGCGGCACATTCTGGAGAGGCTAGTTCTGAACCACTTCACTCTCATTGAGTCTTATCCTCAAAAAAAGTAACCTCTGAGATGCCTCTGGACCCTGCCTTGATTGACCCCATCACTCTCTAAGCAGGTGGCTCTGGGTTCCTTCCTGACCCCTGTTCTCTCCAGTCCACCCTGTGCCCAGGCCATCAGGACCCCAACCTACAAGGGCCCTGCTTCCTTTCACCTGTCAGCACATCCCCACCCAAGACCACCCATCCAGCTGGAAACCTCACCATGGTACTCTTTGGCATTTCCCCCTCATTATGGAAACTCGGAACTTGCTGCTTTGGGGCCACAGTCTACGTACCTATGTATGCTGCCACAGTTAATAATAACAGAGACTTCGGAGCACCTGGGTGACTCAGTCAGTTGAGCATCTGATTCTTGATTTTGGCTCAGGTCATGATCTCAGAGTCATGAGGTCGAGCCCTACCTTGGGCTCCGTGCTCAGCGGGGAGTCTGCTGGAGATTCTCTCCCTCCCTCTCCCTCTGCTCCTCCCCACTTCTAAAATAAATAAATTGGGGCATCTGGGTGGCTCAGTCGGTTAAGCATCTGCCTTCAGCTCAGGTCATGATCCCGGGGTCCTGGGATCGAGCCCCACATCGGGCTCCCTGCTCAGCGGGAAGCCTGCTTCTCCCTCTCCCACTCCCCCTGCTTGTGTTCCCTCTCTCACTCTGTCTCTCTCTGTCAAAAAAATAAATAAAATCTTTTTTAAAAAATAAAATAAATAAATCTTAAAAAAATAATAATAAGAGAGACTAGTATTTCTTTAGTCCTTACTAATGTCAAGCACTTTACACACGCTCCTACTTGACACAACCCCTTCTACAGATGAGAGAAAACTGGAGCTTAAGAAGATTAAGTAATCTGCCCTCCTGTTGCCTTCACAAAGGGCCTTGGCATCTGCTTCATCCTCACAACAGGACTGCCAGGTAGGCAGCCAGATGTCCCCATTTTAGCAAAAAGGAAATGGAGGTTGCGACAGGTGAGTGACTTGCTAAGATCACAGCCGATAAGGAGCGGAGCTGGGGCTTGGGTCTAACTCCCCAGTTGCCCTGCCTTCTCCCAACCCCTCCAGGCCCAGTGGCCTTCTGTCAAGCTGCCCTGGGGTCATGCTCATGCTGGAAAAAAAACCGTCAAGGGCAGGGCGCCTGGGTGGCTCAGTCTTTAAGTGTCTGCCTTCGGCTCAGGTCATGATCCCAGGGTCCTGGGATCGAGCCCCGCATTGGGCTCCCTGCTCCGCGGGAAGCCTGCTTCTCCCTCTCCCACTCCCCCTGCTTGTGTTCCCTCTCTCTCTGTGTCTCTCTCTGTGAAATAAATAAAATCTTAAAAAACAAAACAAAACAAAAACGGCAAGGGCTGGGGGTGGGAAGGGGTGGCCTGAACCATAGGTGAGCCACCCTATTAGGGCAGCGCACTGCTGCATCCCTTCCAGGACATCCAGATACTCTCCCTCCCCCCACCTGCCGCCCACCACCTTTGCCACAGCAAGACAATCAGCCCACCCCACCTCCCCTCTGGGCCATTCCGCACAGTGCGGCTAGACACTAATTGGCTCTGAGGAGTGATTACTTCAAAGAAGTTCCCAAGGGACCAAGATTTCTCAGAAAAAACAAACAGCAAGCACTCAGGCTCCCCCCTGCCTGGGGAGCTGGTAAGCCCAGAGATGGATCTTCTGCCTGCTTCTAGGCGGCGCTGGTGAGACTGGCCAGCGGGGCCAGCAAGGGCAACAGCCTCACCCCAGCCCAGCCCTGGCTTCCTCCTCTCCCACCTTGGCCCCCTGCGGTCCAATTTCCTCTGCTCTGACCCCACCTGGAAGCAGAGGCATTTGAGCTGAAAGACAGTGAGCAATATGAGGCCCCGTGTGTAAGTAGAGCCCTAGAGAGGAAAGGTCCTCTTCAGACACAGCACAGCTAGTCTTCGCAGAGCTGTGCCCCTCCTCAATGCACGGCCCCACACCACCGGGGGCTACCCCCACTCTCCAAGCACGATGCCACTTGCCCAAGAACTCACAAGATTCTGGTTCCCACATTCGGGGCATCATTCCTTCAGCACGTATTTGCCAAATATCTACTGTGTTCTTGGCCCTGGATGAGGCCGGGGTAAACAGGAGCCTGCTCTGCCTCCCCATGCTCCCAGCTGCACCAGAACTTCCAGCCTCCCTCCCCACCTGCCCTGCCTTCTAAAAATAAGGAGCCTCGGGGCTTGCCCTTCTGTAGTACTGAAATCAAGTAAAGGGTAGAGAGGAAATTCAAGGAGCCTAGCAAGTTTAAATCAGAGGTCATTGCCAGCATGGGCACCCGGCCCATAGGGAATTTTTACAGCTTTGTGAAATAGTCCCCGACAGTTAAAACTCCGATTTCTCATTAAGACTTCAGATGTCTGGCTTCTCCTGATAAATGCAGATCTGGTAACACGGGGCCCATATTCCTTCCTTTCATTCATTCTGCCTTCAGTGGTGGGGCTGGTCCCCCTTCCAAGTGCCGGGAACACCAAGGGGGTCACAGCCATCAAAGTCACGGCTCTTGGGAAGAACCTCTTCACAGGGCCATGCACAGCAGGGAGCCTTTGCTCTGGTTTCCTGCAGTCCCCACCCTTCCCTAGACCACTTCTGTGTGATCTTTGCCTGGCCACCAAGCCGCAACCTCCTCCACTAGCCCCGCTGATCAGAAAGGGCAGAAAGCTGAAGCACGCGGGACAAATGCTAACCTCTCTCTAACCCGTGGTGGGTGCATGAGTGGTTGCCGGAATGTTGGTACTTTGTCCTTTGTTAATTGAAAAACAAGCACAAAAGCGAGGAGGGTTACTTGTGAGTGGAAATCTACAAAGGTTGAAGGAGTGGGGTAAAGAAAAGCAAGCAAGGGCTGTGCCTGCGTCGCTCGGGGGAATATTCCGAGGGAGGGAAGAGAGAGAGAGAGCACCGTGATGCTGCCGCCCTGTGTAGGGTCGCGAGAGACAGACAGAGATGGAGAACAGGGGTTTAAAGTTTTGCGGTATGTTAGGAAAGAATGTCCCTTTGGCATTTTTCAAACAGCTTCATAAAAGATTAAAATTATTTTTCAATGCTTTTTGGACATCTTTCTGCTCCTCGTGAATGTGATGCCGAGCAGTGGGTGTTGGGAGAGAAGGTCATTAAAGTGCCCTCGGAGCTGAGATAACGGGGTGCGCTGAGAGAGGAGCGTCTCTCCTGTGCCAGGAGTCAAGAAAGGCCCCCAGGGAGAACTCCTCCAACCTAAGGCATGGATGAGTAGATGCCAGGCTAACACCAGGAGGAGGTGGTGAGAGAAGGAAAGGCAAGGATCTCTCCAGGCAGTGGGAATAGCCTTGGGAAAGGCTTGGAGGGCAGACCCCAGGCTGTGGATGCAGTTCTGGGTGGCAGGACAGGCAGACCTTGTAGGGACATAACGAGAGAGGAGGCTGAAGGGGTGTCCGGGACCCTGCCAGGCCTTCTGAGCTACATGGCAGCTCATGGACCACGTGCAGTGGGCAATCAGGAGCCACTGAAGCTATAATCAGGACGGTCATGTGGTCATTTGGTGTTTTAAGATATTTCTCTGGGGGCGCCTGGGTGGCTCAGCTGGTTGAGCATCTGACTCCTGGTTTCAGCTCAGGTTGTGATCTCGGGGTTGTGAGATCGAGCCCTGTGTCGGGTTCCGCAATCGGGGGGAGTCTGCCTGAGATACTCTCTCTCTCCCTCTCCCTCTGCCTCTCCCCCCTGCTCTCTCTCCCTCTCTAAAATAAATAAATAAATCTTAAAAAATAATAAAATAAAATATTTCTCTGTTTTGTGGGAAATGGGCTGGAGTGAGGTGAGGCAGAGGTAGGCAGACTAGGAGGCTATCGGAATATATCAGGCAAGAGACAGCTGTGTCTTGGGCAAGGGGAACAGGAAGTAGAACTTGATTCCAATGATGGGTAGGAGAGGGAAGACAGAGTGAGCACCTAAGTCAGCGCTGCATCTCTAGCACCCAACATGCTTCCTGACACTCAGTACGAATGTAATGCACGAACAACCTAGTAATCAAGCAAATACCGGTACATAAACATTAGCTTGCTTAAACCTCTTCCTTTCATTGCACAATGTTCCAAAACAGTGGCCACTAATTTCTAAAGGTCTACTATGTGCCAGGCAACAGCATTAGATACTTCATATACGTCATCTCTGCACTATCGCTAAGCATCACAAAAGTTCTGCATTTAGGTGTTTTTATTTCCATTTTGCAGGTCAGGAGATAGTGAAGTAGCTTGCTCACATTCACCTGGGAAATAGGAAACAGAGCTAAATTCCCACCCAGATATATTCTTTCTGCACTAGACAGACTCTCAGAGTGACCCCTTCCATGTTGAGTTGTTCCAATGCTCGGCTGCCCATCTCAGTCCCCCCAACTTTGTATTATGGGTAAAAGGAAACAGCTACCAACAAAATAAAAGGTTGGAAAACATGAGCCCAAAGTTCCTGAAGCTTTCATTCTGATATTCCATTAGTCATCTTCATCATCCCCAACCAACATTTAATGAGCGCCAAAGGAGAAGTGGATATATTCTTTGTCTTGGAGGAACTTGTGGTCCACTGGGGAGCGGGAGTGACTGAAAAGAGCCCTAGGATTTTGCAGGAATGCAAACAGAGGCTCAGAGCGCTGCCCATGCTGGGCACATCTAGGGAGACCAGGATGGGGAGTCTGTGAGGGACAGCGGCAGAGGAGAGTGGAAAGGTGGATGGATGAGCCCCAGAATTAGGGCCATAGCAATGGGATCCAAGAGAAGGGGACAGAAGTTAAAGATGTTTCAGTGATAGGCTAGACAGGATGGTGATCACTTGGTTATGAGAATCAATGGGCAACATTGCCCACCGAAGTACTGGAGATCCTGGGCATTTTGGCCAGAGCAGCTGCCCAGCGGACCCCCGCCCCCAGACCCGCCACAGTGTGGCTGCCAAGACATGTCTTTGTTCCCAGGGCCGATGTCTCAGGAGCAGGCCAGGGGGACGAAGAAGAGACTCAATCTCTGCCCCGGCTTCCTCGATGCACACAGCTCCTGTTCCCTTTGCTGTTCTCCTTACCTGTCGAAATTCACAAATCTGATCAACTCACTTGCCCTGAAACCAAATAACTCCGTCTTTGGCTAAATAGAGAAGAGGAGATTGAGGATATGAAGAGACACTTATTTATCTCTTTACCAGACAGTCTAATGAATAATTTCATGTTTGCAAAAGCTCATTTTGAAATTTGAAGACAAGAGATATATTGCCAAGGCGGCTCTAATACCGCGACATTAATTTTGCACTGAAAGATTTACTCAAAAATTAGATTTTACAATTTTAATGCCTCCATTCTTTTCTTTAAATAAGCTGTGAAATGCAGTTAATTAGACTTAAACCCTGGAAGCTTAGACGTTTGAGCTTTGGTGTAAGCTACAAAAGAAAGCAAGCTTTTTCACTTGCAAATTAAATCTAAATTCATTACACGCCTAAACCTATACCACTTGCAGAAATCCTAGTGGGCTGAGGAAGGGTCTTCTTAAGGCTCCAGATGTCTCCCTACAGAATCCTGGCTGTAGAAAATTAAAGGAGAGACAGACTAGGGAGGTAGAAAAGACAGGGCATCTCACAAAGCTGTCTCGGGCAATGTTACTGTATTCTTTGGAACATCAGCCTCAAAAATTGCTCTTTGGGGAAAAGAAGTTTCCGTGCTCAAAAAGAAATTAGGAAGATGCCACATATCATGCTCCCTTCTTGGAAAGTCATCAGGTTCAAAGAAGTAAAACAAACAAACGAACAAATAAAAACTGTGTAACTTTGTCTCATCCAGAATTTCCCAATCATATCTGACAGTGAAGCCATTTTTGTCAAAACACCTAATATTCAAGTCTATCCACTGCTGCACAGAACACAGTCTGCTCTGAGGACCGTTTTCTCTTCCTTAGACATGGCCTTGGAGACCCAGCCCAAACCTTCTGTTCTCTCCCACATTGATCTCTTCAGAGTGAGCCAGGAAACAATCACACACAGCCGGTTAAGAAATATAACACTGAATTCACAACAGGCTGAGTTTGGGGCCCAAGGTAGATGCAATACAAGCACTCAGCTAAGTGATCATGTCTGTTGGACGCTGCTTAACACGTTAGAGAAACAAACAATGGAAAGGTGTCAGGAAGTAGAGGGACCTTTTAGCCCAACTCCCACCTAATCAAGAATCCCTTCCTCAAAACCTGGGCTGGGTTCATTCACTGCTTGAGCCTTTCTTGGAACAGGGGACTCAGGCTCTTCCCGGGAGTCTCTCTCTCGTCCCTGGACAGATCTGACTTCCTATGTGGATACAAGGCCACCTCCTGGTAAGAACCCTCACTGGCCAACTTATCCAGGACCCTGCCAGGTGGGCTCCAAATAAGCTTGACTAGAGGCTCTACTCCCGGTAACCCCCTGTCCTTCCCCATCTGTAACTTCCATTTCTGAATCAAAGACCCTCTTCCTAGCTACTGGCTTGTTCCTGATCCCAGGGCCACGACTTCCTCTTCCTTCTGGGGACCATTGAGAATCTCATGAATCATGGGTCTTCTTCCCAGAATTGTCCGGTATTAGAAGTTTCACAAATACCTAAAGCCGGTCCACCGGCCCTGTCTAGGACTCCCCAGTAGAGGCATCTAGGTCTGATTGCTGGGGTTGGCTAAGCCCAACCATTACTGATAGACTGTAGGGAGTTTTCCAAATGTCCACTTCCGTCTTGTGTTCCTTACTATTCAAGACGCCACCCTTTCTGTCCACTGCTTACTATGCTGTTCAGAACAGAGTTCATCTTTGGAGAGTAACAATAAAAATGGGAACAATCATAAACTTCCACCTTATTTTTGCAGTTTACAGAGTGGTGGCATCACTTTATTTAACTTGTCCTTCACCAGAGCCCCAGCGATAGGAGTTCTCTTTTGCTTTTAACAAAGCAAGTAATAAGTTCAGAAAGACTGAGTAATGTACCCAGGAGCACAGCCGAGAGACAGGTGCCCTGAGTCCTCGCTCAGTATTCTTATCAAATATCATGTTGCCTCCAAATCATAAACCCTAAACCCCACATTTTCATATAGTACTCACAGCCCTTGGCATCACAGAGGGGAGAAGAGACTGAACAAGTGCAGAACAAGTGAAAAGACCAACAGATTATTTTGTATATGACAGGATTAAAAAGAATGTTTTGGATTTCAAAATGCCGGGATTGATACTGTTATGGACCTTAGAGCTATGAACTCTGAGCAAGAGACTTGACCCTTGGGATTGACAGCAGAGCTAGGGCCATGCACTATGGGGAGGAGGGCCTGAGATGACCCACACAGAGCACTCGGCACCTGGTACACACTCAGCAGGTGTTAGACTCAAATGGATGTGGGCCAGGAAAGCCAAACGAGGCTTGCTGGGGGAGGTAAGATTTCAACTGGCTCAGGAAGTGGTGGGAAGTGTGGGGGTGTGGAAGATGGAACGAGGCCCACGGAGAGGCGTCCAGTCAGGGCACTGAGACGCACACTGTGGGGAGTGGAGGAGTTACACACAAGCTCCAGTCTGGAGCTGACTAAGATGCTGTGGGGCTCCAGCGAAGGGAGGCAGACTGGGGCTTTGGAGCTTGGACTCCTCCCTGAGGCCGGCAGGAGTCACTGAAGGCTTTGGACTAGACGGATAAAGGGTGCCGGTTAGTCAGTTGACTAAGACCAGAAGGAGAGAGACCAAGGAGTGGATAAAGTGGTGGGTGGTGACAGTGGCCTGGGTGACAGTGGCCTGGGTTACAGAGAGGTAAACGAATCTCTTACATCTTGTGTGAGTCTGTAAAACTGTCCTACCTTGTTCCTGGTGTCCAGGCCCACCTCCCGTGCTCACCCATGGAGATGGAGTGCCCATGGAGATGACTGGACCTCCGAGCCGGGGCCCCCTTCCAGGATTCTTATTCAACTAGCCTGACTTGTGACACAGTTCTACTCTGAGTCTGGGACAGTTCTTAACTGGTGCCTTCCTGGGGACTGGACCCCTGAGCCTGGGACCCACCCAACCCTGCTATAAGTAACTCATCATGTTGAAAACAGCAGTCCGATAGTGACATTCCTGTGACCTCAAATTCACTCACAGGCGTGTTCAGCCTGTCACCGACCACAGGGGAGGTACCATGCTGAGTGCAGGGGAGGGTGTAGAAGCGGGAATGAGTTCACAGCCCTCAGGGAATTTGCAATCCAGGACAGCAGGTAAGCCATACGTAAGAAGGACAATGATATAAGGTCAAGAATGAATCAAAGAGCTTTTTAGAACAGTTTTGAATAAACAGCTATGACTGTTTCCAAAAAAAAAAGAAAAAAAGACCTGTTAAGCCATCATAGGTATTATGATGTATTGGCCAATACGTATTTGTATTTGGCCAGTACGGCCAATATGGCCATTCCCATCAGAGCTTCCTGCCCCCCATCTGTGAAGGAAAGGCCTCCATGGAAGTGGTCAGAGTCCCCTTCTGGCCTGGCTCAATGCCTCCTGCTTCCATCTCTCTGCATGCTTCAGATCCCTGCTCTGGCTCTTCTTGACTTCGAGGTCCTGGCTGCTACCCCGCCTGGCCATTGAAGCATATCTCCCCCTCTTAGATCTGCAAACACACCCACAGTGGGACCGGGGTGGGAAGAACCTTTCAAGGAAAACAAAAGAAAAATACCAAGGACTATAAAAAGAAACGTGTTTGCAGAGTGCTTGATTCTGATTGCAAATTGAACATTTAACAAAATATTGACCTGGGTACAGCCTGTGAGCCCCCCACCCCCACTCCAGGCCCCGGCCTCTTCCTGTCATTTCACCTTTTCTTGCCTGAATGGTAAAGGGATGCTCCGATTTCTCTCCAAGCAGGTTAGGACTGGCCCTGCCCCCGGGTCTTGTCTCTCAATTGGGGTCCCCCATGACCCCCCACTGGGCCAGAGCTGCTACTCTAACACACCCTGGTTGTGTTCCACAGGGCCCATTTTGATTGCGATGCTGCCTCTGCCCTGCCCCAGCCTGGGTCTCCCTGTAACCGAGCCAACAGACCTCCTCTGGCTCCCACTCAAGACCCCCCTCTCTGTCTTAGCCTGAAATGGCCCTCTCACCCAGCCTCCCCCTTTGCCAATCAGCAAGTAGCTGTTAAAACCCATTCTGTTCCCAAGGAAGCTCGGCTTTGGTACCCTTGTTCATCCATGTCTCCCACCCATCGGCTTCCAGGCAGCCTTCAGAATGGACACCATCTTGCCCAGCTGCATCATGCTGTCACCTTCCATGGATCAGAAACAGACACAGTGTCCTTCTTTGCCGGGAAGCCTCCACTCTCCTTTTGTGCCCCATTCTCCGGTCTCCCTGGGTGGGCAGCCTTTGAGCAGTGAGTGGACAACTTCGCAACAACACATGAAGTATGGACCCTGCCTCAAGCCTTCTCCTCCCTAGTCTATTTTCCAAGGTACAGTTGGAGAGCAAGCTTTCTCTGGTGCCCATCTGTGCCATGCCCAGCTTCAGACTCATACTGACTCCCACTGCCCTTGCATAAGACCCACTTCCTTGGCATAGCTGTCAGTGCCCTGCATGATGCATTCATTGCCTGCCTTCCCAGCCTCATCCCTGGTACCCAGCATTTGGGTTTGGAGATTACTACATGTGCCCTGCTCATTGCCCAACCCTCTGCCCCCTGCCTAACCCAGCCCTTTCACCTGGAGAGTGCCTACTCAACCTCCAGCTCCAACACTACTTCCACTGGGGACCCTCCTTGACCTCCCTGGACATCCAGAGGCAGCCACATTATTCTCTGTGGATCCCACAGCACTGTAGTTAGACCTGCATTACAAGATGATGCCATTTCTGTAACTCTGTGTATGGTCTGACTCCCCAGGACATAAATTATGGCCAAGAGCTCAGACTCCAAGTCTAACAGAGCAGAGATCAAATTCCAGCTCCATCATTTACTAGCTGGGTGGCCTTATGCAAGCACAGACCTGAGTCTCAGTGTCCTCCTGTATAAAATGGGGGCCGTGATAATGAGACCTGCCCTAGAAGGGTCCCTGTGAGGATTGAATGAATCAAAGCTCTAAGTCACATTGCCTGGTAGAGAGTAAGCAGCCACTCAGTGTGGATCCGGTCTACTGTATACTCTGAGACTCTAAGTCCTTACTAAAAAGGAACAATAGCCACAAGGCTTTAGCATTTGCTAGCCGTACTTGTTCCGACCCACTTCCTGCCCGAACAACTGCCTGAAGGTGGTATTTTTGTTCCCCCCATTTTGCAGATCAGGAAACAGAGGCCAAGAGGCCAACTCACTTGCCTAAGTCTACACAACCAGTCAGTGGCAGAATCAGACCCAGGAAGTTGGGCTCCAGAACTTCTCCCCTAAAGACTACACCCCACTGGCCCCTTGGATACTCACTAAAAATTTATTAAAAAGAACCACTTGGAAAGAGACAAGATGGCGGAGGAGTAGGAGACCTGGATTTCGTCTGGTCTCAGGAATTCAGCTGGATAGGGATCAAACCATTCTGAACACCTACGAACTCAACAGGAGATCGAAGATAAGAATAGTAACAACACTCTGAACAGAAAAGCGACCACTTTCTGGAAGGTAGGACGTGCGGAGAAGTGAATCCGAGGCGATATTCAGGAGGATAGATGGCGGGGGAGGGGGCCTCGTTCGGCCACTTCTGGCAAGTGATAGAGCCGCGGAGCACAAAATCGGAACTTTTAGAAGTCGGCTCCGCAGAGGGACGTTGCTCCAGTGGCTAAGCGGGGGTGGAACCCTCGTGGGACAGTGTGGTCTCAGGACCCTCGGGGTCACAGGAAGACCGGGGGTGCCTGAGTGCGGCAAAGCTCCCAGGTATCGGAGCAGGGAGGCTGGCTGCAGAGACGGAGCCGAGGCGTGGGCTCTCAGCTCGGGGTTGCCATAAACTGTGATCCGCGGCCCAGTCGGGCCACTGCGCCTCCAGCAGGGCCCCAACAAGCGGCAGGTCCGGGGAGACTCCCCTTCCTCCCCCGGGAGGAGCGGCATGGGAACGCACCGCAGGGATCTGCTGGGTTTGGAGACTCCACATCGAGTCGGGTGCCGGAGATAGAAACGCTCGGTCACGGGCCAGGTGAGCACGGAGTGCGGCCAGGGACCGGGGAGACGGGAGTGATTGACTTCTTTTCTCTGGGGGCGCACTGAGGAGCAGGGACCCGAGTTCTCGGCTTCTCTGGGGCAGAGATTGGGAGACCGCCATTTTCACTCTCGTCCTCCAAAGCTGTACCGAGAGCTTGCAGGGAACAAAAGCTCCCGAGAGCAAACCCGAGCAGATTACTTAGCCCGGACCGGCAAGGGCGGGGCAATTCCGCCTCCAGCAAGGACATTTGGGAACCACGGCAACAGGCCCCTCCCCCAGAAGATCAGCACGAACAGCCAGCCAAGACCAAGTTTACCGATCAATGAGAACGGCAGAACTCCCTGCTAGGGGAATACTGCACATAGAATTCATGGCTTTTTTACCATGATTCTTTAGTCTTTCAAAGTTAATTTTTTTTTACTGTCTTTTTTTGTTAATTTTCCTTTTTCCCTTTTTCAAACAACATCTTATCAATCCCTTTTTTAAAAAACATTTTTATTTTTCATTTGTAGAGTCATATTCTATCCCTTCATAGTAGTTACCCTTATTTTCGGCATATATATATATATATATATATATATATATATATATATATATATGTATATATATATATATATAAGTTGTTCTCTCTTTAAAATTTTGAGATACGGTTTCCTCTAAAAGATCAAAATATACCCTAATCTCTAGTGCATGGCTTTGTTCTAGTCTCCTGCCTGATCACATTGTCTCCCCTTTTTTTTTTACTTTTTTTTAAATCCTCTTCTTTCTTTTTTCAAACAACTTCTTATCTTATCAATTCCTCTTATAAAATTTGTTACAATTTTCATCTTTATAGTCATATTCCATCCCTTCATCATATCAACCCTCATTTGTGTGCATATATAAGTTTTTCTTTCTTTAAAATTTTGGAAGGCACTTTCTTCTAACAGACCAAAATACACCCAAAATCCAGTGTGTGGCACTGATCTATGCACCAGCCTGATCATATTTGATCATATTCTGTTTTTTTGTTTTGTTCTGTTTTTGTTTGTTTTTATCTTTTTCTTTTCCTTTTTCTTTTTTCTTTCTTTCCCTTTCTTTTCCACTGGTGTCAGGTCTTTTCTGATTTGTTTAGAGTATATTTTCTGGGGATGTTGTTACCCTGTCAGCATTTTGTTCTCTCATTCATCTATTCCCCTCTGGACAAAATGACAAAATGGAAAAAATCACCTCAACAAAAAGAACAAGAGGTAGTGCTGACTGCCAGGGACCTACTCAATACCGACATCAGTACAATGTTGGACCTAGAGTTCAGAATCATGATTTTAAAGATACTAGCTGGGCTTGAAAAAAGCATGGAAGCTATTAGAGAAACCCTTTTGGAGAAATAAAAGAACTAAAATCTAACTAAGTTGAAATCAAAAAGGCTATTAATGAGGTGCAATCAAAAATGGGGGCACTGACTGCTAGGATAAATGAGGCAGAAGAGAGAATCAGTGACATAGAAGACCAAATGATGGAAAATAAAGAAGCTGAGAAAAAGAGAGATAAACAACTACTGGATCACGAGGGCAGAATTCGAGAGATAAGCAATACCATAAGATGAAACAACATTAGAATAATTGGGATCTGAGAAGAAGAAGAAAGATAGAGAGGGGCAGAAGGTATATTGGAGCAAATTATAGCAGAGAACTTCCCTAATTTGGAGAAGGAAACAGGCATCAAAATCCAGGAGGCACAGAGAAACCCTCACAAAATCAATAAAAATAGGTCAATACCCCAACATCTAATAGTAAAACTTACAAGTCTCAGAGACAAAGAGAAAATCCTGAAAGCAGCTCGGGAGAAGAGATATGTAACCTACAAAGGCAGAAATATTAGATTGGCAACAGACCTATCCACAGAGACCTGGCAGGCCAGAAAGGACTGGCATGATATCTTCAGAGCACTAAACGAGAAAAATATGCAGCCAAGAATACTATATCCAGATAGGCTGTCATTGAAAATAGAAGGAGAGATAAAAAGCTTCCAGGACAAACAAAAACTAAAGGAATTTGCAAACACAAAACCAGCCCTACAAGAAGTATTGAAAGGGGTCCTCTAAGCAAAAAGAGAGCCTAAATGCAACATAGACCAGAAAGGAACACAGACAATATACACTAACAGTCACCTTACAGGCAATACAATGGCACTAAATTCACATCTTTCAATAGTTACCCTGAATGTAAATGGGCTAAATGCCCCAATCAAAAGACAGAGGCTATCAGATTGGATTAAAAAATAAGACCCTTCAATATGCTGTCTGCAAGAGACTCATTTTAGACCCAAAGACACCCCCAGATTGAAAGTGAGGGGGTGGAAAACCATTTACCACGCTAATAGACACCAAAAGAAAGCTGGGGTGGCAATCCTTATATCAGACAAATTTGATTTTAAAACAAAGACTGTAATAAGAGATGAGGAAGGACACTATATCCCACTTAAAGGGTCTATCCAACAAGAAGATCTAACAATTGTAAATACGTATGCCCCTAATATGGGAATAGCCAATTATATAAGGCAATTAATAACAAAAGCAAAGAAACACATTGACAACAATACAATAATAGTGGGGGACTTTAACACCCCCCCCCGACTGAAATGGACAGATCATCTAAGCAAAAGATCAACAAGGAAATATAGACTTTAAATGACACACTGGAACAAATGGAGTTCACAGACATATTCAACACATTCCATCCCAAAGCAATGGAATACACATTCTTCTCTAGTGCCCATGGAACATTCTCTAGAATTGATCACATCCTAGGTCACAAATCAGGTCTCAACCGGTACCAAAAGATTGGGATTATTCCCAGCATATTTTCAGACCACAATGCTTTGAAACTAGAACTCAATCACAAGAGGAAAGTCAGAAGAATTCAAATACATGGAGGTTAAAGAGCATCCTACTAAAGAATGAATGGGTCAGCCAGGAAATTAAAGAAGAATTTAAAAAATTCATGGAAACCAATGAAAATGAAAACACAACTGTTCAAAATCTTTGGGATGCAGCAAAGGCAGTCCTGAGAGGAAAGTATATAGCAATACAAGCCTTTCTCAAGAAACAAGAAAGGTCTCAAATACACAACCTAACCCTACACCTAAAGGAGCTAGAAAAAAACAGCAAATAAAGCCTAAACCCATCAGGAGAAGAGAAATAATAAAGATCAGAGCAGAAATCAATGAACTAGAAACCAAAAGAACAGTAGAACAGATCAACGAAACTAGGAGCTGGTTCCTTGAAAGAATTAACAAGATTGATAAACCCCTAGCCAAACTTATCAAAAAGAAAAGAGAAATGACCCAAATCAACAATATCATGAATGAAAGAGGAGAGATCACAACCAACACCAAAGAAACACAAACAATTATAAGAACATATTATGAGCAACTCTATGCCAGCAAATTAGATAACCTGGAAGAAATGGATGCATTCCTAGAGATGTATCAACTACCAAAACTGAACCAGGAAGAAATAGAAAACCTGAACAGACCTATAACTGCTAAGGAAATTGAAGCAGTCATCAAACATCTCCCAACAAACAAAAGCCCAGGGCCAGATGGCTTCCCAGGGGAATTCTACCAAACATTTAAAGAAGAATTAATACCTATTCTCCTGAAACTGTTCCAAAAAATAGAAATGGAAGGAAAACTTCCAAACTCGTTTTATGAGGCCACCATTACCTTGATCCCCAAACCAGACAAAGACCCCATCAAAAAGGAGAATTACAGACCAATATCCTTGATGAACATGGATGCAAAAATTCTCACCAAAATACTAGCCAATAGGATCCAACAGTACATTAAAAGGATTATTCACCATGACCAAGTGGGATTTATCCCTGGGCTGCAAGGTTGGTTCAACATCCGCAAATCAATCAATGTGATACAATACATTAACAAAAGAAGGAACAAGAATCATATGATCCTCTCAATAGATGCAGAAAAAGCATTTGACAAAGTACAGCATCCTTTCTTGATCAAAACTCTTCAGAGTATAGGGATAGAGGGTACATACCTCAATATCATAAAAGCCATCTATGAAAAACCTACAGCGAATATCAATCTCAATGGGGAAAAACCGAGAGCTTTCTCCCTAAGGTCAGGAACGCAGCAGGGATTCCCACTATCACCACTGCTTTTCAACATAGTATTAGAAGTCCTAGCCACAGCAATCAGACAACAAAAAGAAATCAAAGGCATCCAAATCGGCAAAGAAGTCAAACTCTCACTTTTTGCAGATGATATGATACTTTATGTGGAAAACCCAAAAGACTCCACCCCAAAACTGCTAGAACTCATACAGGAATTCAGTAAAGTGGCAGGATATAAAATCAATGCACAGAAATCAGTGGCATTCCTATACACCAACAACAAGACAGAAGAGAGACAAATTAAGGAGTCGATCCCATTTACAATTGCACCCAAAACCATAAGATACCTAGGAATAAATCTAACCAAAGAGGCAAAGGATCTGTACTCAGAAAACTATAAAATACTCATGAAAGAAATTGAGGAAGGCACAAAGAAATGGAAAAACATTCCATGCTCATGGATTGGAAGAACAAATATTGTGAAGATGTCAATGCTACCCAGAGCAATCTACACATTCAATGCAATCCCCATCAAAATACCATCCACTTTTTTCAAAGAAATGGAACAAATAATCCTAAAATTTGTTTGGAACCAGAAAAGATCCTGAACAGCCAGAGGAATGTTGAAAAAGAAAAGCAAAGCTGGCAGCATCACAATCCCGGACTTCCAGCTCTATTACAAAGCTGTCATCATCAAGACAGTATGGTACTGGCACAAAAACAGACACATAGATCAATGGAACAGAATAGAGGGCCCAGAAATGGACCCTCAACTCTATGGTCAACTCATCTTTGACAAAGCAGGAAAGAATGTCCAATGGCAAAAAGACAGTCTCTTCAACAAATGGTGTTGGGAAAATTGGACAGCCACATGCAGAAGAATGAAACTGGACCATTTCCTTACACCACACACAAAAATAGACTCAAAATGGTTGAAAGACCTAAATGTGAGACAGGAGTCCATCAAAATCCTAAAGAAGAACACAGGCAGCAACCTCTTCGACCTCAGATGCAGCAACTTCTTCCTAGAAACTTCGCCAAAGGCAAGGGAGGCAAGGGCAAAAATGAACTATTGGGATTTCATCAAGATAAAAAGCTTTTGCACAGCAAAAGGAACAGTCCACAAAACCAAAAGACAACCGACAGAATGGGAGAAGATACTTGCAAATGACCTATCAGATAAAGGGCTAGTATCCAAAATCTATAAAGAACTTATCAAACTCAACACCCAAAGAACAAATAATCCAATCAAGAAATGGGCAGAAGACATGAACAGACATTTTTCCAAAGAAGACATCCAAATGGCCAAAAGACACATGAAAAAGTGTTCAACATCGCTCGGCATTAAGGAAATCCAAATCAAAACCTCAATGAGATACCACCTCACACCAGTCAGAATGGCTAAAATTAACAAGTCAGGAAACGACAGATGTTGGCGGGGATGCGGAGAAAGGGGAACCCTCCTACACTGTTGGTGGGAATGCAAGCTGGTGCAGCCACTCTGGAAAACAGTATGCAGGTTCCTCTAAAAGGTGAAAATAGAGCTACCATACGACCCAGCAATTGCACTACTGGCTATTTACCCCAAAGATACAAATGTAGGGATCCGAAGGGGTATGTGCACCCCGATGTTTATAGCAGCAATGTCCACAATAGCCAAACTGTGGAAAGAGCCAAGATGTGCATTGACAGATGAATGGATAAAAAAGAGGTGGTATATATATACGATGGAATATTATGCACCCATCGAAAGGAATGAGATCTTGCCATTTGCAACGACGTGGATGGAACTGGAGGGTGTTATGCTGAGTGAAATAAGTCAATCAGAGAAAGACATGTATCATATGACCTCACTGATATGAGGAATTCTTAATCTCAGGAAACAAACTGAGGGTTGCTGGAGTGGTGGGGGGATGGGGGGGATGGGGTGGCTGGGTGATAGACATTGGGGAGGGTATGTGCTATGGTGAGTGCTGTGAAGTGTGCAAGACTGTTGAATCACAGATCTGTACCTCTGAAACAAATAATGCAATATATGTTAAGAAAAAAAAGAAGAAGAAGATAGCAGGAGCGGAAGAATGAAGGGGGGAAACTGAAGGGGGAGACGAACCATGAGAAATGATGGACTCTGAAAAACAAACTGAGGGTTCTAGAGGGGAGGGGGTGGGGGGATGGGTTAGCCTGGTGATGGGTATCAAAGAGGGCACGTTCTGCATGGAGCACTGGGTGTTATGCACAAACAATGAATCATGGAACACTACATCAAAAACTAATGATGTAATGTATGGTGATTAACATAACAATAAAAAATTTAAAGAGAAAAAAAAAAGAACCACTCAGTCTGCTCAGCTTTCTATCCTTCGTGTCTAGCAGGGACCCGGCACGTACTGAGTTACCGTAAATGGCCGGTGACTGAGGAGAAGAGCTGGCAAGGGCACAGAACAAGGCCTCTCCCTGAGCTCAGGGATCCCCACTTCTCCATGTGCCTGGAGGAGTCTCAGCACAATAAACAAGTACAGTAACTAGACCAGACTTGCCCCTTACCAAGAAAGGGGAAGAAGGCCCCTCACAGGCTCAGGCAGTCACAGCCTCTGGTCTACCCAGTACAACCCCCTGACGCTGGCCGTTGTCTGCAGAAACAAGAGGGAAAGAGCGAGCCCCGGACAGGGAGAGATAGAGCATTTGACTCATTAGCTGCATATTCAATTCTGACGTCTGAATCTGAGTAGGGCTGGGGTAATGAATTAATCCCAGGGAAGAAGACAGGTCTGCAGCTCCTCAACTACTAGCAGCCCGCTGGGAAGGGGAGCCCTGCTGAGCCGACATGTGCCACAGAGTTTGCTCCCCACCACCTGGCACCTGTTGGAACCTCCTGGGTCTGGCCCAGTCAACCTCAGAAAGACCAGCACATGATAGGTGTTCATTATGAGTTCGCCGATTAAGGGACTGACTGGAGAGTGCCATTCCCTCTAGTTTCACTGGGGTCAGGACCAAGTGTCCTATGACTTTGTGCCCCAGTTAGGAATCCCCATATCTCCTATGGGTCATCCCGTCTAGCCCCTGCCTTTGGGCAGCCTATTGTCCTTTTCCAGAGTCACAGATCAGAGTATCACCTGTTGAAAATCACAAAGGAAAAGGGGTCATGAGTTTCCCTAAATTTATTTTCTTTCATTCATTCATTCCTGATTCCCCTTTGCAGAGAGGCCAACCGAAACCCAAACCAGTAACAGCGTCCGGTGGATACCAAGCAGCCAGGCCTTCCCTGGACTTCAAAGATGGAGCATGACCGTGCATGGCTTTACCAGGCCCTCAGACTCAGATTAGACCCAGGACTCAACATTCAACTTGATCCACTCAAAGTCTGGATGCAGAGCTCAACTTCCTTCCCTCCCTCCCACCCTCCCTTCCTTCCTCCCTCTCTCCCTCTCTCCCTTCCTTCCTTCCTTCCTTCCTCTCTCTTATTCACACACACACCCTCCCCAAATCCACCACTCTCCCTTCCAACCTCCCTGGCTTCCCACACTCTTAGTGATGCCGGCAGATCGAGGGGGTCACAGGATGGAACTGGCACAATTCTTCTTCAAAAGAGAAAGACAAAAGGGAGGAAGCTACAGACAGGAAGAGAGACATGCCTGCATCCCCCTGGCTCTCTTCTCCCAGCTGGGCTGTCTCTAACCCCAGGCCACAGAACTCATAGCTCACTCCGATTCAGTGGGACAGTTATTTTATATTATTAAAATAAGAGATTATCATCACCACCGATCTCCATCTTCTTTCCAATCTCATCTGAAAAGCAGGCATTCCCTCCTGCTCCCGGACCCCTAATTCTTTCTGCCTCGGCTGTTAAATCATTTAACCTGGCAAAGTGTTGGGATATGCATTTTACATGAGAGACACGAGGCTGGATAAATCTAGGCCGACTGCAGAGGCTGAAAAGAAATATCTGAGTTGCGGCCAAGGGTCAAAGGAGTCCTGGATGGGGTGCAAAGCCAGGAGGGTGGAGCCACCTCCCTCTGTCCGCCTGCTTAGGGACAAGAGAGCCACAGCCTGATACGCTTTTGTAGAGAGGCAATTGAAACCCAAAACATCAGTGATGGGGTCCAGGGGATGCCATGCAGCTAAGATGGGGCATTACCGTGTATGGTCTTAGCAGGCACTGGGACACAGAGTAGACCCAGCTCTCAACAGAGCTCAGCAACACAGGAGCTGTCTCAGAATGCCTGGGCTGTAAGGACCCCCACGCACGACAGCCTCGATTTATAGATGAGGAAACCAGAACCCAGAGAGCGGTGGGGACTTAGCCAAGGCACAAAATATTAGCAAAAACCAGGACTTGCATCCAGGGTTTTGAGCCTAGTGATCCTGGCGCCTGGGCCAGTGCCTGGTTCTGACCCTGGCCATTTCCATACACTTAACCCTTTGTGATATATAAATGACTACTCTAGCGATTCCGGAGCTGGGTGAGAACACAAGGGGAGATCCATTTACTCATGAATTCATTTTAGCAACTTTTATTAAGGGTCTGCCAAGTGGTACCCCTGGGCTGGGTGTAGGGGATGCAAATGGAGACCAGACACATCGGGGCCATCAAGGAGCCCCTGGTTAGATAACCCCAACGGGGCTAAAAGCTCAAAACAATGCCAGGCCTGTGCTCTTGGTTGACAGTATAATTTTCCATATGTTTTGTCAGTCAAATGGAGATTTTTGCAAACCACTGTGTGAGAGTCCCATAAATGCTTCAGGGCCCCAGAGTTCAAGGTTGCTCATTTCTTGCTTAACCTAGAAAGAGGAAGTACTATTCCCCAGGTCATTTGGCATGTAGATGGCAGGCTCAGGGCTCAAACCCAGGGCTCCAGTTTCAGCAATGATGTCAGGCTACTAAAACAGCGTAGGGGAGCAGGGTTGCCAGAGCTGCTAGCAAAGAAAAGTACACAGGGCCTGGTGAAATTTGAATTTCAGATGAACAATGGATAAAATAATGTTGTAATGTAAGTATGTCCCAAATATTGCACAAGACATATACTTAGACTAAAAAACAAACAAACAAAAAATAATTTCATTGTCTGCAATTCAAATTCAACTGGGCATCCTGTATTTTACCTAGCAATCCTGTGGGGATAGGGGAGGGGAAGCACTTGGAAATTGGGTGCACAGTGAGAGATGCCTAGGCTCCGGAGCCAGAAATTCCAGGAGCCCAGCAAGTGTCCCATCTGTTCCCAGGGAGGCCAGGCCCTTCTTCTATGGCAGCCTCTCCCAACCCCACAGCAACTTGAATGGCCCCTCACAGTTGTGTTAACGAGAACACTCTTCCCCAAACAACAGATTAATTGATTTAAAACTTTTAATGCCAGATGCTTGGTGGAGGCATTTTAATAATCCTCGAGTCAGAATTAATCATGTCTCCTGATCTTTAAGGAGGGCAGTTATTAAATCCTGCTGAGGCAGGGATGGGGACAAGGGGAAGCTGTGTTTCCTGGGTCCGTTTCCTGCTGTGCCCTAATGATGAGCCCTGGGGCCCCCATTGGGGTGCAGGTAGGAAGTAGAGGCAAGATGTGGTCTGGAAGAGCCCCTGAGGGGCAGGCAGTTGGCTAGCTCAGCCCTGGTTTCTCACAGCCCAAGGCCAAGGTGGGGTGCAAACAGTGGTCCCCATACCAGCCAGGGCAGAGTTAACTACAGAACCAGACACACTTACTCAGCCCCGGGACATCCCTGGGGGGGAGGCACCTGCTGGTGAATTCCTCTCACTCAACCCCCCCA
The DNA here is from genome assembly GCF_009762305.2 of Zalophus californianus. Lineage (NCBI taxonomy): Eukaryota > Metazoa > Chordata > Mammalia > Carnivora > Otariidae > Zalophus > Zalophus californianus. Next base: position 13,117,045 of record NC_045605.1, read on the forward strand.
ATTTCTACTTCCAAGGAATATTAGAAGAATCCATTCCTTTGAATTTGGGGCTAAGAACAAGGAAAATATGTCTCCCCTAGTGAAGCCAAGGGCTCCTCCATCCCTCCCCCGCTGCACACTGTCTTCCTGACCAGTCGGCCTCCTCCCAGCGTGCCCTCCCCTGCCCCTTCTCCCTGCCTCTCTCCTCTCACTCTGCCCAGGGGCGCTTTGTCCTCTCCCTTCCTTGATCCAGAAGCCCCTGAATCCTTCCCCGCATGTCTCCAAAATTGCATCCTCCACCCTCTCTCCTACACATCCAGTCACCCATTCTCTGCCCCAATTTCCTCTCAATCCAGCCTCCTACAACGTACCGAGCAGGTCACCAACACAAGTTCCAATCTTTGCAACCTTCCTATTGTTGGAGATGTAGTCGATGATTATTAACCTTGGCTTACAGAGGGGCAAACTGAGGTTCAGTTATGTTCATGGCTTGCCCACAGCCACACAGCCACAGCCCCCTCCACTCAGAAGGCTTCCTGGTCCCATGTATGCTCTTGGTTTTGGGGTTCCTAAAGGAGTCATGATCAGAGGGAGCTGATTTTATATGAATGATATCAGGTGTCTGCCCTATTCAAAGCTCATAAAGGTCCAGATCCATGTTACATCCTCCTTGCAGGGCAGGATACCAGAGCACCTGGAAACATAGGTTAAATGACAACAGGAAGCTCACGGCTGGGGCTAACCTATCTGGACACCTGAGCCTCCCACTAATGGAGCTGGGCAATTCCACTTGTCCTGAGAGTCATCCTACTGAGGATGGCATCACTCCCACCTTGCCCCAGATACCTTCACATACCCCTCAGCACTATCATGCAGACAGTAAGCTCTGAGCAAGTAGGGGCTTGCCACTGGTCTCCACCACGTAGGAAGTCCAGTACCAAAGCAACGCAATCCCAACTCGGCCTCAGGGATGCCACATTCTGCCCCTATTAATGCTGAACACCCTTGGGCTCCCCTGGTCCCCTGATGCCCCACTGTCAAAGCTGAATCGATACTCCCTTTTTTCTCTGCAAGAACATCTCAGTAATCCTAATTGGTCACTATGGCAACCCCAGCTGCAGCTCCTCGTGGCCTCAATGGAGAGACAGAAGGATGAGAGGGGGTGAGATGGAGGTTAAGCCTACTTATTGTATAATGCTCTGCCTTTGATATCACCTAGATCCACATGCTAAGTACCTGGAAAGAAACAAAATCCCGTGTAAATTAGAATGATACCATCCAATCCCCTGCTTATACCCTCACTCGTAGCAGCCGATAAGGCCATTGTCTACAGCCCCTGGGCCTGACCTCCTCTGCCTGGCAGCTGATTGGGTTTCAGCGGTGGGTCACATTCATCAGGGAGGATGGGCTGGGGCCGTGAATCCCGCAGGGCAAGATGGCGGCGTGGGGCCACTGTCTGCAACACCTCCCACCCCACCCCAGCCAGGAGGGGGCCTGAGGGAAAACGAGAAGCTGCAAAACAACAGCACAGGGTCTTGCCACGTGTTCCCTTCCTTGGCAGAATCATGGGGCTGTTACTCCGTTTCCTTGGCAGATGGGTCACTCCCCACTTGGCTGGGGTACCCTCAAAGGCCCAGTCCTGCAGTGAGCTCAGAGGTGAAGTCTCCCATCTCTCTCTTTCTCTCATGCACAAACACACACCTCCACACCCTGCCTGCAAATGTATCTTGCCATCCAGCCACCCTCAGAAAAAGCCTCTATTCCTTTCATCCTTCAGGGCTTCCTATTCCTCTTCCCATCAGTGCTGCTGCCTGCATGGGCCGGGCCCTCACATGTGAACGCCATGATCCCTCCAATGCTATGTGGAGGTTCGCTCTGCAGCTGCCACCCACATTCGCCAATGGCCTCACGGTCCTCGAGCTCTGCCCCCTATGTTGTAGTCTCGGAAACAGACTTCTTCCCCATCCCAGGAGAGATGGGTTCGGGCTTTCTCTCCCAACACATTGCCCTGCCTCTGCTCTATCTGCCCCACGTGAAACTTCCATCCTATTTCCCACTTGCTGCCACAGAGGACCCCTGGGTTCATATTCTACCTCAGCTCAGGCCAGAGTCTGATTAGCCCTTTTATAAAGAGCAGGATTCAGTGCAGCCTCTTTTCTCATCGCTGCTGCCCCAAGTCTATTTGAACAGAGATTTTGATCCTGCCCTGTGGTCCTCAGAGAGACCCCCTCTGCTGAGAGCCCCTCCACATTTCTCTATGGCCATGTGGGTCCTCTCTCCTTGGGAAAAGGAGGGCCAAGGGACACTGGATTTTCTTAATATTAAACAGAATGTGAGAAAGCCATGTCCATTTTGGTCCTTTGTGTCTGCCCCTTTAAGAACTTTTCCTTCAGCACACCAGTGGTCAACCATCCATTTCTGAACTCTGGTCAACACCTAAGGCTTTCTCTGCCTCCTGCCAGTTTACTCTCTCCACCTTCCATCTTATAATGATGTAGGAGCACTTTACCACATAGCAGGCACTGTTAGGGATACAGAAAACCAGAGAAGTGTTCCCATTTTCTAATCCAAAAAGGATTAGCGAGCACATATCTGTCCATGTCTAATCTGTAGAAGATTAACCTTTCCTCTTGGTTGTGTCTGGGAACAGAGAAGCAGAACAGCTGTGGTGTGGTGGGAGGAGATGCAGCTTGGCATCAGACAGATTTTGTTATAGAACCTTGGACAAATTACTCAACATCTCTGAGCCTCAGCTTCACGAAGATCATAATGCCTGCCTCGGAAGGTGACTGTGAGTGTTGAATGGGACCTAGGCTAGAAGAAGCCTTTGTAAATTATATAATGTAGTACAAATGCACGGAATGGTCATTACCATAGCAGTGATATGGGCCCTGAGTACTCCCGGCCATGGGTGGGTGATCTTCCCATTTCTCCCCTCATGGGACCTGTTCTGAGAGAGGAGGAGGCATGGGTCCCTATCAGACAATGGCCCTATGCGTTCCTGCCTTCTCCCCCATGGGGTTCAGAATTGGTGACTTTCAAGAAAATTTAGACATGGAGGCATTCCTGCCACTGCTTGCCCCCAGGGGATACCTCTTAAGGACACCCTCTTAGCCCAAGACGTGATAATTGTTTTTTCATGTCTGAATCCCAATCCTACCTGCCTGGGAACATGTTCCCATGTTCCCATTAGGTAATTTTTGATCAAGAATATGGGTATAGGCACACTTTGGATACATCTTTTGAGCCCCAACACCTCTTGTGACATAGATAAAACAAGCATTGTGCTCATCCTCATTACGCCAAGGAGGAAACTGAGGCAAGAGAGGCAAAGTGACTTTTCTGAGGCTGTGGAGATCATGAGTTGCAAATCTGAGATTTCTAACCCCCCAACGCAAAAACCCGTGCTCTCTTCCTCTGTGTTGCTGCTGCCTGCCTCCTGAAAGCTGCTCCCCGTGGCCCACTCATCTGCTATTCTGGCAGGGTAAACACTCGAAGAAGGCCCTTTGCTCAGAGGGCATGTTGAGTGGAATATCAGGTCAGGGTTCATCTGCATTTTTGGCGACAGAAGGCTGCTGAGATAATAAGAGCCCCTTTGTGTTCCATGGGACTGGGTGGGAGCGAGCGGATGTCTGAAGGAGATTACAAGCAGTTATGGATATTGCTTGTCATGCTACCATCAGCAGACGCCTTTTTCAATTGACTAGTTGCTTGTATTTCCAGAATAGGGAATGCCAGATGTATTTACTGCATGAAAGAGAGTGCTGAAGGCCCTTGGAAAGGTACCCAGCTGTCGAGTAGCAGTGGAAGCCAGGGTAGGTTAACCCCTGGTGGCCTAGTAATCAGAATTCCTGGGGAGCCAAGGACAAACAGACAAGGCAGCCGGCATCAAACAAATGGATGGAGACTTGGAAATGCTTTCTAAGTTGCTTGTTTGGAATTCAAAATTCACTTTCCTGTGTAAACAATGTTATTAGAACGAACACTTATTAAGTCCTACTATGTGCTAGATGGGATCGAGGTATTCCACCTGCATTTTTTTTTTTCATTACATCCTCACCTCGTTATAATCTTACAAGGTAGGAGTGGTAGACACTGGCTTGTTGTTCACCAAATCAGTAACCCTTTCCTCTTAGGCTCCCAGTTAGTCATTCCTTGGCTTTCCTTATATTAGCTGCAGCCATGCAACAATGGAATGTAGAGTGATACCATGTGTACCACCTCCTAATCTGGCCCATAAAAATGCCTCCTGTTCCATCCTCCGTGCTCTCTCTCCTCCTTTGTCTGTCTGATGCAGAAGATCCAGTGGAAGGCTCCCAGGCTCTACGCAATTGCATCCACTAAATGGAAGGATCCAGGGTCCCTCAATGACTGCGTGGAGCCAAACCTCATTACTGACCTATGTTGGACCATGACATGAGTGAGAAATAAAACTTCATTGTGTTAGGCTACTGAGATTTGGTGACTTTTTTTTGTTTGTTTCTTTCTAGCTCATCTACCCTAACTAATTCAGTAAGTGCCAGTATGTAGCAACAGCCCTCATTTACAAAGGGGAAAATGGAGGCTCAGAGAGATAGCATGACATGCCCAAGATGACATAACAAGAACACTGTGAAGCCAAGACTCAAACTCAGGTATGTCAGACTCCAAAGCCAATAATTTTTCAAGTTGCCGATCACAGCTCGTGACCAGATTCCTACACCAGCCACAAAAATCTATTTTACTAACAAAATAGCCAATGTATTTTTCAACTACCATCAGCCATTACACATAGTAGTCTCTGTGGGACAAAAATTAAGGTTCAACACCTGACGCTGAGAACATATCCCATCACGACCACATCACCTCCAAGTTCTGGAACACACATCCAGGCCTGAGTAAAAGAGATGCTTCTCCATCACTTGCTCCCTAAGGACTCTGAATTAAGATAAAAGAGCAGTTATCCCCATGGGAATGGGAGGAGGGACCAACATTCAAACTTCTCCTGTGCATCCCATGATGCCCTTGCTAGGTCAAATTGCTGGTAAGTTGGGACTTGGCTTGTGACCTAGGATAAGCAGGTCATTTCTGTCTCTTAGTACATGCCTGTATTGATCCTAGCAGCATGGATTCTAGAACCATTTTTTCTAAGCCTGAAATCCAGCTGCATGGTCCAACCAGCTGAGGTACACTTATGGTGACAAGGGGAAGGAATATTTAAAATTGTAAGTGACCTGGAAACCCTGAGAACTCTGATTGCTGTAGACAGAGGAAAACTCATACTTATTTTCTGAATGGGTCTTAGCCAGAGGAAACAAATCAGTTCTTTAGTATATCCTGAGTGTGTGATATATGTGCACTGATGTACCTACCATCCATAGGAGGGAGGGAGGCAGAGGAGGCACCATGCCTGCCCTCCAAAGGACAATAAGCTGATCAGAGAGATGAAGCTGAAACACAGGAGACAAACTCTAGAAACTCTCCACTACCACAGCCAAGAAAAAATTCTCCACCAGTTAATGTTAATTTTCAGGTGTTCATATGTGGAACACTGACCTTATTGTCCCTTTCACCTCCTCTTCAAGCTCTCAAATAAATTCAGCTGCACATAATCAACTGTGTGGGACTTACTGAACATTTGATAGGGAAGATGAAGATTTATTTCACACACCCCTTTGAAAATTCTTCTAACATTCCCTTAGTTCTCTCTCTTTATCCCAACCTCCTCTCTTCCTTGTCCCCACTTGGAACCCTTCTTTTCTGACTACCCTCATACTTTCTCACTCTTTAATCCAATTTAACTTCAAACTCTCTCACTGCTGCTTTAGTTCGCAAAAGAAAGTGACCCTTTCCCAGATCCTGTCGTCAAACTTTTACATTTCAAGGTGTCCCCCCACCCACCCAACATATACATACTATGAGGTCTTTAGCAAAAAAGTGTCCCCTGGTTACTAGAACCCATTCTAGGTGGGGACGTTACAAATAACCTACTCAAAAAGATTTCTTATATTCTGCTTGTGTGATTTCATCCCACAGAATCTTATCCAGGGCTTTGCCTGCCAATAAGTCTGCTGTCCGTGGTGCTGACCTGGGAGGCTATACAGCCGGTCATCCTTTTTCCGTTTACCATTCAGTCAGGGAATAGGATCACCTTGCTATCTGCTCCAAACCTCACTCCCGTCACCTCTAAAATGGGGTTATTAACAGTAATTACCACATGCAAAGCATTTAGCATCAAACCTGGCACAAAGAGCTCAAAAAACGGTAATATGTATTATTATTATGCTATTATTCTACAGTCCCCAGGAACTGTCCCACATCTCCTATTTATTCACTGCCACTTCCCAGACATATTCTTCCCTCTAAAATCCATAGCTAAATGGTATTTGCCTAAATGATGCCACTCTCATCTCTCTTCCAATACTTTGCTTTAGAGTGAATACAGGTTTTCAAGAGTCTTTTGTTTTAACAAAACAGAAGTTAACAAAACAACTAACTGGTTTCACTGGTTGAAATATGAGTGGAGTTAAGTCTAGAATTTTTCAGCTATGGTTTAGTTCCTTCATTGATTCATCTCTTGGATCCTCATTGGGGAATATGACTCACTCAAATGTCCTTTTTTTTTTTTTTTTTTTTTGGTTTTTGAAAGTCTGTGTTCCCAAGATTCTCTGTGCTTTTCTCTCTCATAGTACATTTCATGCTCTACTGAAACTGTCTCTTTATAAAGACTGTATCATACACCTTTGTATCCTCAACAGCTTGCAGAATGCCAGGCACATTGTTTGGGCCTGAATGAATAAGTTCATTAATAAACAAATGAACAAAAGAACAAACAGAATGTGGAGGGTTACATAATTTGCCCCAATCTTTGATCCCTCTCAATATCTACATACCCTTTTCCATGTGTCTTTGCAATTCTTCCCACTGAAGGAGTGGAGAATATTTTCCCTCCTTTGACTTTGGGTTTACATATGTTAGTTTCTTTGGGCATATAATGAGACAAAAGTAACAGTGGGACAGTTCTAACCCTAAGCCTTAAGAGGCTTTGCACCTCTCACTTCATTATAAAAAGTACATGGATAGCCTGGATAGCCTATGGTACCAGGAGGAGGGGAAGAGCTGTGTGGAGCAGGGCTGCCAAAGCTGTTACAAACTGCAGTAGAGCAGCTCCAGCTACCCATAGATCTGAAGATCTGAGGGAAAACCAACCAGCCAAGCCCATTCTAGATGAGCCATATCTCAGCTGACCTGCAGAAGCATGACTGATAATAAATGACTACTGCTTTAAGACACTAAGTCTGGGGTTGATTTGTTACACAGCATTATTTGGGCAATAGCTAACCCATATATAGAGGAAAATATACAGTTGTTTTGTTTTGTTTTGTTTTTTTTAATCTGAAGATCATGGTTTATGAAGTTCAGCATCTCACCTTCTCTGGGCCTTAATTCCTCTTCTATAAAGTTTGGATAACAATCTCTGACCAACCTGATTCACAAAGATCATGGTTAGTTTCAAATGACATAAGGGTAGGACAGCACAGCAGTGAATTAGCCAGCAGCACAGAGATAAAGGAGTATTATTATTAGGAACTGGTATTCATAAGTCTCTCCAACATCTTGGTACACTCATAGTCTCCATCCTGGACCCTGCATACTTAACTGAAATGGGACACCGGACAGCTATGGAGGATTATTTGGGTTATATTGATAAAACTACTTTTCTTCCAAGAGGGAACTTGATATTGCCTCTTTCATGTTCAACAACAACAAAAAATTCAACTGAATTCCTAGATTTTAGAAATAAGAAGCTTCCACTCTGCCCTACCCAGTGCTTAATGCACTTGACACCACCCCCATCCAGAGTCTTCCAGCCTCCACTTAAACCCTTCAGTCAAAGGAAAGTCAATTGCAAAGCAGCCTATTTTAACTTTGGACAGTTCAGATTGTAAGAAAGCTCTTCCTTATCTTCCCTAAATCCCAGACTCGGTCAATGTCCCTATTTATAAGCTTTTCATAACACTATTCCTTCAGAGTATATATTACAGACTATAATTTCAAAGTTATTTGTGTCATAATTTGTTCAATGTCTGTCTCCCACACCTCATTATAAACTTCATAAAGGCAGAGACTGCATCTTTTTTGTTCACTGTTATATCTTCAATATCTAGCATGATAACCGCAAATTAATAGGCATTCAATAAATATTCACTAGACAGATGAACAAGGTGTTTTTCATTTTATTTGGCAATCTTTTATGCAGTCCTCACTTAACAAAGATGAACTCACTTAATAACAGATGAATGAGTGGATGAACAAATTAACAGAGGATAGTATCTGTCTTCCTGAACTTTCTCCCTCCCAAATGGTATCAATTCTATCTTTTGGGGGTCCAACAGAACAAGTCTCCTCCTTGTATCATTCCCTCACATTCCAGAATAGTAGAGAGCTGACCCCTAGGAGGTTTCTGAGTGGAAGAGATAAGGGATTGAGAGTGAAAAATTGCTTATATCACTTAGATAACAAATATCTGTTGAGCATATATGCCAAATATGCCAAACATATTTATGGTTTTAAATACAGCACCAAAAGGTACAGCACTAAGTAGAACAGACCAAAAAGAAAAAAGAAAATCCCTTCCCTCATAGAGTTTATGCTCTAATGGGAAGAGAGAGACAACAAACAAAAAAATAAAACATACAGCGTACCAGATGGTGAAAAGTTCAACAGAGAAAAATAAAGCAAGGAAGGAGAATGAGGAACACAAGGGAAGATTGCTATTTTAAAAGAGGTGGTCAGGCAAGGCCTTTCTGAGAAGCTATTTGCACAAAGGTCTGAAGTTAGCGAGGGAGTGAACATGTAGATACTTGCAGTAAGAAGGCTCCAGGAAGAAGAGAATGGCAAGTAGGGAAGGTCCTGTGTTGGGAGTATGCCTGGCAGCATCTGAACAAGGTATAGAGGCCAGTGTACCTAAATCAGAGTGAGCAAGGGAGAGAACAGTAAGAGATGAAGTCAGAGGGGTCACGGGGAACCTTGTAGCCATTGTAAGGGCCTTGGTTCACACTCTGGGTAAGATAAAAAAGCAGAGTGTCAAGATATGACCTGACTTTCCTGGCTGGTTAGGCTGGGTCTAGATTGTAGACCAGCAAGGGCAGAAGCAGATCAGTTAGAAAGATACGACATAATCTGGTCAGATGACAACAGTTTGGACCAGGGTGGGGTTTATTCTTCTCTGTATCCCAGCACCTAGCACCTAGAAGACCTGAATAAATGCTGGATGAATGAATATTTGCATAAATGACAGAAAAAACATGGTCAGGCTTTAGAGTCAAAACAACTGGATTTGGAGTGAGAATTCCACAGGTAAGTCTTGTCTATGTTCCTTGAATTGATTTTCCCTAAAATCCTGTCTCCAGTCTAAGGATGAGAAGTAAAGCTATTAAAGCATGTGTACGAGTGGCTGGCTCAAGACACAAGAGGCCACATCTTGTAAGATTCATTTATCTGAAATGTCCACAACAGGCAAACCCATAGAGACAGAAAATAGGTTAGTGGTTGCCAGGGACTGGGGGGAAGGGAATCCTGGACAGAAAAAGGACATTAGGTAAACACTAAGGAAATCTGAATGAAGTATGGACTTTGGTTAATAACAATGTATTGGTATTGGTCCAGTAACTGTAACAAGTAACTAAATGTAAAAGGTTAATAATAAGAGAAACTGGATGTGGGGTATATGGGAGCTCTCTGTACTATTTCATACATTTTATGAAACTAAAGCTATCTAAAAGAAAAAACCATATTTAAAAAAAGTAGTGGCCATTCAGGCGTAGGCAATGGAAGAGTCTCACTGGTTTATCAGCCAGGAAGCACGGGGTGCCCCCCTCCCACCTGCAGATCTGGACCCACCCTGGGGAGGTGGTCTGCCTTGGCTATTCTTCCATAATCCATTCTTAGAGCTGCTCCTTTTCTGAGTGTGCCCTAGGCAGTAAACCAATTGTTTAAAATAATAATAAGGTAAGAAAAGCTTGATACAAAAAAATATTTCTCAATGACTTTAACTAATGTCCTCTGGGCTTTTGGGTGGGTAATGTGGACCCCTTCTGAGTACAGGCAAATGTGATTACAGCAGGGCCTGTATTGGCCTGTCTCTGAGCTCCCAGCCCCCCAGGCTGCAGTCTGCCCTAACCACATTAGCAGCACTAGAACCATCCATCAGACTAATAGAGGCCTGGGATTGGGCCTGGCCCTCCTTCGAGTAGCTGGGCCCTGCCATCAGGGGACATCTGGCTTAGACTTCTCATAGCCTCAGGATCAAGGATGTGGCTGAGGAAATGACCTGCCTGTCTTCTCCCTTTCTCCTGATGGCTCAGTCACCCCACTGCAACCTCAGAACTGCGTGGTGGGGGCTGGGGAGGCTCCTTGCTTCCTGTGGACAGACCAAACCTGACCGGGGTGAGAGGCCACGCTTCTAGCCACCATCTGCCTCTCGCCCTAATTCAGCAGGTGCCCTCTCTTCTGCCCCAGCCCGCGAACTCTCCCAGCCTCCCCAGCCCAAGCCTGTCAAAAATAGAAATCACTGGCAGCAGGAGAAGGAGCATGGAAGGGGCAGGGGGTCTTGTTTACCTAACACCGTGCTAGTTGCTACAAAGGTCAAGGCCCATCTGCCAGGCAGTGGGTGCCAGGAAACCAGCTGCCTTTATGGTACAGGCACCAAACATTACTGGTGGACAGACCAAGTAACTGCCCCCTGGTGCCTGGCCTCTTTCTCTCTCCCTCTCTCTCTCTCTCTCTCTCTCTCTCTCTCTCTCTCTCACACACACACACACACACACACACACACACACACACATTTAGGTCCAGAATCAACTGAGTAGGCCATGAGTAACTCACTCGCTGGATGACTCACAGCAAATGTTGAATCCTGTGTTGGTGTCTTCTTGTCCCATGCCCACAAATCACCATCCCTGCTCCCTGAGCAAGCGCAGGGAATTCATTTTAATATTAGAGGAAATTCAACATAATTAAGCAGCTCAATCAGCTATTATGTGGGGGAAAATAAGCAACAATTCTACGACCAATTTTAAATCTGAACAGAAAAAATTTGGGAGCACTTTGGCTTTGGGGATTAACTTCAGTCCCTTGAGAGTTGCTTTCCAGAAACCCATATTTCCCATCTTCTAGTTCAGGACCACGTCCCTCTGCTGTCACTGTGGAAAGTCGGCTGAGACAGGTGGTGTTGGGTAAGAGTGAGCTGCGAAGCCTGGAGCATCCTGAGGGCGGGTGAGGACCTCTCCCAGCCTCAGAGACTCCATCAGAGAAATGGAGCAGACCCCAGCTTGACCCTAAGATGAAGCCCTGGTTTGGGGAACTTAGAAATGAATTCCAGTGCACATCCCCAGTAGGCCCCCACTTCCCAGGACCTCACATGGGGGCTCAGGGAAGCCAGGAAGCAGAGTGCTTTCCCAGCAGGAACCATCCCCTTCTTCAGGATGCTTTCCCCATATAGGAAGGCAGGGCTGCAGAGCACACAGTCCAGAAAAACAGGCCCCATGTTGACAGCAAAGGCAGGTGCTCCCTGACAAGACACGTAGATGCGCCTTGCTGCTCTGGAGGAAATCCTTAAAGGTGGACCAGGGGCTCCCAGGGATGCACACACATGTGGGAGTGCATTCTAGGAGCCACGGAGCCCCCACATACATGTGGAAACAATCCCAACTTCAGAGGAAGGGAACTAGGGGCTCTGCGGTAGGCTCGTACCTGCTGTGGGAGCCCAACAAGCCACATTCCTCCTCTGAATCTGTTTCTAATCTATAAATTGTCAGACTAGTTCCCTGAGCTTCACCTTTCATTGTGCATCAGAATCACTTGGAAATTATTTTAAAAATACATTTGCCCAAGCGAGCCCAGAGATCTGGAGGTAATTTGTGGTAGGAGGGTCACTTGTAGTTTCTTAAACTCACCAGGTCATTCTAAAGTGCCAGGCCTCGAGAAACACTAGTGCCACTTAGCTTGTCCTGAACCAACTGGAGAACTTAGTAAAATACAGATTCCTGGACCTTGCCCCGATAATTTATTATGCAGTAGGTCTGGGGGGCCTGAGAATTTGCATTTCTAACAAGTTCCCAGGTGACGCTGATACTGCCATTCTGGGGACTACACTTTGAGAACCATGGTCCTGCACCAACACCACTTAAAGCAGGGTCCCTAGAGAGGGAGAAACAGCGTCACATTGCTTGTTGGAAATGCACATCAAGGGGCCTAAGTACACACTTTAAGATAATATGCCCTCACGTGGTGATAAAAGGATGATGGCGATGATGCGGATGATGTGGATGGAGGAGCTGAGTGTAAAGGAAGAAGCTTGCATGGGAGAGGGGACGTGCTTGCTACAGTCAGCGCTGAGTTGGTATTGGACGCAGAGGGATGAGGGGGAGGGTGTCAAGCCCAACCGCTGTTGTCCCTCTCTGAGATCTTTTCTCCCCCCTTGCCTTTCTACACTACCATGAAAGGTTTTCATAAAAGACCCCCTCCCAGCCCATTTTCCTTAGGTGGTAGATTTGCATAAATCACTGGCTCAGTAGCCCCTAAGCCACCATGTCCAAGTTCTACAAGTGGAAAAGAATGTGTGATTTGAATGGCTACCTGGAGCCCCCAGGGCGGGGCCTGGATTTACCCGTGACCCTGGATGGGTAGTCTGGACTGGCGCTGTCCCCACCAGCTCGGACAGGCTGGGAGGTATGCTTCCTCGGCCTGCTGCCTGGTTTCTAGTCATGGCACCTCCCCAAACCCTGAGCTGCACAAATGCTATGAAACATTAAGAAGAGAGGAGGTAACACAGGCTGGCTGGGAGTGCCCTGGCCTGGGAAGCAAGAGCCCTCATGCTGCCTTGGGCTCAGCTTCAATTTACCATGACTCTGGCCCAGCCACCTACTCTCTCTGGGTCTAAATTTCTCTGTCTGCAAAACAGAGAAAGAAATCCTTGCTGGTTCCCTAAGGATGGGGTAGCAAGCCACCTCACATCCACTAGTTTGCCCTTTATTGGAGGTTTTCCCCTCTAGTCACTGTTGGGTGTCCTACATTTGAAGAAGAACTGGTGAGTGTGGGATATGCATCATTTAGACTGCTCTCAAGTCCCATCCTTAGCATCCTCGTTCTCCAGAACAAAGCTTGGCCATGTGACTGATCTTGACCTGATTGTAACGTAAGCATCAAAGTGAGACCAGGGGCTTGTTCCGAATGTGATTCCATTACTTACCCCATCACTCAGTTCCCATTCTGGGAACCAGGATGAACCAGAAGCCAGAAGAACATGTTACACGTTACTTTAAATAACTTCATTGGTGGCAAATCTTCATCCTAGGAAGGTGGATTTGCTTGTTGGAAACAGCCCAAAGCTATCCAGGGCCAAGAATGGTGAACAGAGTGGGAGATTAAAGGTGGGAAATACCATTTTTAGTCTAAAACAAGGTGCAACTATAATTAAATCGATCCAGGGGTTGTTCAGGATGGCCTCTAATGTCCCAGCCAGCTCCAACACACTATGATTTTCTTGTATAAATAGAAAATGGCTTCTGAAGGCAAAGGGAAAACATTCCACAGGTGTTTTGAATGAAGTAACTTCAAAGGAATCTGTATAAAATCCCTCTATCCAAGATAACCACTTTAAAAGGTACTTCTCCTTTAGATACATACCTTATGTCAAGGATTCAGAGACACACTTTTATTTCCACATTTCATCTCTGAAATCAGGACACAGATGACAATGGGAAGGTCATAGTTTAAATGGCAACACTTTTTCTTTCTCAGTGGTACATAAAATCATGGTGCATCTTTCTGTCAACGGCTTCTTAGATTCTATGAAATATGGTAAATCCTAAACTATTTTGATTTTACCTTTCAGGACCAGTTCCTTTAGAATTTCATGTTTTACTTTTTTTTTTTTTTTCCACTTCTAAGGTTAGTCTTGATTCTCAACTTTGGCAGCACACCCCAGGACAATTAAATCAGAATCTCTGGAAATAGGATTCAGGCATCATTAGTTTTTAAAGCTCTCCTGGCAGAAGGCCTATGACCCCTTAAGAGAACCACAGTTGTCTTGGAACCCTAGGGGAATCTTGGCTTGTGGGGAAGCTAACACCCTGGTTGGTGGATCAGAGAAATGGAAAAGTCATAGAAATAAATCATGTTGATCACCTAGATTGAGCCATGCCTGAAGTCTCCCATCACCTCTGCACTTCACAGGTTTGTAAGCAATAATTTTTCTATATTGTTCAAGCTGGTTCAACTTGAGTTTTCTGTTACTTGCACCACACATAAAATGAGACACTAGTGGTGGTGTGTGTATGCAATTGGTTGAGCTGAGGAAACAAAGGGGTGGGCAGTGGAGGTGCTTCTACCCTGGGCCAGGAGGTTGGTAATCCTTGCTCTTAAGTAGCAAAATCACTGATTAAACTATGACCTTTTGTAAAAAGACTCAAAGCATGTATTTCCAAAGATTTCTGTATCCCAGAATTTGTTCGCAGGAATTCAAGATACCAGAGGGTGAAGGCTACTTTTTGAAGCCTTCGGTATGACTTAAAATTGGTCTACCTACAAATAGCTTTGGAAGAAGATATAGATTTGCTAAGAGAGGCCTGTTTTAGCTTGTGGTCTGCAACATACATTCCCCAGGGGTCTGGCAATTAATAATTCGCCTTGCAGTGTCCAAAAAGCCACATTCTCTACCTCAAGCTCAATTTCCTGCAACTGGAGGTAGGAAGTAAGAAACTCAGCAGAAGACAGATTAGGACCCAGGAGAAGCCTAATCCCCCAGGTGTCTCTCAAGTACACCTGTTAAGTATTGTCTGTCTAGGAAGAGGATTTGGAAAAGGATTTATCACTGCCCTGGCTCAAATGTAGCTGTAAGCCGGAACACTTAGAGAGTCTTCCTCACTGCAGTCTGAGGTTTCCAACTGCCCAAAAGTATGGCGCACTGAGGGCTACAGGAAAAGTAGAACATCAAGGCCAGGGCTGATTGCTTGAGGACAGAAGTTGGCAGACCCTGTTCTAGCCTCAAAGACAAATTCTCTAGGCTTGCTTAGTAGTCCATGGCCTGAAGCAAACAGATGCATGGGCTCCAGGGTCTCTTGGGATTGAATTTAGTTGTCTCTACAGAAGACTGACTACACTGGCTTCACCAAAATATGTTTTTACTTATTAAAGATGTATCCCAGGCATTGAGCAAACATTTGACATATGATGAATACATGGGTGATTGAATCCAGCCCAAGCACTACTGATGGCATACAGAATTTATCGTGCAAAATAAAGCAAAGGGATAGATGGTGAGAGTAGAGGCCCTCCATTTGGGCTGGGAAAGAGGAAACCAGGATAAGGGATTTGAGCTTTAACCCCTTAGGCCTGAGGTACCTCTTCTTCATCTCTCAGATGGAGCTCTTCTTTGCCAGGCAACAAACACAGCTGCTGGGGCTTCACAGCCTCTTCCCTGGAGATTTACACTGAACACCAGAATAGAGTCCCATTCCCTGGGAACCTTTAATATGTTCAGTGAGGGACAAGATGGATACATCCAAAAGTGTTCTCTATGGGTGACAGACACAGGAGCCAGGGAGACGATGCATCAAATTTAATGGAAATCCAAAGGACCCAGAGTAGCCAAATCAATCTTGAAAAGAACAAAGTCGGAGGATTCACAACTTACCAATTTCAAAACTCATTATATGGCTAATAATAAAGACAGTGTGGAACAGACATAAAGATAGGCATATAGATCTGTGGGATAGAATTAAGAGTCCAAAAATAAACCTCTGTACTTATGGTCAGTTTTGGCAGTAGGGGCAAGACAATTCAATGGGGGCAAGAACAGTCTCTTCAACAAATGGTGCTGGGACAAATGGATATCCTGGTGTAAAAGAACGAATCTGAACACTTAAATCACCATAACACAAAAATTAAGTCAAAATCAATCACAGATTAAACATAAGAAATAAAACTATAAAACTCTTAGGGGCGTCTGGGTGGCTCAGTCGGTTGGGCGGCTGCCTTCGGCTCAGGTTATGGTCCCAACGTCCTGGGATCGAGCCCTGCATCGGGCTCCCTGCTCTGCGGGAGGCCTGCTTCTCCCTCTCCCACTCCCCCTGCTTGTGTTCCCTCTGTCGCTGTGTCTCTCTCTGTCAGATAAGTAAATAAAATCTTTAAAAAAAAAAATTTTTAAACTCTTAGAAGAAACCATAGAAGTCAATCTGTGTGAACCTGAGTTAAGCTGGGATTTCCTAGATAGGACACCAAAAGCACAAATAATAAAATAAAATTAATAAACTGGACTTCATCAAAATTAAAAACGCTTTCTCTTCAGACACCAAGAAAATAAAAAGATAAGCCACAGAGTGGGAGAAAACATGTAAATACATTTACAAATCATATATCTGACAAGAGACTTGTGTCCATATCTGACAGGCAGAATTATGACCCCCCAACCCCACCCCAAAGATGTCCATGTCCTAATTCCTAGAACCTGTGTATGTATTACCTTAGATGGTGAAAGGAACTTTGCAGATGTGATTAAGGTTAAGGACCTTGAGATGGGGAGATTATCCTGAATTATGCAGATGACTTCAATCTAATCACATGAAATCCTTAAAATCAGAGAGTACTTCTAGGTTGCAGTCAGAAAAAGATGTGACAATGGAAAAGGGGTCAAAAGCATGACACATTTCTAGCTCTAAAGATAGAGGAAGGGGGCCACAAATCAAGAAATGCAGATAACGTCTAGAAGCTGGAAAAGGTAAGGAAACAGACTTTCCCCTAGAGTCTGCCAACCCTTTGATTTTAGCTCAGTGAAACCTGTGTCAAACTTCTGACCTACAGAAGTATAAAATAATACATTTGAGGTAATTTGTTACAGCAGCAGGGTAAAACTAATACACCGAAATATACAAAGAATTATTCCAACTTAGTAGTAAGACAAATAATCCAATATAAAAATGGGCAAAAGGTTTCAATCAACATTTCACCAAAGAAGACACATGAATGGTCGATAAGTATAAGGATGCTCAACATCATTAGCAATTAGGAAAATGTAAATCAATACCACAATGACATACCACTTTACACCCACTAAGTTGTCTATAATCAAAAAGACATAGTAACAAGTTTTGGTGAGGATATGGAGAAACTAGAAAGCCCATACACCGCTGATGGAAATGTATAATGGTGCAGCCACTTTAGAAAATAGCTTGGCACTTTCTTAAAGTGTCTTACACAGAGTATATAATAAATATAAACATAGAGTATATAAATATATGACTTGGTCATTCCACTCCTACGTATCTACCCAGGAGAAATGAAAACATATGTCTACACAAAGATTTGCATGTGAATATTTGTAGCAGCATTATTCTTAACAGCCAGAAAGTAGGAATAACTCAAGTGTTCATCAACTTGTGTATGAGTAAACAAAATAAATGAGGCTAATAATAAATAATAAGGAAAAAAGTACTGATACATGTTACAACATGGATGAAGCTCAAAAATAATTATGCTAAGTCAAAGAAGCCAGTCACTAAGGACCACATACTGTATGATTCTGTCTAAATGAAACGTCCAGAATAAGGCAAATCTATAAAAGCAGAGAGTAGACTAGTGCTTGCTCAGAGCTAGGGGCAGGGGAGGTGGGAGGAGGGCCGAGAGTACAGGGTTACTTTTATGAGGTGACACAAATGTTCTAAAATTAGATTGTAATGTAGCAGTGCCTCTCTGTAAATATACTAAAAATCATTGAATTGTATGCTCAAAATGAGTGAACTTAATAGTATGTAAATTATACCCAATAAAGCTAAGGAGGAGGGGGCGAAGGAGCAGAACTCTGTCAACCCCTACCAACAGGGGCGGATCATCAACCTCAGGAAGCTGTGCTTCGAGAATTCACATCCATAGAGGACGAGCTGGGCTCCTCCTTGTACGAATTAAATAAGAATTTGATTTTATTTCAGGAGCCTACAGTATTGGACAAGATCGGTCAAGGCTTCCCAGAGAAAGGAATCTCTTCTGGGGAGTGCTCGCTGAGGCAGGTGAGACTGGGAAGTGAATTTGGCAAGAGGAAAGGTTAGCTGTAGTCCCCACAATTTCCAACCAGAAAACAAGGCAAATGCAAATGTATTTGAAGGACAACGGGACAACTTATACAAAATCCTTGCCTACCCAGAAGATCTTCAGCCCCCATTCATCTCTGCCTGGAACCTGTCCCACAGGTGCAAGGATGAGAACCCAGGGCTTGTGCCTGGCCTGGTTCTTCAAGGGGTAGGCCCTCAGGCCAGCACGTGGGGTCACAGTCACTGTGGAAAGAATGGCATCATTCAAACAGGGAACTCACACGGGAATTGGTCTGTTCGAAAAGCAAGGACCTGGGCTGCCTGCCTTCTGAGTCCATGAAGCCCATCCTCATCTATCTCTCTTCACACCTGAGAGAGAGAAGGTGCCTCATAACAAGCATCTTGATATATATGCGTCTACAATCTGGTTATGAGGTTATCAAGCAAGAAAGACGCCCCCAGGGAATGCATATGCTTTTTTCATAGAGAAAACTGTGAGTAAATAGCTGGAATTTATCTTGAGGGAGATAATAGAAGCACTTTTTTTTTTTAAATGTGGAAAAAAACAGTATTTTTCCCCAGAGCATTCAAGCCCTTCCAGGTTTAGATCATGTTTCTCATTAATGGGTCTCCTGGCTAGATTCATCTTAGGTCCATGGGACAAGAAAGGAAGTGCATTTGTCTGGTCAATGGTTTTAATACAAGCCAAGTTGAGGAGGGAGGGAAGAGGTACGCCAGCCATCCCAAACCGGGCCTCCATGTTGCCCAATGTCAAAGCTTCTTGGAGGGTGGACGAAGGAAGGATGTACACTGCTAGAGATCTCAGGGGCACTGGAGATTTCTGGAAGAAGGTATGGCTTCTAAATCTGTCTGCTGGGATCTCTTTATGTCATCACTGTCTTGGTGAAAGACATTGGCCTCTTTGCCTGCATAAATGTAAATACTAAATGTATTTACTGACCTATTTGTCTAAGAACTGTCTGTTGGCTGAAACTGATAGCCAACGAATACAGAAGCCTTTGCAAACCAAGATGCACTGGGTTCAGGGGTGCAAGGGAGGTGGCAGGTGCAAGCATTTATTAAATGCATTCAAATGCCAAGCTCTTTCCTTTTGGTTATTTTTTTTTAATTCTTATTTAAAAAAACAAAAACAAAACTCCCAAACTAGGCATTTCCACTTACACATGGAGAAACTGAGGCTTACAGATTGACATGGCATGTCTGACCTGGTCTGTAAGTGGGGGTGCAGGACTTGAACCCCAGGTCTGTCTGACTCCAAATCTGTAGCTGGTTCCAAAGGCTGGCCATGGATGCTAATAAACTAAAATCTCCCTTGGGGCCAGAGCTGGGCTGTGGTTGGACTCATTACCTGGAGCCTTGGGTCTAAAGCACAGCACTGCTCTGGATGCAAGAATACTTTCCATGTCACTATCATGGCAGTCCTGGTACCTCTGACTCACTGTTTAGAAATCCCTTTGATCTCTTCTTCCCCTCTCCCAGTACGGGAGTCCCCACCTCAATGCACTCAAAGGGCCCCTTCCCCCGGAGAGGTACAGAAGAGGACAGACCCTATCCCTGGCTAAGCCATCATCCTTTTTCAGTAGTGGCATATTCTTGCCCTGGCTTGACACTTAACCTCTCCAAGCCTTGATCTCCAAATTGGAAAACTGGACCAGGTGGATGGTTTTCAAGCTTATTTTACCATGACTCACAGTAAGAAATATATTTTATGACCCAGTTCACCTATAAATATTATCTTTTCACAAAACAAAGCTTATCCATACTCTATGTGATGTGCTTTACTATTTTTCTATTTTATTCTATTTTTTTTAATGCTGGTCACAGCCCATTAATTAATTTGATTGCACTCCCCTAAGGGGTTATGACCCCCAATTTGGAAGACCCCATTCTGGATGCTCTCTAACGACCATCCCAGCTGCGACACTTGATGAATCTTTACCCAGCCTCCTCCGCCTCCAGAGGGGTTCCTTCTTAGCCGATAAGCTCCAGCCTGCTGCTGCCTCTGTCCCCTAGAATGTTCTCCTGGCAACGTGTTTCACATATGTGCAAGTTTCCTTCATGAACCCCCACAGTGAAATGACTCGCTCAAGGTCGTACACTAGTAGCTGGAACAAGGAGTTTAACCCCAACGACATGACCACATGTCCAGAATCTTCCACACCACCATCCGCCTCCAGAGACGGAGACCCTGTGGCCAGGCAGCACCCAGGCCTGCCGGGAAGAAGTCCTCCATCTCACCTGCCTCCAGGCCATTGGCCTCCACAAAAAAGCAGAGCTGTTCTTGTCATTTTGCACCCAGCACTCCTCACTTTTGTGTTGCCTCTCAGCACATGCTCCCAAGCCTGTCTCTGATGTCTGTTTGGGCACACCTGGGTGGTGCATGTGCTTGGGGATGAGGAGCAGCTAAGTCAGACCATTTTGATCTGTCTCATCCCATAGGCATGGTTCTGAATCCTTAGTCCCGTGGGAGCAGATATTCTGCCTCATGTGGGCTTTAACTGATCCAACTGAATGTGGTCATTAGAGCTATGTCTCTCTTCCAGTCCTGTAAGTGGACCTTTGACTCCTCCAGTCAAAGACCGCCCCTTGAATCTGTGATGGGGTAGTCAGGAGTCAGATGAATGCACAAGCCAGGGATGCTGGGCAGAGAAGAGAGGAACTATGGCCTCCTGGCTGTGAATACACAGGACCCACCATGGATAGTGCCACTCAAAACTTATATGGTGGACCAGAGGCTCGCACCCCAGAGGGACATCTATATAAGCAAAGTTCTGGCTTGAGATTTCTAATGGATATTAATTACTGTGTATGAGCTCAGGTAGAAAGAACAGATGGAGAATGATAGCTAGATGACAGCTGATGGATGTTAAATAATAGATTGTAGCTGGTAGATGGTAAGTAACTATAGATAGTAGAGAATAAAAAGTAGCCAAAAGATTGTAGCACACAGCACATAATAGATGGTAGCTGATAGTAGATCACAGATAACAAATGGAAGATACTGGATAATGGCTGAAGATAATAGCTGATAGTGGATAATAGTGGATAGTTGATAAAAGTAGCTAATAATGGATAATAGGCGCTAATGGTGGCTAATAGTTGGTAAGTGATAATAGTTGCTAATAGAGGGCAGTGATAATAGCAGATAATAGTGGCTGATAGCTCACAGGTAGATCACAGCTGATAGCTCATAGGCAGTGGCCTGGCAGACCACTAAATGCCAAACATCCTCTGGTTCCATCTATTATTCTAAATGGTTTTAGGACTCACTGGGCACCCTTGCACAAGCCTGTCCTGAAGTCTCTGTAAGTGCCCCCAAAGTGGGGATGGGTGGAATGGGGGATACTCAGCCTGGTAGCCACAAAACCTGGTTTCCAGTTGAAATTCCTTCATTAACTAGCTTTGGGATCTTGGGGCTATCACATAACCCCCGCGATTCCTCATCTCTAAGGTGGGAGATGGGTCATCTTCCCTGCTCTATCCACTGCAGAAGGCATGAGGATAAACAGTAGAGTTAAGCACACTTCGACATTTCAGTGCAATAAGGAGGTTGGATGGTTAGCAAAGCTGGCAAAGGCCCGCCCATGGAAGGCCAACCACTGGTCCCCAGCCTCTGCACAAGAGGATAACTGTGTTTTCCATCCTCACAGTCAGCAGGCTGTGTGCCCAGAGGAAGGGACCACACGTAGTTGACAGGCTAGCCCAAGTGCAGGAGCGCACTTTCCTGGACTTGCGCAAATGCTCACAATCTGAATTTTCTCTTCTAACACCATCCGATAGTTTCTGTTGCTTTGCTGATGGCTTCCTCCACTGTGCTTTGTATAATACCCAGACAAGCCAAGCTCATTCCTGTAAGGCCTTTCACTTGATGCTCCCTCCTCTTAGAACATTCTTCCTTTGATCCACACCCCTGAGCCGTGTGCATGGCCCTTTCTCAACTGTCACCCCTCGGAGAAGCCTGCCCCACTTCGAGTCACTCTTCATCACATCATCCTGCTTTATTTCCTTTGTAGCACAATCCCCAGCTCAAATTAAAACCCATGATCTTCTTCATTTACTCAAGTTGTTCCAATCCCTACCCTACTCTAACGGAACTTCCAGGAAGTCAGGGCTCTTGCTGTCTCTTCGGTGAACGCTCCCCAGCACCCAGAACAGTTCCTGGCATACGGCAGTGTATCATTATTTGTTGAATAAATCCATGAATCAAGAAAAGGCCCTCGTGACTGAAACAAGATGGCAGCCTTGGAGCCAAATAGGCTGGGATTCTGAGGCATCCCCACCTCAAACTGGTGATGAGATGTTGGACAAGGTAACAAACCTCTCCTATTACTTTTAGTTTAAGACCCACCTCCATCCTTCCTCATGACTCCTGTAAGATTCACTGAAGTTTCCCTTGCTCACTTGCCTCTATAAAATTATATGCCCCCTTCCTTTTCTTTGAGACACTCCTCATTAATAAGCATTCTCCCCATTGCAAATAGTCATAATAAAATCACCTCCTTATTGCCCAGTGCATTCTGACTTCCACAATATTGTTCCCCTTGTAGAGTTAATATGAGGATTCAATGAAACAACATGTGTGAAAGTTGTATTGCACAGCACTTTCAATGTAATTTTTCCCCAGTGGGATCTGAATGATCTCCAATGATTCCCTGGATTGAGGCAGGGTATTGGTCTACTCACAGGTTAGAGAGAAATTAACCACAAAATGTATTCATAGTTACTCAGGACTCCAACCCCCACTACCTCTGCTCCCATGAAACCAAAAACAAAGTTTCTACCCTGTTATATGTGTGTATATATGTGTGTGTGTATGTATCTCCATGCATATATATACATACATATCTACTATACAGACACATTTCCAAATATATATTTTTGAATGTACATACATATGCATTAATATGCAAATATAATACACAACACATATTATAATATTAGAAACCATTTTGGTGTCGACTGTGTATTGTGTGACAAGCGCTATGTATTAGCTATGATTATTCCCATTTTTCAGATCTTAGAGAAGGTAAGGGATTTATCCAGGGTCCCACAACTAATTAGTGACAAAGCTGGGACTTGAAACCAGGTCTAGCTGAACCCAAAGTTCGTGCATTTTTTTCTCTACACTCTTGTCTTGCTAAATATTATTCATTAACATGTATCTTAGGTACCTGCTCTGGCCTTGTCATAAACAGAATATAAAAGATGGTTTATACAAATGTTGCCCTGCGAAAGCTCCCAATCTGCTTTTGACGCAAGATTGAGACCCCGGAACCACAAGGAGAATATATAAGGCAGGCTTAGCAAGTCAAGGCTCCAAGGAGAGGTTCAGAAAAGAGCAAGATAAATTTGCACTAAGGAGCCTGGAAGTTCACTGCTTTCTGTGTGTGTTCACTAAATAGACTAAATGAATAAATGATTTTAATTAATGTTTCAGGGGTACAGAGGGCTTTAAATTGGTCTTTAATTATGACTCACCCCAACATCTCTGGTCCTTCCATTGCCATAAAGATGAGAGTGAGGAGAGTCATTCGAACCTCAGTGGACTTCTCCTCGTGTATTTTCCACCTGCCACCACTCCTAGGAAGGCTGGATTTGCTTCCTGGGAAAAAGATGCTCAGCCAAGAACCCCAATCCTTTTGCAGGTGGCACTGTTCCTTCCAGCTCCCCACGTGACTATCTTCTAGGAGCCTCCCCCCTTCTGCTGAGGATTTTTAAGTTATGGAAATTAAGGAGCAGGCATATTCCTCAATTCCCTGCATGGCACGATGGCCATTAACCAATTAATGGCTGGGCAGGTGCCAGGCAGTAGGGTAATTATTAGATGGTAATTGCCATATCATTACAAGGTAAATATAGGGTCGGACTGTCATCCACCCCGAAGAGGGCAACTGGGAATTCATTTTATTCCTATTAAGCATAATTATTCCCCGCTCTCTGGGAACCTGTGATTTCCAATATAATTATTTTGTGTTTGCCAACTCCATCCACAAGGGATGGGGCTCAAAAGCAGACAATGCGGGGCAGCCTGGGGAGGTACGGGGCAAGAGCTTGAAACTCACAGCGGTGTCAGGGTTTAGAAGCTAAATCAGTTGGGCATCTCTGAAGGCAAAGGGGCCAAGTGAAAGAAAGAAAGAGAGAAGAGAGTTTCACTGATATTTAATAGAATCCTCTTGTCTGAATGTCCCCCCAAAACCTAAATTATATAGGTTTTCATTACCCCAAATCTCCCATAGACGGTATCATTCACTCATTCACCAAGTGTCAGGTACCATGCCTAGCACTGGAGATAGAAGGAAAATAGAACAGGGAACCTGTTTTTAAGGGCCAAGTAGTGGCAGAAAACACACTATCCTCGTTCCTCATTTGACAGGAATGGAAACTGAGGTTCCCTGATTGGCTACCTTTGCTCAGCTCTCTCCAAGGAATAGAATTAACAGTCCAAAAAGCAGAAGGTCATCTACAATGCCAAAAGGTGCAAACCGAGAACTTTCGATGCTTGACAGGAGCTGTGCAGGTGTGACAATTGAGACATAAAGTTGACAAAGAACCCATAAGCGCTGCTGGGTGAGGTGATGAAGAGCAATGTTCCCAGCCATGGAAGACGTGAAGCTCTGACCTGGTGCCATCTGCAAGATCCAGAGACACCACTTTTCATGCTAATGTGTAATAATGCCATATATCACCTTTAAAGAGAACTTGACTGTAATAAACATTTACACCAAAACTATTTCCTATAAATCAAGCAACAAATCCCTGGCCTATCTGAGACACATTTTGTGTCTGGGAGTCTTGCTATTAAATCAAGTATTGTAATTTGCTTCAGAAATGTTTTGCCAAAAGGTTAAAATGTACATATCCGTAGCTCGTCCATCTCATGGGTTGGTGGGAAAGCCTTTCGGTTTTTTCTTTATGATCCAAGCCTTCTTTCAATTTCCCAACTGTATTCTCTACCGGTTATAAGGTAGACTCTAAGGCACTAGATTTAGAGAGATGGGTTGTTGGTTGCCTCCACAAGAGGAGGCAGAGGGATTAACTCCATCCAAGACTTTTGATTTCCTACCAGTGATATTAAATAAAAGAAATTATAACAACAACAAAAATATTACAATGGCAAGTACGTTAATAAACCTATTACACGCTAGGCACGGAGACGGCATGACGGGCAAAGGGGATGGGAGGGGCAGGGGCCCTGCCTTCTGGGAATTTATAGTCGAGCAATTCCAAGAACCTTTACACGTAATCTTTGCAACCTGGTAGAATTATCCTCATTTTATTGATGAGCTTAAGTGAACTGTTCCACGTCCCCCAGTTAGAAGTAGGCAAGAGAGGGCTGGTTACAGGGCTCTTTCTACCACCCCACATCACTCACTGCATACAAGGAAACATACAGTAGCTCCCCCATCTCCCCCCATATCTGCCATTTAGCTTTCCGTGATTTGTTATCTGTGGTCAACCACAGTCCAGAAGCAGGCGATCCTCCCTCTGACACATTTCATCAGAAGGGCATTAGAAACCTAACACTGCGCCCCAATGCCTACATCCTTGCCCTCACTTCATCTTATCACATAGGCATTTCATCATCTCACACCATCACAAGAATAGGAAGGGTGAGTACAGTACAATAAGATATTCTGAGAGAAGGAGACAGAGACCACATTCACGTAATTATTATGACAATATATTGTTATAGTTGTTCTATTTTATTATTACTTATTGTTGTTAATCTCCTACTGTGCCTAACTGACAAATTAAACTTTGTCATAGGTAGGTACCTATAGGGAAAATCATAGTGTATACAGGGTTCGGTACCTATCCACGGGTTCAGGCATCCACTGGGGGTCCTAGAACATACCCCCCATCGACAAGGGGGACTACTGTACCTAGTTCTCAGAACACTAAAAAAAATCGTCTGCCCCAAGTCCCAGCTAGCCCTGCATATATAATGTGTTGTCTACTGTCTACTGGGCCTGCCAATAATCGCTCTTCGATTGTTTATTATCTTTGGGGCACAGAGTTACCATAGCAGTAAAATTTATACTCAACAATGCAGTACTCCTATGATTTTCAACTAAATGGAATTACTATTTTTGTTTGTTTTAAAGCCAGAGCAATAAAATAGGCTCCTAACAATAATCTTGCAGTTTTTTATGTCTTTAAAATTTACTGGAAGTGATAACTATAATAACAGAATGCCTGTAAACAACAAACGGCCTTCTCAGAAAAAGGGGGGCTTTGGTTTCCATCACGATGGGGCCCACAGAGTGATGGATGGAAGCATAGAAAGAAAAGGTTGAGATCCACTGTAACCTTGGAGTCCAGAGGGGTCTGAACCATACGAATCCAATCCTAGATGTTTGACGACCTAAAGAATAAAGAGCCATCCCTTCTCCCTGCCAGGAACATCCAAGAAGGTGATCAGTAAGGCGAAAGGAAGTTGAAGAACAACTAGATGTGCCAGATGTTCTGGCTACTCCTTACCATGTTTCTCCTTTGGGAAGGTGGATATGAATGATATAGGCCATGCCTCTCATTCTTGTATGCCACACCTTGGTTTCTAGCCCAAAGTGTGAAGACCAATTGAAAGACAAAGGCAGACAAAAGAAGAAACAGAGAGTGAACAAGATGGTAGGCCAAATCTGGAACCCTCTCTGAGATTAAGACCACCTGAAATATGAGGAGTTTCAGAAGATGTCCTCCCCAAGAATCTCAATCTATGGCTTTAAAATTTTGCCTGGATAGCTCACCATTTCATTGGGTTAAGACATAACTTCAGAAGGGCCATGCCAAATTACAAGTATGTTACCACTGGCACAATATATTCACCTTCTAGTAGAGGTCAGTTTCTCAATCTAGCGATCTCTAGGAGGAACACGCTTCCGGAATAAATAAAGAAATAAAGAAATTTTTTTTCTTTCTAAATAAAGAAAACTCAGTAGGGGGTGGGAGAGCAACATAACCTAGAAAACATTTCAGTCTAGAGGAGGAGGGCAGGCTTGGCTGAGCCATCAAAAGGAGAATGGAGAAAGCCTGGACAAGAGGAGGAGAAAAGAAAGGGGCATGGGTTCAAGAAGGTGGTGAAGGGAGGGAAAACTCCCTCACCCAAAACAGAGGCTCTAAATGTAAAAGTGGGAGAGAAAGTGGGGGCAGTAATACTGGAGCATGGGGGCCACCGTGGGCCTGGGCACTCGACTGGAGAGCCTAGAATGGAAAACGACTATCAAAAGCCAGACTTCAGGGGGATGCCCAAAGATAAGAGAATGCTTTGAAGGGGTATATGTTCAAGAGCCTAGAAGGGCATGGAGACTGAGTAGCCCAAAGTTCAAGGCATGAGGAATAAGTCAGCCAGCCTATAAATGTGGTCATCTGAGTCACACTAAATTAAGTGACCATGTTGTGATTATGGAGCTTGCCAACCAGTATGTATTCTACACCCAGGATTTCCTTACACACACCTGGTGGACCTAGCTCAGGATGCATGGATGTCCTGCTAGGAAATGAGACAAAGTATTCCTGTGAGGAGGTAGAAGTTGCCCAGAGGGATCCTTGGCCCAGCACAGACATTGGGTCAAAGGAAGTAGCTGAGGGACTAGGGACCCGCTCTCTGATTTCCCCGCCTTCAGCATGCACCCATCCCCGCTTCACTCTTAGCTACCCACAGCTTGCCCATATTATCTTCACCCTCACCCCCATCCTGGTCTGAAATTAATCAAATCCACTCTATTTCACCAGCAACATCCAAGCCTGATTGCTCAGCTCCACCACTGGGCTTCAGATGGCAAGGAAGAGGCTGGACCCTCTGCCTATCTGAGAGTCCTCAGGACCTCAGCTTAGCTGGGCCAGGTCCCAGCAGCATACAGCCACCTCCTCTGATCCCATTGTTGGGGGACATCAAGTTTGATCAAGCTGAGCCTAACATCTGAAGAGTGAGAGGCCCAGCTTGGGAGCCGTTGGATAGGTGGCTTTGAAGGGAAGAAGCAGACATGGCAAGAAGAGATTTAGTGTCTGCTCTGCTGCAGGCTTCCACAGAATAGACAAGTGACTCTGAAGCAAGCTGGGGCTCTAGGGGCACATGTCTGAGTACACTGTGGGGTACACATTGGCATCTGCTACTGAACTGATTCATGCAAGTGATAGCCAACTCTCTGTAGAGCCACGTGGAAAATAATCCATGGCCCTCCCCCACCATTCAGCACATTTTTAGGGCTCTCTCCAGATGGTCCAAGTTCCCACGAGATTTGCCCACCCACATTCTCTGCCTCTTCAAACCCTACCCATTCTTTTAAAGCCTACCCCAACTCCCTCACCCTTCATGACCTCCAGCCCAGGAGGCCCTCTTAACCTTAAGAACTCATGTTGCCTGTCTCCATACGTGGCTTTTGTCATGGGCTCCCCTCTCAGAGGCTGGCTCACTTTTCAGGTCCTATTATCACAAAGGGAATGTAAGCTCCTTGACCCTGTCATACACTGCTCTAGCGTCCCCTAGAGGCCCCCATAAGTACATGCTCAATAAAAAAACTTCGTTAATCTGTATCAATAAAAATGGTGATCTCTTATAGGTTCTCACAGAGAAAGAACTGATAACAGTTCAAGCTCTAGCTCTTTTCTGCTAGGTGAGCTCAACTTACTTAGCTTTTGTGAGCCCCCATTTCTTCATGGGTGCAATGAAAAAATTGACAAACAGATAAACAAAACAAATCAGACTCTTAAATACAAAGAACAAACTGGTGGTTGATGGAAGGGAGGAAAGTGGGGGGACAGGCGAAATAGGTGAAGGGGATTAAGAGGTACAAACCTCCAGTTATGAAATAAATAAGTCACAGGGATCAAAAGTACAGCATAGGGAATACAGTCAATAATATCGTAATAGTTTTGTATGGTGACAGAGGGTAACTACACTTACCATGGTGAGCATTTCATAATGTATGTAATTGTTAAATCACTATACTGTGCACCTGAAACTAATATTACATGTCAACTATACTTCAATCAAAACTACAATAAATAAATAATTGGGCCCTACCTCATGCTTTGAATTCAATGAAATCATATGTGTTTAGGGTTTAAAACCATAATGGACATGTAATAGATCTTCAAACAGTGCTAGCCTGGTCCCACCCACCCCACAAATTTGTTCAGTGCTTTTAATTTAACAAAACTCTTTCCTATACACCACCTTACACAATCCTCACATGAGGTATAGTCTATTAGCATACCCGTTTTACAGGTGAAGAAACTGAGGTCTGGGGAGTTGATGTAACTCTAACCCAAGACAACACCACTGGGAAATACTAGAAACAGCCTTCCAGTAGGGTCCTGCTGACTTCAAAGTCCAGGCTGCCTGGCTGGGATCCTGTGACAACGCAGTGCCTAGAGATGGTGCCCTGTTAGGGTGCATGTGGGTTAGTGTACAGTGAGAGAATGGAGATAGAAAGGCAGACGGAGTTTCAGGGGCTGTGGTGGTACTCCAGCTGGGAAGCAGCAGCTTTCTCACACTGAACCCCCCCTCTCCCCCCATGGCAGTAAGAGTACAAGGCCAGCAGGATCCAGGGGTGACAGCATCCTGCATGGGTGGTTTTGCCTCAGTCGGGATACTAAGGAATTCAGGTCGCAGCCAGTCACCATGGCGATAGTGATGGAGAAGAATCAAGCAATGAGCTCTTTTGGGCCCAGCCCTTCTGCTAGAGACAGAGAAACAAGACTCTCCAGGCACTTCTTGATTCCCTAGCTTTGAACCACCACTCCCTGCCCCAGAGACAAAGCCCTCCTTATAGTAGCACCACCACAAGACTATGGGGAAGGGGAAATAAGCGAGGGAAATTCAGGGGAACCAAGAGAGTCCCCACTGCCCCCAGTGTCTCCCCACGATTATAAATGCCTCCTGCAGATATTCACTGTAAGGCTTTGAGGAGGTGGGGGGTGGGCAGGGCATGGGTTGATGGACACCAGCTTGTACCAAACATTGTGCTACATCCTGGAAGTCCATGGTCTCCTTTGATGATCTCACAACATCCCTCATGAGGGAGGTATTGGTATCTCCATTTTACAGGTAAAGAAACTGAGACTCAGAGGTTGAGCACACCCCAGTGCTTAGCTCAGGATGACTTTGAGCCCAGCCCCGTTGGACTCAAAATCTGTGACTTTGAAGGGGTAACCTGTCCACATTTTATCACCTAACCCTTTGGGGAATGGAGCTACGGCTGCTGGTTGGGAGGAAAGCTAAGGAAAGGGGACATGTTTTGGGGCAGGGCTGGTTCACAGGTGGAAGGTGGGCCATTGCTAGGGGCAAAGCATCGGAGCCAAAGTTCAACTGAAGGAGCCATGATCTAGCCTTGCCTTCTCCCTCTAGTCCTCCCCAAGGTCTCCCTCTCACACGCCTTCTCCTGGGAACATGACAGGATGAAGGAGGAAGGTGAGGTGGGTATATACCCTGGCACCCACATGGAGAGAGCGGCTGGGTGGATGGGGAGAAGAAGGGGAAGCCAAGCAGAGACCATCCCCCTACCTGCCTTCAGACTTATATTTAAAAAATCGGGGAAATAATTCAGGGATGGAGAGGATTTATTAAATTGGATAAGTCCTGGCTACAGCCTTCTTTTCAGGCTTTGAGTGGTGTGTGTATTTTTTTTTCATTAAGGCTGCATAATAAAATAATTGCATAATTAGTAAGGAATTTGTTACCTTTCAGGGAAGAGTCTTTAATCCCCCTGAAGAACACCTCCCCTCCCCCAAGCTCTGTCTCTGTGAGGACTAAGGAGGAAATAAGGTAGGGGGGGAAAGATGGCTTCCTTTCCCATGGACAACTCCTAGAGGTGAGAAATGAAGATCACTTCCCACCCCCACCCTATCTCTGAACTTGCCTAATTATCACCGCCGAATCACTGCTGGCCTGGGCCCACAGAGCCTGCAGGTCATTCTGTTCACCATCCTTCTAGACTCCTGTCATGGCCCCCACCAATGTTTCCCCAATGTCTGCTTCTCAGGCTCATCAGAATCTTGATAAAAATCTTGGTAGTTTCCTGGGCTCCGTTCCTATATAATCCAGGGGAGGAATGGAATTGCAGACTTCTGCCTTTAGCATTACCTGGAGATTGTTATTCGTACTAAAGTTTGAGCACCACTGTCCATTCCTAACCTTGTGCAGTGGGGCAGAGTGTCAGGAGGAGGAGGATTTGGTGCTGATGGGGGAGAGCCCAGGAGGGCGGTGAGGTCCCTTCATTCTCTCCAGGACATGAACAGGTAGGGAGACCCAAGCCTACCTACTGTCCCTTCTCCCACGTGTATTTCCAATCTGAAAATGGGGGATTGTGCCAGATCATCTAAGGTCCCTTCCAGCTAACAGTCTTTGATTCAATGGCCTGTTATCAACCAACTCCTTATCATCTGTCATCTTCTACTCTGATCTATTATCCCTCCCAGGTTCAGGCAGAAGTGACCCTATGATTTTGATGAGAGAAGAGACAAGTCTGGACAGGTTAATCCTGGAAAGGACTCTCCTCTTCAGATTCCAAAACTAAAAGCTCCGGTCCTTAGTCAGACGCAAACATCCCTGGGAGAGGTAAGCAGCAGGTGGCTTCTTTATTCTATACAGCAGGTTTCATAGGAGGAGGATGGAAAGAAACATTGAACACTGCTCAGAGACGAAAGAGGTGAGAGAACAGAGAAATGGAGTGACGTGAGTGGTGTGGCGTCCAGAGTCCCATGTGCCAGTCCTAACTCTGCAGGTATACATGCATGATGACAGCATTGGATTTGGCCTCAGCCTGTGAGTCTGGAAAACTAGAGATGTGAAGATATCCCCTATCTTTGGTGTTCCGGAAAAAGCTTCCTGCAAAAACCTCCCTTTCCCATATGACTTAGAAGAGACCCAGAGATGCCTGCCCCCCCACCCCGTTTCCCTGTGACAAGGCCAGACACAGACCCTCAACATGCCCTTCCTCTGCCTCATAAATGATTAGCCGAACTGCTCGTTCCCACTGATCAGCTGGAACAAAATGCTTGTTAACCAAACTTGGGTTCTGCTTCTCTCTCCACACCCTTGAATTTCGGCCCACCTTCATCCTGAGCCAGCAGACAGCTCCTCCTGAGGACAGGCCAGCCTCAGGGTCAACCATTCTCCTGTCTACTGTCCCACCACGTCATCTTTTGCCCCACTGCCCCACACCTGCGTCTTCTAGCTTGTTGACTCCTGTGTATGAAAGAAAACCCCTGTTGGCCCCACTTACTGGCCGCTTACAGTTCTTAGGGTCAGATCATTCTCCCTCTCCTATGCAATCCAGGTGTCCCCTGCTATCCAAAAGTAGAGCGTTCCCATGAAACCTTTTCTGAGCCGAAATGGTACAAAGTAAAGAAGCAAATTAATATGAATTTTTATGGAAAAATTTTTGAGCATTCCCCAGACCCAAAAAATAACCTCTCTCAGGCTTTTCGGATACCTTAGGACACATCTTGCTAAGAGATGCACAAAATAAATCGAGATAATGCTCTCAGACATTCAGAGCCCTGACAGCGGGATGCTGAGATGCTGAGTGCAGCTCCCAGGAAGGAGCTCGGGGAGACCCTTCTCCCCACTCAGGGTGCGGCTGCCTCCATAATGGCTCGCCGCAAAACAAATGCTGAACGGTACTTTTGCTTTTTGCCTTTTCTCATATAAGCAAAAATCCTCTTTGGGTGCCTTCGGTTGGTGAAAACAGGTACTAAAGTAGGTCTTTCATAAAAGTGACGAGGCCTAAGTCGAACTTCCGGAAAGCACCTGTAGTCCCTTTCCCTGCCCGGAAAGAATCCTTTCAACTACAATCTCTCCTTCCTACGCGCGGAATTGTTTTTTATTCGACAATGACCACGGGCAAGGCATTTTACTAGAGTTTCCACATCTGTCAAGCAAGAAAAATATACCATAAAGTTGTAAAATGAAAGACAGAGCGTATATAAAAGCACTTTATATGCATAAGAGAATCTAGTCCTGGAGGGCACTCAAATCCCCCACCCTTGGTTTCCCTCCAAAGATCCGGGCCTGTGCCCGCCCTGCCTGCACTCCACCCCTGCTCGGTGCCACTCAAGCTTCCGGGGGCCAGTTCAGCTATACGGTCTCAATCCAGAAAGCCACCGCTCCCTTCCCCAGGCGCATCCATCCCTCATTCATCACTGTCACATCCCACAGAGGGCTTTTATTTAACAACCAATTTATTTCCAATTTAACTAATCTGGGGATGGGCATCTCTCTCGCAGGCAAACCAACGATGCCTGGGTTGTAAATAGACTTACCGACGAGTGTGCTAGATAATATAAACTCCCGGCAGCATCAGAGGAGAGGGGAGAGGAGAAGAGAGGGGTCAGGAGATTGCACAGTGATAAAATATGCAAGCCCCCTAGGCAAACCACCCCTGCCACCCTCCCTCCCAGCCCCTGCACTCTGGGCTGCTTGGAATTATTTATTTGTCTCACTGATTCCTGGCTCACCTTGAGCCCCCACAAAGGCTTCATAAACAAAGTATGAGCTGCTAATTGGGGGCTCGGTTGGAACACACAGGTGGTTGAGGAGGTAGTCATCAGTCTGGCCCCAGGGGCCAGGCTCCCCTAACCCACTCCGCCTTGCAGCCAAGCTGCTTGCACTTGAGTGGAACAATGGCCCCAGATGAGAGGAGTCTTGCTCTTGGAGAGGAGCAGTTCATCAGTAGTCTGCACGGCCTAGGCTGCTCGAGGAATACATATTGATCGCTGGAGGTATCAGAGAGCAGAAGGGCTTTGTCTACAAGGCACACAGGGCTGGGGTGAGGCTCAAGGTTCTCCCCAGCCTAGGTGGGCTGAGGTGGATCAGCAAGAGGCCCAGAGGCTGCCTCAGTGTCTCCGTTCCCCAGCCCTCCCCCTTTCACTAGATTTCTCAGGCTCTGTACAGATCCCCCCATAATCTCATCCAGGGCAGGGGGAAGGAGAAGAGGTGTTGCATTAGGAAATGGGGTTTTAGAAAGAGTGGTCACTTACTGGCTGGGTGATGTGGGCTGAGTCACCTGACCTCCCAGCTCAGTGCCCTTCCCTGAAATGAAGACCTTGAACTAGATCAGATGATTTCTGAGATGTCTCCCCACTCAACCACTTACAGGTGGAGCCACAGAGAAGGCCACTGGGCTGCCGAGGGAGATTTATCTTCACCTCGGCCGCACACGGAGGCCTGACAGCGCGACTTTAAATTACACCTCCTAAACTCTGCTTCACTCGGCACTTTCTCGGGTTACCTCGGAGGGCAGAGCAAGTTTATGTTAAACAAACAGCGCTGGGTTATTAGGAGCAATATTTATAGTGGTTGTGTGACCTTAGGGAATGGGGATGGATTCCCTCCCAGGCCAGGCCTCCAGGGAGGACGGTCCCTGCTGAGCAGCTCTGTCCGCCCCTAGGACAGGAGGCACCCCACCCCAGATCGATCGCTCCCTGATTTCTTCTCTCCGCAACGGCCATAATTCCATGCCTATAGCATGCTCCCGGTGTCTGGGGAAAACCAGCTTGCAAGCCTGCTGATTCCATTTAAAAGGATGATGTATGTGGGAATGATTTGTAGTTGGATCTCCAACTCAACCCTAAACCAATTAGAAGAGGGTGTGTTTATTGAGAGAGCCAGGGGCATCCCTTTCAGAGCCGACTTCGGGATGCTCATTGAAAGTTAGAGACCCGGGTGGTAGGTTGGAACTCTGCCTCTCAAGAGCAGGGAGAGTCCAGGGACAACAGGCCCCATCTGGCAGAGCAGGCATTCTCTGGGGAGGAAGCTGAGGACAGAAAGAGGAGAGAAGGGATAAGGCTTCCTCGCCCCTTCCCTTCCCCCACATCCCAATGCTACACGGCTGGATTCCTCTAGTGGCCAGAAATATTTAATCGAATACTTTTGTTTGGATCTTGCCTCCCTGGTAACCGGAAGATGTTACCATGGCAGTCCCTGAGTAATACATCTCGATTATTTATGGTCTTGAAAAGAGGGTGGGGAACCACTCCAGGCCCCACAGAAGCAGCAGGAAGGTAGAGGTAGAGGCTGCTTCCTCCCCTCACTGTTCCCAGCGGCCCCAGAAGAAAGGGAGTAAGAAGATGCCAGCTTGGTTGGCTGGAAAGAGCTCAAAGCCATTTGGCGTGGAAAAATCTCCCCTCCCCATTCCTCCCTTTATGCCCCTTGGAGCTTTCCTGTCCCCTAGCCCTTCTATTCACCCAGTTCTCCCAGATCATGCCCTACTCCCCAGGGAACAGGCCCGGGATGGATGGGGGCAGTCAAGAGTATCTGGGGACTTGGGCCCCAGGTTCTAGCGTGAGCTGGGCTGGAATCCCACTCACACCAGTATTACTACATCTGTGACCTCAGGCACATGACCTGGCCTTCCAAAGCCTCCACATCCTCCGGTGTCAAATGAGAATAAGAACGGGTCTCATTTCAGAGTTATTAGGAGGGCTAAGTGAAAGAATGCATAGAAAGCTGTTGGTATGGGACCTGGCACATAGCAAGTGCTCAATAAATCATAACTGTTCTATAGAAATTACACTATCAACCACCCTAGCACATCCTTGTTTGTGGAGAGAAGTCAGGATTGTCGAGAGGGCAGCAAGGGACAGGAACACAGAGCTGGGGAGGGGAGAGATACTGGAGGTGGGGGAGAGCAGCTCTCTTCTCCAGTCCAGCCGTCTTGAGTCAGAGAAGCAGCAGGAACCCCATTAGCCAAATCAAACCTGGAGAATTTGTTTTTCCCATTTCCCTCATGCCTACACGTCAGGGCACCCACCCATAGCTAAGAGCAGGTAGAGGACGGGGCGCCTGGGTGGCTCAGTCGTTAAGCGTCTTCCTTCGGCTCAGGTCATGGTCCCAGGGTCCTGGGATCGAGCCCTGCATCGGGCTCCCTGCTCCACAGGAAGCCTGCTTCTCCCTCTCCCTCTCCCACTCCCCCTGCTTGTGTTCCCTCTCTCGCCGTTGTCTCTCTCTGTCAAATAAATACATAAAATCTTAAAAAAAAAAAAAGTGCAGATAGAGGACATCTCCCATCCAAACTGGGCCCCTGGCTCACAGACTCTGACGCCCACTGTACTGTTGGCATTCCTGACGTGGCCCTTCCACCAATGACCCCCGACAACCATGGCCCAGTACACAGAACACGATGGCCGAGGGTAATCCCAGGTGAGAACCACCACCAAGGAGACCACTGGAACTCTGGCAACCTGGGGATTCTCTGACCAAGGGGAGGAAGCCAGACAACAGCTGACAGCTGTCTCTACAAGGCCCTTCTCCCCTGCCTCTCCTGATGCCGACACTTGCCCAGAGCCCCAGTGGTTCTTCCTTCGTTCTGGGGAGCGGGGGACAGTCCCAGGCTCTCCTGCCCTCAGCCGCAGGGTCCGTGACTCAGCTTGACTTCTGGGCTGTCAGGGGGCATCCTTCTTGCCTCTGCTGGCCTGGCCCATATTTATGATGAATCTTTAGTACGTAGCAATGCCTGGCACATACTAGGTGTGAAACATATTTTGAATGAATGAATGACACTTAGGGGCTCATCGTACTAGAATCACGGATTCTTGGTATGAGAAGCAGAACTCAGACTATCTACAGTCAGGATGGAAAGAGAGTCCCTCCTTACTTACATATGCTAACACTTCTGTACATTTATGGTGATGTGAGGCTGGAAAGTTGTATGTTTTAGACTAAGACTGAACTACCCTCTACTAGAGAGGAAAATGATGGTGCTCCTGTGTGTGTGTGTGTGTGTGTGTGTGTGTGTGTGTGTGTGTACATGTGAGCATGTGTGTGTGCATCGGGGCAGGACTGGAAGGGGCATCACACTGTTCACTCTGCAGCCCCTTCTATGAAGGAGAGGTAACTGAATAGGTCACAGAGATGTGGAGGCCTGAGCAGAGCAGATAGGAAGGGTCTGGAAGATCTAGACCAGTGGCCCCAATCCATGGTCCTCAGACTCGTACAGGCTCCCACAGGTAGTAACAGGGGCTCAGGAGCTATTTTTAATATTTCTGTATGCCTAGCAGAAACGACACACTTACCAAAGATAAGGCCGCACAGACTGCTAACTGAGACATCATTTCTTTGCTTTTGGCTGGAATTATATCAACTCAGTGTGATAACACTGCTAATCTCACGCTGATCTGAACCCCTGATTGGCAGTCATACATGGCTTTGATTAATAAAAAATGGGAAAACAAATTATTACTTGATAAACGTAGTTTGTTTGCCAGACAAAAATCTTTAAAAATACAGGGTGCTTGGAGCAGAGGGAGGGAGAGGTTCCGTGACTGTTGAGAACTCAGACTCTGGACTCAGACGCTCGGATTCAAATCCTGGCTCCACAACCTACAGTGAGTAGTGCCCGTCTCTTAATTCCTTAAGCCTCAGTTTTTTTATCCACAAAATGGGAATCATAATAATATCCATCTCATAGAGTTCTTATGAGGATTAAAGGAGACCCTGCCGAGACAGTACTCAGCTCACTGTCGGGCACGTAGGAAGTGTGCATCAAATACCAGCTCTTACCATCACAACCCCTATTACTGCTCTTACTATGAGTGGGAGGGTGAAAAATCTGGGCAACTCCAGGCTAACTCATTCTTGAGGTTCAAGATATACCCAACACCACTGCTCTTACGGTGAGAACTAGAGGTAACTGACCCTCTACCCATAAGTCAGAACTCACCCCAGGGGTAGCAAGTGTCTGAGGACTGAGGGTGTTAAGAAGAGGATTTGTAACCCGTTGACCTGCTCCCCACTGACAGGGACCCCTGATTGGTCCCATGAGGCCAGAAATTAGGAAGGATGGCCTCCAGGCCAGGTGACAGGATATTAGACTTAAGGTGTTATTTTCTACGGCTGCATAACAAATTGCCACAAATTTATCGGCTTAAAACAACACTCGTTTACTATCTCCCCCTCTGTGGGTCAGAAGTGTGGGTATGCTCAATTGAGTTCTCGGTCAGGTCTCACAAAGCTAACATCAAGGTGTGGGTCAGCCTGGTCCCTCACCTGGAGGCTCTGGGGAAGATTCCACCTCAGGTTGTTGGCCAAATGCAGCTCCTATGGCTGTAGGACTGAGGTCCTGATTCTTTTCCTTGCTGACAGTCAGCTGGGGAGCCCTCCCTTCCTACAGGCTGCCCATGTGCCTCACTCACTGCGTGGGCTACTCCATCTTCAAGCCTGCATGACTCACTCAATCGCTCTCATACTTCTCTCTGGAAAAACTCCGCTTTTAAAGGAGTCCTTTGATTAGATTAGCCCACCCCAATAATCTCCTTATCTCAAGGTCAACTGTGTCGTGAAATAATCACAGGAGTGATGTCATGCTCACAAGGAAGGGTGGTGGTCCCTGGGGTCATTCTTAGAATTCTGCCTACCACATGGAGGATATCAGGGGGCAGGCGGCCTCTGGGGAATTGTGTATTTCAATCAGTTCAAGGGGGCATAGTCATC
This sequence comes from Zalophus californianus, assembly GCF_009762305.2. Taxonomy (NCBI): domain Eukaryota; kingdom Metazoa; phylum Chordata; class Mammalia; order Carnivora; family Otariidae; genus Zalophus; species Zalophus californianus. Next base: position 13,155,541 of record NC_045605.1, read on the forward strand.
AGGAAGGAATATTGGTAACCCAGGTCAATACCCACCAACCCCAGTTTCCCCCGGGAGCCTGGAGAGCAGGGCTGATGTGAGCGTATGCCGCCCAGAACTGCGTGCCCTGGAAGGCAGATGCCCATTTGCTCCTGGCTGTACTCCCCTTTCCTCCATCCCAGCGCGGACTAAGCCGCCTTGTCAGTGCCTCTGCCCATCTGCAGGAGGAAAGCCTTTTGTTATTAGCTCTCTTCTTCCTCTCCTCTGCTGGCTTCTGTTCAAAACCCCATGACTCCTCTGTGGCCATGGCCCAACCTCTGAGACTTAGGTGTTCTCTCGTGTCTCATTGGCCGTGAAGTAAGCCTCACATTAACCCTTCGTGGGTCCAAGACCCCTGTCTCTTGACAGTAGATATTGCTCTAGGGCCTTTGTTCCCAATGCACACTCCCATTCCACCTGCCTCCTGTGTGCCAAGCCACATCTTGCATGCCCCCGGACCAGCCCGTTCAGGTGGGCCTTCCACTCGGGAGCCTTCTGGAACACATTTCTGCCTCCCCATGGGTCCCCCAGGCTAGGTGCCCTCTGTGTTGTCAGCATCGTGCTACAAAGCTCTCAGGCATCTCTGCATCTCTGCATGTCTACCTCTCTGCTTCCCCATCCCCGGGGGGCAAGGACAAGGCATGATCAGCAGCCCCTGGTCCTGGTTATGTACCAGAGTCACCTGCGGAATTGGCAGAAACACAGATTTCCGGGTCCCACTCTGGGAGGAGTGATTTGAAGCGCTGCACTGGTTCCAGGCTCTGTATTACTAGGGAGCCCCAAAGGCAGTTCTGGGTGGCCAGCCAACCGGGGAGCCCTGGCCGTCCCAGATCTAACGTCCTATGTTCTAGAAACCTCCAGGCCACAAACGAGCCAGACAACTCACAGCCCTCTCTCTCTGAGGCCCCTCCGCTGGACACAAACACCTCTTGAGGAAGAGGCAGGGAGGGGCATTCCACCACCAGGCTCTCTAGAGCATTTGAAGTCATTTCCAATGTCTGTTCTGTCTCAGCAACAAGTCTGCCTGAGTGTAATGGAATCCTCCTTGCTCTCTGGGATAAAGGAAAGTGTCCTTTCAGTCACACAGCCTCGATGGGGAGGGTCAGGGGACCATTCCCTCAGGACTTGGCCCCTTCCCACTCCTGAGGTCGCTTCCAGCCAAGGTGCTCCGAGCAGCCGATTGTCTCGTTTGCCTGGTTGTTACGGAGAGATCCGACACACAGGCAATCAAACCCCTTAGCTCACCTGCCAGAGGAAGAGAGCGAGCGACAAGTGTAATAGTGGGGAGAGAACAGATATTCCATGTCACTCGGCTCACATTATCCCCCATAATGAGCTCAGCCCGACAGCGGCTCCCACGGCTCCCACGGCTCACACGGGTACCGCAGTGCAGGGAGCCCAGAGGAGGCGTCTCCGCGGCTGCAGGTCGGGGGCCGTGCCAGCCTCCCTCCCGGCTCCGGCCTCCCTCTTGCTGAACAGGCCCGGAAACCAAGCCGGCCCTGAAGCAGGAGGTTTGGCTCCCCATGGAAATGGACAGAGTTACAAGAGCCTTTTGTCTTCACAGCCCTGCTTCTCACACACGTGGAAACTGAGGTAATCCTCCAGTCAGATAGGAGCTGTAAAGGACCTGGCTTGTGTGTGTGTTTGTGTGTGTGTGTGTGTGTGTGTGTGTGTGAGAGAGAGAGAGAGAGAGAGAGAGAGAGAGAGAGAGAGAGAGAGAGAGAGGCTGAGCTTCGCCATCCATGTCTGGGAGATAAAGCTCCTTAATCACACAGTGCCTAATGAACAATGCACATTTTAGAAGGGCCAGATTGTCAGGGAGGGCCAAGACCTGGGCGGAGGCCACCAGGAGGAGAGGGGAGCTACAGCAGGCTCCAGAGGGGAGACAGGACCCTGCTACAGGTATTAGGAGGCATCAGAGTGTGGCAGGGGTTCACTCTCGAGGGGAGAGCTGGTGCCCACTCTGGCTTGGGGAGGGCCAGCGGGGTCACTAACATCATGCCTCTCCCATGAGCTCCTGCCCATCTTAGGAGAGGCAAGGTCAGGGCTAGGTGGGGTCAGGGCCAGCAAGCCAGACTTGGAATCAGGTCTCTAAGTTCTTAGAGATGTGAAGATTTCCTAAAGCCTTGCAGGTGGGGTCAGGAGAGGTGGGTCCCAAGCCCAGCGGCCCTCCAACCAGTAGTATGGCTTTGGGTGAGCAGCCACCCCTCCCCCGCACCCCCCTCCCACCTCTCACCAGCTGCCTTTCCTAAGGCCCTGGGTGTTGGGCTGCTCTTTGAACTGGGGAGGGGGAGGAGCAACGTTGCCCCTCCTCTCCTCTGGGGTCAGGTTCTAGCCCCCGCCAGGGCTGAGGAAGGAGGCAGGGAGAGGCAGGGGAAGCTTCCTTCTTGCACTAATACAATGTTGATTCGCCCAGTGGCTCGGACAGGGCTTTGTGTCCCGAAGAGCAGCTCCCTCCCCGGCTCCCACACGGGATTTCCCTAGGAGCCCGCAGGTGGCAAAATAAAACAAAACTATCAATTCTCTAATTGTATTCTTTTTCTTCCCCAGAGCACAGTAAACCCATTCTCAGCTAACTCCTGGATCTGCTGTCCCCCTCCCACTCTCTGCTGCAGGTGGAGAGCCCACAGCCTGGGAAGGGTCAGGAGCCTAGAGGGGAAGAGAGGTCCACCCCTCCCCACTGAGGCTGCAGATCTGTCTGCCGTCTAGCCGACCTCCCCACTGGCCTCTCTCCTCCCCCAGCCCATGGCTGGGCTCCTCAGGCTGGGCCGGGCCCAATGAGTCCGAGCCCCAGAGCCCCATTCGGCTGGGTCTGTCTGGCTGGATGCTTCAGGATGCCGGGAGGGGAGGGCGAGGGAAAGAAACAACCTGGGGAAAGAAAGAAGCAAGGCCTAGGAAGAAATCTCAGTGGTTCCTGAGCATTAAATGAGTTGATGTTTAAATGAGATGCAAATGACATGCAAATGAGCCTCTCGTACTTTTGAAAAGAAGCACCAGCATTTTGGCCTAGAGAATAGCTCTTCATCTCTCTGCAGCCAGATCTATCCAGAGTGACCTCTCTTCCAGCACTCTCTGCTGCAGTGATGAGCTGCCCAGCAGCCTGAAGCCAGGTCCCTGCCCCACTAGGGCCATCGGGGAACCACCCGCCCCTGTGCCTTCTGCTCCCCAGAGAGCATCTGCTGACCACTTCCCTTTCTATGTTCCCCACAAGCCGAAGGGGTAAGGGGCGAAGGCACACCCCCAGATCTAGAATTCACAGCACCACACAAGTCCAGTGAAGGGACAGTCCTGGGTATCAGCCCTTCCCCATCTCACACGAGAGAGGCTCTGACCAAGGCCCCCAGTTCTGTGCTATGGCCCGGCTCCGAGACCCCCCAGATCCTGCTCCAGGTCACCACCTCACCCTGACCTCCCTGCTCTTCTGTTCTGTGAGCAGCTTGCCCTTTGGAGGCCCGTGAGACGGGCAAGTTCCCCTGGGAAAGAGGGCCAGACAGCATCCAAGGGAAACATCACCGGGGTCTCGCATCTGGAACTTCGGCCCGATTCCTGTCCACACTCTGGGGCCCAGAGGAAGGTGGCCAACACAAGGGCAGCCCTCCCACAGACTCGACACTGTTCTTAAGTTTCTCAGATCTCCATGCCCACCCCCCCTCCCCCACCAACAACGCCTCCTGCTTCTCCCCATTCTTGTCCAACCCAGACCCTGCCCAGACGTTCCTGGAACTGGGTCCTCACACCCCTTCCCCGGGACCCTCCAGAGGCTGCAGCCGGAGTCTGGGAAAGATAAAAGAGGAAAGTGATCAAATGGCAGAGCAGAGAGAGAAAGGCAGACAAGAGTGTCTGTCACTCAGGGCAAACAGAATCAGCCTTTCCCAGAGCTCTCAGGGACTTGAGATGCCAGAAGAGACCTCCAGAGGGCAAAGGGGAGCTGGCTGAGCCCACAGAAGACCAGCAGTCCGGGAGAGAGGCGAGTGGGGGAAGGGGACATGGTGCCGTTTGGTGGAAGAGTCCAGCACAGTCAGTCTATAGCCTGCTCCTCTGGAGGGGTTCCCCGGGCCACGAAATGCCGGGCGTCCAGAAAAAGAGTTAACCCCCCACTCATGTCCCCCAACCCTTGGCAGGCTTTGGAACCCACCTTCCTGCCCTCAGCTCTCCTGCCCAGCCCTTCTCCACAGCCAGCGCCAACCCCAGGATGCAGGCCCCTCAAGTGAGCACAAGCCAGAGACGAGGCTGAGCATAAGGAAGCATCAGGTCCCGACAGTCGTGTATTCAGAAAAGCTCTCCGACAGGGACCCCATTAGTTCAGGGCTGGGCCCCTGGTGTGCTTAGTAAAAGCCTGATAAATGAATATGAGAATTGATTGGCTAATTAATTACTGCTGAAGACCTTCCAGCCAGTAAATTCTTACGCCCTCCCCAGGCCCTGTAGTCACCCCACAGAGCCACTCTGCCAATCCAATCTGGCCACCCAGGCAGCCTCCAATTCTAGATCCATAGCTAGGGAGGAGGGGTGCATGGGCTCTAATGATGGGCACATTTTTCCAAACTCTACAGGGCCCTACCAAATTATGAGCCTCATTCCTGACCTCCAAGCAGGCTCTAAGAACTCAGGCGTCAGATGCTGCCTTCCCCATTGTCCAGGCATTTGATTCTGTGGCCAGGGCCTCACCTACTCCTTTAGTGTCTCCCCTTGGGATGGGGGGGGGGGGTCATACAGAATACAAATGACAAGCTGCAAACTCCATTCCTCTCATCTTCAGATTCAGATAGAGAACCTGAACCCCAGATGACAAGGCCAATGGCGGGGTCTTCTGACTAAAGACACCAGCCCTCCAGCAGAGGGAGGTGATTATTGCCACCCCAAGGAGGGCCAGGCAGAGGGGAGAAGGTGGGGCTGTGGGGAAGATGAAAAGGATAATCGCTGGAATTGTCCATGTGCTCCTATCCCCCCGAGCTTCACTTTGCTTCTGCTCTGCCTCAGCAGACTTCTGTCAGTGCTGGGAAGAACAGAAGCCTCTTTGTGGGCAGTCACTGGCCCAGGGTCACCAGAGATTGTTATCATCCAAACTGGGGATCTTTCAAGAGTGAAAGGGAGCACTATTAATAATTCACCAGCACAGCAGGTGCAAACCTGAACTGTCCTGAGCAAATGGGGACGATGGCCATCCTGACCACGGCTATTGCATGGCCCCGCTCTCTCGCAGATCGTCTGTGAATTATCTGAGCGTCGACGGTGACTGCCGTGGCCTCAGCTGGTGGCTTCATCCATAGAGGTGTGGAGATCAGCCAGGGACATGAGACTGGGGACCTTGCGTAGCAAAATAGATGGTGGAGAAGGGGAAGATAGAGGACCGGGCCGCACAGTTAACATTTTCCATTCATTAATTTGGTAGATGTTTACAAGGCTACAGTGAGCCCAGCAGAATCCTGGGTACTGGACAAGTGTTAGCAGTTAACACGGACAGTGACCCTGTCTTCATGGAGCTTACAGACCACTGTAAATATTGAGCATCAGTTATAAGATCAAATCATGTTCTAAACAAGGAAATGCTGGTGCCCTGGGAACAGTCAGGAAACGCAAGGCCACACCTTATCTCAGGGAGGCCTGACTCGTTCTATTTTTGTCTCAAATCAGTTCAATATGGAAGATCAGTACTTGGTAGGTGTGTGACTTTGAGCAATTTATTTAACCTCTCTGAGCCTCGATGTCCTCATGTCAAAAAGGAGAATGATACCTACTTTACAGAGTTAATCTGAAAATAAATTAGACAATAAACGTATGAAACGCTTTGCACGGTGCCTAGCACAGGGAAGGGACTCAACAGATCAACAGACATTAGTTTCCTATTATTTCCAAACCTGTTTACAACTAATGCCTTGACTCCTGCCAAATATTCTCTCCTTCCTATCGTGTACCTAACAAACTCCTATTCATCCTTCAATGCCCAGCCTAGCAGCATGAAAGCGAGAAGAATAAAATAGTAAAGAGTTCAAGGTTTTGACCCAGTGTTCCTAAGTTTGAATTCTGATTCTGCCAACTACCCTGTGATATGAGGCACAGCACTTAACCTCCCTGTACCTCAGTTTCCTCCTCTGTTTCACGGGACTATCAGAAGGATAAAATGTGTTACTAAGCTTAATGCACTTAGACCCATGTCTACAACATAGCGAATTTTTTAAAAATAAAACAACCAACTCAGATATCATCTCCTCCAGCTTGAAAAATCTGAAATGTTACTGAATCAAGCTGACCTTGTTCACTCTTAGCTGTAAATGACCCTAGCCATGAGCTCCCCACCACATGGCCCTGGGACAGAGTGGGGGACAGCAGACAGACTGTGACCCAGGGCAGGAGCTGACCTGGGAACCCAGGATTCTGGATCCAACCCAAACCCCAGGCCTCACTACCCTTCACTGTCCATTTACCTATCTGTGGAGCTTAAAAATCAGACAGATTCGCCTCTCAAATGGGTTTAAGCACTGTCCTTTCGGAGACAGCTTCTCAAGGTCATTGCAAACCCGGGATCTGACGGCTCCTCCCTGCAGCCTTCTCTCCCAAATATTGCCACGGAGGCCAGAACTCCGGCTTCAAGAATTCACAATGTGTTCGGTTCACTTGCAGTCCCTCCGCCGCCGCCCACTGCCGCCCTCCATCCCCTGGGGCCCGGAAGCAGCCTGGGAGCAACACCGCTCACTGTCAGGGGAGCCCATCTAGCCCCGGCTTGACATTTCAGCAGCGCAAGACCCGGAGATAAAAATGGTCACTGAAAAAGTTCATTCCCCCCTTCCTCTCCTTTCTGGAGGCTTGATAGGCATCAGGGTGGGTGCCAAGATGGTCCTCTCCACCTTGCTGCCACCACGGATTCCTGCTTTTTGGGGAGGAAACCTTCACAATTGATGATTACAAAGAAGCAGTTTATCACCTGTGCTTTTATGATTGCAGCAACTAAGGGGAAAAAGATGTCCTTTCAGATAAGGATTTGAAGGAGGGGGAGAAAGATTTTCAAAGCCTCCTTTGTTCTCCTCAAGAGCCATGCCATGAAGTTCTGGCAGGCAGCCCGGGAGAAAGGAGAATTTAAAAAAAAACACAATCGGAGCTGACTTCCAAGCCCCTGCACCATCCCTGTCATCAATTAAGGCTGTTACTTAACAAGCGGTATGGACCATTGTCTCATCCAGTCTGTGCTCCCTAATTGAATGTGGACTTGTGATGAATTCTCTGGAAAAGGGCTCAGTGCAAGGAGGTCGCCACCTCGGCCCCCTGGCACTCAAGACCAGCTCCAGCTGGGCTGGCGTGGGCCTCTGGGGCATGGTGCTGGCAGGGAGATAAGAGAAGGACCTTTCTGAAGCCCCTCGGTGCAGGCAGGGAGCACGGACCCAGAACCCGGAGAAGGGCAGGCTGCCAGTCCATGCTGGGAACTCAATTTGGGAGCTGGGGAGAAGACAGGAGGTGGAGTCTGTGCCCCCAACGACCTCAGCCCTCCCCAGCAAAGCCCCCTCCCCAGGTTATGAAGCTGAGCCTCATCAGGGCACGGAGAGCTGTTGGGGCCTCAGTCCACAAAGGTGTGGGTGGAGCTGCTACTGACTCAATACATATCATGTTCAAGAAGCCTGTATTACTGTCAGTCACAGCCTTGCCCCTGCCAACAACCAAGAAATGGCCATTTTCCTTAGCAAAGTAAAACTGTGATCCTCCACGGTGTACAACGGAGAGAACCCTTGGGGATAAAGGAGGCTGGATCTCATGGTGCCCTGAATCACCGAGACCTTTGGGAATGACAAAGTCGTGGTGTTCAGGATACTCCCCACTTTACCTTGTGACCCCAAATGGAGGCATGAACGTTTTCTTTGCTTTCTACAAGATAGCTGAGATCAAGCTGGAATGGTTAAATAAAACTTTATCAAAGGCTCCAGAGAAACAAAAGGGAAAAAACACGGAAGAATACAAAACCCAGTCATCTGGTTCAAGAGCCACATCTGGTTCAGGTTCACTTTGGAGCCTTCCTAAGGTTGCTCACCACCAGGATGGACCCCTGGCTTGGCCCCTTGCCAGAGGCCATCTTTCCCCCGCTCGTCCAGGATCCTGGAGGTCCATATCCAAGTAAGCAGGATAGGATTTACCCTCCAACCTACCTAGGACCTGCCTTCTGAGTTCTGTCCCAGAACCCATCTCTTGCCTGGATAATTAAGGCAGGGACCATCCAGCAAATTCCTCCAGGAGAGAGCACATCTACCCATCTGACCTTGCAGGCCTCGGCATCATGAGCATATAGGAATGCAGCCCCATGGCCTCACACAAGAAACACATATATTTAAAAGCAAAGGGCGAAAACTCAGCCTTCAGCGTAGGTTTCCTGCCTATCATCACTCCAGGCCTCCGGCAATAAAGCCCGCCCTGCTTGGCTAGAGTCCTAATGCACCTGGCTGGCTCTTGCCAACTCCCCGCCCTATGCAGGCGTCTGGAGGCACTTCCCTAGAACTCATGTTTGCTGGCAGTGTCCCCACACTAACCAGATGAACCATCCGTATCGGCAACCCCTACCTGATTTCCTGTCCTAACAACTCCTGACCTCACCCTACTGCTGCACCCCACCCCAGCTCAGTGTAGCTGTTGACACCAACCCAAATAAAGCCTGGAGTCATCCTAAGTCTTCTTAGAACCTATGAATGGAGTATCTAGTGGCCTTCACCAGCAGCTAGCCACACTTCTGAGTGAGTGATAATCAAGAGGTAACCTGACAGAAAGCTCTTCATTCTCCAGAATTTTCCTCAGAAAGAACATCCTATAAATTTCTATAAAGGAAGAGGAGGCCCCCAAGAGAGCCGGAAGCAAACAGAACCGGTCTACATGAAGCAAGGGTGAGGATTTGTTTGATACTCTGAAGAGGGAAGAGAAAAGGAAGGAAAAAGACAAAGAGCCGGCAAGATCACCAAGCCTGTGTCCCACCAACTTCCCCAAACCCTCTCTTCAAATCTCGCCTCCCCTAATCTTCAACAAGGCTACACACCTCGGCGAATTCTGGAAGGGGCTAGAGGATATATGGAACCCAGTGAGGGAGAAGATACAGACCAGCCTGGGGGTGGATGACACAGGAAAAAATAAGTGAAAGAGCTCAAGAAATGACAGGTTCATGTCACAGGATACAGAATTTATATTCCAGTCAAGCGTAACAGACCTCTAAATATCAAGAGGTCTCACTCACATCTTACAAGTATAATCGGTATAACCACCATTTTCCTGAGCACCTACTATATGGCAAATTTGGCATGCTTTTTTCAATCATAATAACCCTGTGAGGTACGTATTATACCCATCTTAGTGATGAGGAGACCGAGGTTCAGAGAGGTTAAGTAACTTCCCCCAAATCACAGAACTATTACATGGCTGAGCCAGGATTGTTACCTGGGCCAATAGAATCTAAAAGCCATGCTCTCCTCTATGATATGTTGGACTCCTGAAATCTCCTGATTCCCTTCCATGTTCATCTTGGTCTCCTCCCATTCTCCTTCCATCTGTGCCTGACAGCCCAGTATGGAGCCACAGTGAGATCAGCTGTGTGAGGCCACAGTCAGTCAGTCACTCAGCAAACATTTCGCAAAATCTTACCATTTGCCAGGAATTGTGCAGGAGATTGAGGATTCAAACACAAGTACAACACAAACAATGGCCAAGTGCTGGGTGCCCTGGCAGGCAAGCCTCCATGGAGCTATGGGACGGCATAAGGGGGAGCCCAGGTTCTGTCTTGGGGCAAGTGGCAGGGAACAGGGCACTAGAAATGCAGGGAGCTTCTTTGGCCAAAATGGACCACATGCAGTCTCCCGATGCCAAACAGCTGAGCCAAGAGACCCCCTATGGAATGACTTTTTTTCCCCCACTGTTCCCCTTTGCCAACAAGGAGGGAACAGAAAGTGTAGGCTCAACCCTACATGGAAGGAAAGGAAAGATGAAACTAACTTTTTCTGAGTATCTCTTCTGTGCCAGACACCCCCTCGGGCCTCACGGCTACATTTTGCTGAAGGAGCTGCAGACGGGTTCAGGAACTTGACCTGGGTCATTCGGTTGGGAAATGCAGAGCTGGGATGCAACCCAGTCCTGCCTACCCCAAAGCTCATGAATGATACTTCCAGCACACCATGCCTCAGCGCTTCCAGGCAGAAGCTGCTGGACATCCACCTGAATGGACTGGCTGATGAAAATGTGGCCCAGCAGGTAGCACGTGTGACAAAGGGACTGTGCCAAAGCCAAAGCCACCATTGCCGGGACCCTCCCCAAGTCAGAGGAGAGGAGATGAGGAAGTGTATGAGGGTTTGAGGTGCATGCCTGTCCATGCTCTTTGGCCTCCTCCTCAGAAGACCATCCCCCCCAGGCTCTCTTGACCACCCTCATCCCCACCTCCCCTTCCCAGCCAGGAAGTCTGAGCACCAGCCTCGGGAAAATGTCAGCCAGGCCTGGCCAAGCATATGCCTGTGTCACTGGCACCCGCAGGGAGCTCCAACAGTCGGAAGGTAGAGGGACCGGGTGCCAGGGGTGGGGCAGATGGCATCTCATCAGCCTCGTCACTGCTCTGAGAACCCTCAAACCTACTCTTGGCTACCTCTCTGAATCAAGGGCTGCCCACGAGCCCTCATCACCCATGCTCATGGCAACCCACCCAGCCTGCAAAGCCATGCCAACCCATGAGCTGGCGGAGACACTGCCACAGTTCCAGTCCCTCTGCCACCTGCCTGTTGTCACTCTTCATTGAGCATCGTCAGCCTTCCACAGGGCTGCGCTCCCAGGCTCCAGGCTTCCAATCTGCTCTCTGGGAGGCTGACAGAGGACGGGCAGGGCTGGGGGAGGCCTCCCTTCCTCACTCCCACCAGCTCCTTGCCCAGGGCCTGGATGTTGGAACAAGTGCTTAGGAACCCAGATGGCAATTGCTGCCATCTAATTATGCATGCATACGATATTAGCCAAAAGCATTTGACTAGCTCCTGGGGTCTCAGGCAGATCAAACGGAGAGGCACACGAGTTCGGGGATTACTCGGGCAGGGTAATCGTTGACAAGACTGCCTACTGCCACTCAGGCAGCCACTGGCAGGCTGTCTTCCCCCGGTGGAGCCCTCACTCCTCACCTGAAGGAAGAGGAGCTGGGAGCTCGGGCCTTCTGGCACCGACACGGGCTGGAATCCTCCGTGGCTCCTGGCCGCTGGCCTTTCTCTGACCCCATCCTACTAGTCACCCCATTGAAGACCTTGCACCTCGCCAGGGTGGAAGCAGAGGATGTGTGTTTTCCAAGAATGGCATTTATGTGCTTATGGTGAATCTCATCTTCTCCTAAGTCTATCGTCTCTATCTTGCCAGTTGATAACCCCTGATCTAGAATCAGTCTCCAACCCACGTGGCACTCGTTTGCAGTTCATGGGAAATGATCCGTTCCTTTGCCCAGCCTGGCTTCCTGAAGGTCAGTTACCCTGTTCGGTTCTGTTTTCTTCCTGGAAGCTAAGCTACTTGGGCACATGCTTTGCATGCAAGAGGGCCTCGAGACGTGGTTACTGAGCTCAGGTCACAACGCTGGTCAGCTGCTTCCTGGTTACTACCTACTATATGACAGGTTCTGTGCCAGACCATGGGATTCCCACTTGACCCAAGCACCGTCCCTGCCCCACGGAATTCTACATCCAACCCGCCAACATGTCACTGTGAGTGACTGGAGTAAAGGACCCCCAGAAAAGGAAAGGCAAGGCAGGAACTGAAGGTAGAGAGCAGCCTGAATCATCACATCGGGACCTCCCGGGATGTCAGCATTTGCTTGCTTTGCAGACAAGGTTATTTGTACCCGCTGTGCAGGAGGCAGGGAACTGACAGGAGGCTCTCTGATCCCAAGTGATGTGTGCGAGTCAAGGGATCAGGACATATATGTCCAACGTAACTTTGCCTCCTGTACTCATCACTTAAGAAGCGAGAGAATGGCATGGACTATGGACCGCAGGAGTCAGGAGGCTTCCTGGGCTGTCAGGATGTGGTGGAGGAGCATGAGTCCCCGAGAACAGGATGGGGAAGGCAGGAAGGGACCGGGAGCCAGCACCTACCTGCCTCTCAGGTGGGCTAGGTGCTGCGGAAACAGGCTGCGGAGGACAACGGCTCCTGAGACGCCATCTGGTGAATAAGCAGGTACCATGGGACACAGCTGTCTCCAGTCTCGGTCCGGGGTGAGTGCCAAGAAGAGGTAGAGGGTGTGATCCTTGGAAGGCTCACGTTTAAGGACTGGGATTCAGTGGAATCCTGGACCGAAGATTGGTGGGCCTACAGGACAGGGCACACAAGCCCACGGCGAGAACAATTCAGGCACATAACTAAAGTCATCAGAACTGGCATTGAGGTGGGGCCAGCAAAGACGAGGCAGGGCTCCTCACCCGGGGCCTTTTGGAGCAGCCCTCCTCACTCACTGACTCACTCTGGCTCCAGGCACAGGACATGGCTCCCCTTTATATGAACGATCAGCAGGCCGGCTGTGGGCAGACCTGCTAGAGGCTGGGTCCAGGCAGGGTCTTCCCAGAGCAGGTGGGACTTCAGTTGAGCGCTAAAGGAGAAAAAGAGAGGGGAGAGCATCATTGGAGTGAGAAAAGGTACAGAGGTGGGGTTTTCATGGCATGTTTCTGGTCCAGTCAACAAAAAATGTGTTCTACTGGAATCGAATATTTAGAACCAAGAGTAGTGCTAATCACATATGGGAATACAAATCGGGGCTAGATCATAAGGGGAGATACTGGGAATTCTTCTGGAGGAATTCTGGAAGCACTGAAAGGATATATATAGGGTGGAGGTGGAGGAATGCACATGGAGAAGGTGGCCTCTTGGGGTCTCACATCATCTATGGAAAATCCAAGCAGAGTGTAGGAAACTTCTCATTGTACTGCTGACCAGGTAGAGACTTCTAGGCAGGAAGGAAAGAGATTGCCCCAGGCCATGAGTGTGTGTGTGTGTGTGTGTGTGTGTGTGTGTGTGTGTGTGTGTGTGTGTGTGTGTAGGACCCGGTGCTGGGGAAGCAGAGCCATGCTTACATTGTACTCTCTGGGGCCACCCCACACCTGGCTTTGGGTCCAGGGCTCGGCTTTGGGATTAGCCGTGGGATAAAGACAAGGCAACATCAGCTGCCAGTTGCCACTCTCCCCTCCCACAGCATTCTCTTCCTTTCCCCCCTCTTCCCATTCTCCTGATCTCCACAGAGGATGCATCCCCTGCTTCTCCCCGCTCCCCCCCGCAACCCACAGCATGACTGCCTTCCAGCCACGGGGAAGCAGGTGTGTCAGACTGTGGATCACCATGGAAGGGTTGACACCTCATGGGTAATGAAGAGAGAAAATGCATCAGGGGTGTTTAGGGGAGATGACAGGTGATCACAGAGGCCTCATCCTTGCCCAGATGTGTTTTGTCAACTGATCACTCAGCAGTCCGGAGAGGGAGTTCAGTCAAGCCCCCTGGGTGCTCTGGAGGGATGGGGGCTCTTTTGATCTCAGACTTGCTTAACTCTGGCCTTAGCCACACTCCTGCTACTCCCCTGGTTGGGTGGAGCCAGGAGGGGACAGGCTCACTTTGAAGCTCATCCCAAGACTGGGCAAAGCTTCCTTTCCCTGTAGAAAAATGAGAGCAGCGAGCTGTGTTGTGCTGGGAAATCAAATCCCCTGAGAGCAGAGGTGACGCTCAGGCCAGGGGTACTGTGGCTTGCCACACGGCCATACTTGTCCAAGACTCCTCCAGCCTGCAGAGACAACATAGCCATGTGACCTTGAAAAGCCACCAACTCTGACCTTCAGCCTTGTTATCTGCAAAACAGAGATAAGTCCATATTTTGCTAAGTCTAAGAGACCACTGACTCTAAGACCCACCATTCTTCTTTTTACCACTAAGAGAAAGTAAACACTGCCAATTAAACTATGACATAGCACCAACTGTAAGACCCACCTGGCTGTCAGAGATGTTGAGATGAGAAGAAATATCAGTGTGAAAATCTGTGAAATGTGATCATTCTGCACAAGGCCCTGCAGACGATCAAAAGCTATGATGAGCATCAGTGTGCTTCGCAAACTAAGAAACACAGAAACATGACTTGTGCACAGTACCAGAAGGCAGATTCTGGGAAAGGTCTCAATCGCGCTAGAAAGTGAGCTTCAGGAGGGGAGGCATCCTGGTCTGTCTCCTTCAGCACAGTGGCCCCAGGGTCTGGGAGACTGCTCGGCACATCATAGGCTCCCGGTCAATATTACTGAATACAGAAATGATGAGTGGTCGGTGACGTTCCAAAACCTGACAGTTTCACACCGTGACAGTCCATCTGTGAGGCCAGGCCAGGGGGTGCTGTTGAGTTCGGGGTCTGAGGCCACTGCTGCTCCCCTTCCCGACACCTTGGGTGTGTATGAGGTGAGAATCCAAGCAGACTCAGGGTCAGGCTCCCTGAGACCAGCAGGGTGCCCCCCCACCCCACAGCCTGGCTCAATTTTCATCCAACAAGGCTGGCAGGCTATCCCAGTGAACAAGTGAGAATTATCCCGACTCCTGAACACAAACATCAGAAGCATTTATTGAACAACAACTGCATGAATGCCCAGGGGCTGAGTCCTGAGTCAAGGTGTCATCAAAGTTGGTTTCCTCTGGGCCTCTCTCCTTGGCTTGTAAGTGGCCCCCTGCTCCCTGCATCTTCACATGGTCTTCCCTCTGTGTGCATCCATATCCCAATCTCCTCTTCTTGAAAGGACACCAGTTATATCGGACAAAGGCCCATCCTAGCGATCTTATTTTACCTCCATTACCTTTTCAAAGGCCCTATCTGCAAATATATTCATATTCTGAGGCACTAGCGGTTAGGGCTTCATCATAGGGATTTGTGAGCATATAACTCAGCTCATAACAGTTAGTTAGTTCAATAAACATTTAATAACTACCTACTGCATACCAGGCACTGTGCCAAGTGATGGGGACACATAAGTAAATAAGACTGCCCTCGAGAGGATCACAATCTAGTGGGGAAAACAGACACAGAAACAGATAACTGTTCTTTTTGGTGGAAGTACAATGAGAAATGTATCAACCCAGTAGGAGTGCCAAGAAGGGCCACCTGTCCTAGCCTGAGGTGTCAGAGGTGGTCAGGGAAGGCTTCCTGGAGGAGGTGATATCTTAGCTGACTATGAAGGATGAACATAAGCCAAACTGAGGTTGGGGAGGGGGAAAGAGGATACTCCTGAGAGAAGAAACAAGACCCCAAGTGTGTTGAAGGACAGCCATGTGGCAGGGCAGAGACAGGGTGAGACACCACACTTGGCATCCTGAAATTGCCCATTGATGCAATTGAGAGTAATGCCTCCTTAAATTCTGTGCCCTAGGGACTTCACTTCACCCCGGTTCCAGGCCTGAAAAACCACAATTGTTTCAGTGTTGCTGGAGTAAGAGATTCAAAACAGGGACTAGTGAGCAACAACGCAAGAGAGAGTTGGGGGCGGGTCCTGGAGGACTGTGCGCAGAGAAGGGAGACTGGCCTTCGTCCTATAAATGACAGGGGTGAAGGGATCCAGGATGGACTTCAGCTGTGTGCCCCTAATTCTTAGCCTCTCCAACTAGGTGGACACATACTTCATGGGTGAGGCTTACATACAAAGCATGCACCCAGGGCCTGATTAGTAACTGTCACTATTATTCTTCTGCCCAGAGTGGTTCCTTATCCTTCGAGAAGGGTCAGGTTGTCGCAAGAATTAAATGAGTTTATGTAACATGCTCAGTATTGTGCTTGAAGCATAGTAGGTGTTCAAAAACATTCATTTCTTCTGAGTCCTTTTTGGTGCTTATCACATTCTGCCATTTAGTATATTTACTCGTGTGATAACCTCTCGTTCTTTATGGAGCAAGGACTGTGATTTATGTCCATTTAGCAGAGGCAGGATGGACTTGTGGCAATAAAATGGGTTTTGGAATCAGACAGAAAGATCTAGATTCAAATCTAGGCCCACCGCTTACCCACCAGCCCTAAGACCTTGGACCAACTTTCATTTTGTTAAATCTCCATTTCCTCATCTAAAAATACTCATCTCTAAAAATACTCAGGTGGAAGTGCTGGGCTCCTGAGACATGATAAGCAATACTTGTTGAGTGTGTGAAGGAAGAGAGAAGAGAGAAGCTGCCTGCCTTGGCTTCCCGCCCTATTGTCCACACTAAGACCTGATCACCCTTGACTTTTCTGCTCTCTGACCTCCTCCCCTAATTAATCACCATGCTCTGGTCATGCCATCTCCTTCTTAGTTTAAAATCCATCCACTTATCTTTCTCCCTACTGCCTCTCTCTGAACCTCTTCATCCAGGCTACATTTCTAGGCTGACTTCCCCAAGGGCCACTTTCTGTAGAGTCATCTTCTATTATGGATGCTGTTGGCCACCTACCCAAGTACCCATCTCTCTTCCACATGGTGCAAAGGTAAGTGGATGCATCAAAGTCAGTCATGGCAAATTCATTCTCCTTGTCAGTGATTCATTTGGGAAGGGGCAGGGAACCCAAACCTGGCCAGAGAAGAGTAAGGAAATCTACTGGAGGGCTTCAGGGAAAGTTTTCCTTACTGATAAAGAGAGACACACAGGAAGAGACATGGCCCCTCTCCTTCCGCCAGAGGGTATCCTGTCTGTGTGGGAGGCATCATGCATGGGAGGGGTCATGGCCAACAGGCCGTGGACCCCAGAGCAGAAAGATGGGAAGACCCTGGGTTCTCATGGCATGGTGCAGCTATACAATTAACCAAGCCTGGACACGTGCTGCCGCCATGCTTCTCACCATGTGAGGTAAGTGGCTCTTATTGCCTAGCTAGTTTCATCTGGGTTCTCTAGGACTTACAGCATCCTGACTGACATAGCTTCCCACCCCCAGTGTCAACTCTCAAATCCTTCTTGACCACATACTAGAAAGATCTGGTGGCAAATCCGGCCATGTCAGCCTTTCTATGGCTTCTCCTTGGCATCAGTTCCAAGTCCAATTTCTTAGCATGGCCTTTGATGCCCTTCCTGATCCAGCCTCTGCCTTCTCTACAGCCCTGCATCCTTTTACCTCTCCCTCTCCTGGGCCCTCTTGGGCCCAATGCTACAATCTACTCTCAACCTACTGGGCAAGCCATTTCACCTTCCCATGCTCAGCTTCCTCATCTGTAAAGTGGAAATACTCATAGTATCTACACCATACAACTGCTGTGCAAACGAAATGAGTTCATGTATATAAAGAACTGGTGCCCAGATTAAGCTGTAAACTGCTACGTAAATATTGTCATGTCATTTCTCTGAATGTGCCTTTTTTAGGCTTCCTGTGTCTTTCCACTGGCCAGAGGC
Organism: Zalophus californianus; assembly: GCF_009762305.2. Taxonomy (NCBI): domain Eukaryota; kingdom Metazoa; phylum Chordata; class Mammalia; order Carnivora; family Otariidae; genus Zalophus; species Zalophus californianus. The sequence continues at coordinate 13,172,896 of NC_045605.1, forward strand.
AGAAAACAAGCCCTAGAGGATGGCAGAGTCATAGGATAGGAGCCTGAGTCCCTGAATCACCACATAGGCATGTTGAGCTATTACGTGTGCCAGCAATAAATCCTAGTATGAATTTGTTTGTTATGCAGCCAGCACTCCCTAACTAAGAGTGACTCCCCTACGCCATGCCCCCAGCTACCCTGTGATAACCCTTGTTCTCCAGACCAGCAGGCTCTGTTGCCATTGTCAGTTTAGATTTTCCTTTCCCTTCCTAACTAGAAGCAGGAGTGAGTCAATTGACCTTTGATTACTGTTATGGGTTGGATTGTGTCCCCCCAACAAAAAATATATGTCGAAGTCCTAACCCCCAGCACCTTAGTATGTGACCTTATTTGGAATGGGGGTCATTGCTGATGTGATTGGTTAAGATGAAGTCATATAGGAAAACAGTGGGTCCCTAATCCAATATGACTTCCAGCCTTACAAGGAGAGGTGGACACAGGCACGCACAGAGGGAAGACAATGTGAAGACAGAGACACACAGGGCCAAGGCCAAGTGATGATGGAGGCAGAGACTAGAGAGAGGCAGCTGCAGGCCAAGGACACCCAGGGTGGCCATCTACCACCCAAAGCTGGAAGAGGCAAGGAAGGATTCCACCCAGAGTCTCAGAGGGAGCATGGCCCTGCCAACAACTTGATTTTGAACTTCTAGGCTCCAGAACTGCAAGAGAATAAGCGTCCATCATTTTAAGCCACCTGGTGTGTGGTACTTTGTTTCGGGCAGCCCTAAGGAACCCATACAAGTACCAGCTCTTACAACAGGGTCAGAACCAGAGCTAAAACTTCATCAATCTGTGTGGGCGGAGTGGAGGAAGGAAGGAAGGAAGAGACAGGAGGAAGGATAATAAGAAAGAAGAAGATGAAAGTGACTTTTACTCCTGTTTGATCACCTTCTAGACAGTTACCAGGGTTTTTTTTAAGGCTCTGGGTATGGAAAGAGATTTCTTCCAGAGAATATCATAAACATGGGCTTGAAGCATCCTCCTGGAAGAAGTGAGGGAAGCTGAGGAAAACATCTCCTTCAGATCTCCAATTGACAAAATAATACGAGGTTATAAAGCTAGAGTGTCCCTATGGCCTCATAAGCTCGGAGAGAGAATGAAACACAGTTTGAAAAAAAAGTGAAGAGAGGAAGCATTGGGTAATTTCTGTTACGTGTCTTCTGGGCACCAATAGCCTATAAATAGTGCATCTGGTGTGGGAGCTGTCTTGTGGGGGAAAGTAAAAACGAGGGTGCCATTCCCAGGCTACGGGCTCTGGACCTTCCGAAAGTTGTCCAGACTGTGGGGTGGGGGGTGGTCTGTGTCGAAGAGCTGGGGGTGGCACCAAGCACCCTGGGAGGGCAGCTGCAGGGCAGGGGTAAGGCAGAGGCCGGGTGGTGGGCTTGCTGGCCTGCCATGCTCCAGGGGAAGAACAAACCCCCTGTCCCAACATTGGTGCTGTAGCCATCGATAATTCTACTCCTGGGAGAGATGGGGATTGAGGTTTCCTATTGCTGCTATAGCAAATTACCACAAATTAGGGGCTTAACACACAATTTATTATCTTACAGTTCTGGAAGTTGGCTCAGAAAGGGTTCCACGGGGCTAAAATCAAGGTGTCAGCAGGGCTGCATTCCCTTCTGGGAGTTCTAGGGGAGAATCCATTCCCTGGCCTTTTGAAGCTTCGAGAAGCTGTACAGTTTCCTTGTCTCCTCTGTCTTCAAAGCAAGCAACATTGGGCTGAGTCCTCATCTGCCGGCTCTCTGGGTCTCCCTCTTCTACCTCCTTCTGCCACCTTTAAGGGCCTTTGCGATTATATTGGGTCCATTTGAATAATCCAAAGTAGTTTCCCTATTTTAAGGTCAGCTGATTAGCAGCCTTAATTCCATGAGCAATCTTCATTCCCCTTTATCATGTAAAGTAACATTGTCACATGTTCCAGGGGTTAGAAAGTGGGTATCTCTGGTGGTGGGTGGACATTATTCTCTTTTGTCTCTGATCCCCAAAGATACAGGTCCATCCTACAAGCAAAATACAAATGCATTCACCCTACTCTGGTACCACAATCGATATCAGTCAGTGTTCAGCCAGAGAAGCAGACTCAGCAGGAGGTATATATTAAGAGATAAATTGCAAGGAACCTGCTTACATGATCATGGGGGCGGGCTGGCAAGTCTGGAGTCTGCAGGGTGGGCTGGGACTCTCGGGTATGGACTGAAGCTGCTGTATATGAGCAAAATTTCCTCTTTTCTCAGGGAGGTCTCAACCCTGCATTCCAGATCTTTCCACAGGATCAAGCCTACCCAGATGATCTAGGGTAATGTCCCTTATTTAAAGGCAACTGACTGTGGATTTTAATCACATCCTCAAAGTATCTTCACAGCAACATCTAGATGAGAGTTCAATGGAATGAGTGGGGGGCTCACACCACACTGATGTTTCAAAGAGACCATCACACAGATAAGGTGGCTCACCAAGGACCGAGTCCTTTGCCACAGCCCCTGGACGTGTTGGAATAGATGACAATTTCTTAGGATGGTTCTCTCCGTGGAGTTAAATGGGTCTAAGGAGCCCACGAAGCCAATTCTGCTCCACTGTTCTCTGAGATTAGCAGCTCCTTAAGAATAAAGGCTAGGAGTGGCGCCTGGGTGGCTCAGTTGTTAAGCATCTGGTGCTATAGCCGTTGGCTCAGGTCACGATCCCAGGGTCCTGGGATCGAGCCCCACATCGGGAAGCCTGCTTCTCCCTCTCCCACTCCCCCTGCTTGTGTTCCCTCTCTCACTGTGTCTCTCTCTGTCAAATAAATAAATAAAAATCTTAAAAAAAAAAAAAAAGAATAAAGGCTAGGATTTCACATTTATACTTATACCTGCCAGTGCCTAAACCAGTGTTCCTTGTATGGGATAGACATACTAGGGAAATGATGGTTGGAAGAATTTTGTCTTTGTTGAGTAAATATTCTCTCCTGTGCCTAACCTGCCAAGCCCTTTGGGCAGCCGCCAATTTGACTGCATTTCCAGCTACTAGTTCAAATGTTGGTACAAACTTGCATCCTATCACACTGTTGTACATGGCTAGGTGGCATTGGGGAGAAAATGGGAAATCATCCTAGGGGTGGGAGTGGGGCGGAACACTTGAGTAGATTAGAGGAAGAAGCCATGGCATCTCTTTGTAGAGGCATTTAGAAACAAAAAAGAGCCCAGTGTGCCTGGATCAGGGTGAATATGGACTTGTCTAAAGACAAGTATCCTCGGAACGTCTTGACAGCCTGAGCAATCTCTTGTTCCTGAGAATTCCTGATCCTTGGGAGCTCCACAATGCCCTTGATACCAAGGTCAAAGAGAAGAGTCTAACAAGCCAGGCCTTCGAGAACATTTTACCCTAACACCTTATTTTACAGAGGCTCAGAGAGGGAGAGTGATTTGCTCAAAGCCACACAGCCAGCTACAGGCAGACAGATCTGGGACTAGAAGCCAGGGTTTGTGATTCTGATGCCCTTTTCAGTTTTCACTATGCTGCTGTGTCAACTTCAGGGATGTCACATACTCTGAACTCAATCTAAGCATCCAGAAGAATTGGACATATTTCTCCAAAGTTCAAATGATACATTCACTGATGGGAAATCAAAAAAGTGACTTAGAGATATCTTTAATATCTGCCCATTAAGTAAGCATGCATTCTAAATAAAAATAGCTGCAACTTAAGAAAGTTTCCCTGTCCATTCTCTTCAACCAAATTACCTCTCTGGGGCAGCTCAGGTCATGATCCTGGGGTTGCGGGATCGAGCCCCACATCAGGCTCCCAGCTCAGTGGGGGGAGTCTGCTCCTCCCCCTGCTCATGCTCATGCTCTCTCCCACTCACTCTCTCTGAAATAAATAAATAAAATCTTTAAAACCAAATTACCTCCCTGAAGTCCATCCAATATGGGAGTTCTGGAGCCCGCACTGTCTTCACAGGATCACTGGATACTTGTGAATCACTGGCTTGAGCAATCTCACGAAAACCAAGCCCAGGTGAAAGCATTTCATTTGCACTTAACTGGATCACTACCCAAAAATAATTCATGGGATGTATCATAATTTATTTTTGTTTCCCACCAATCCTTTAGTGATTTATTCAATGGGGGAAGTTTTCCCTTTGTCCGTAGTTATAATCTTGGTCTTGGGCATGTTCCATAGACTGGTGGCTAGGATGTGCAGAATTCTCAGGTGACCTCCCAGATTGCCACCCCTGGTGCAAACATCCCATATCCCACACACAGAGTGTGGCCAAGACCTGTAAATACACTGAGATAGTCACTCCTTTGAGTACTTTACCCTGCATAAGACTTCTTCCTAGTAGACTGGATGGAGATTCTCCTACTAGGAGCTGAGGATCCCAGGCTGACAGCTAGCAAGAAAATGGGGGCCTCAGTCTGACAACCACAAGGAACTGAATTCTGGCAATAGTTTGCAAGAGGTTCCCAAGCTTCGGATGAGAACAGCCCAGCAGATACCTTAATTTCAATGCCTTGTGAGACACTGAGCAGAGAACCCAGCCAAGCAAGGGCCGACTCCTAACCTATGAAAACGGAGATAATAAATGGGTATTGTTTCAAGCCACTGGGTTTGTGGTAACGTTTTCCACAGCAGTAGGCCCTTGGACAACACGGGTTTGAACTGCACGGGTCCACTTAAATGCAGATTTTTTTTCTATAAATGCAGTACAGTACTGCAAATATATTTTCTCTTCCTTATGGTCTTCTTAATATCATTTTCTTTTCCCTAGCTGACTTTATTGCAAGAATACAGTATAGAATACATATGATGAAGGATAGTTGGAAGGCAAGCAGGGAAAAGGGGCGCCCCACCCTAAGAGGAAACCTCCCATAAGAGGATTCTTATACCCCCCTGGAAGGAGCCCTCCACCCTTTCCCATGTGACAAAAACCTGATTGGATGACAGGCACAGAGGGGGTTCATCAGATTAAAACAGCCCGCCCACAAGCCCATAAGAACCCCTAGACTTAGAAATTCCGGTGGCAACACTCTTGGGTCCCCTCCCTCCTTGGGAGCTTTGTACACTACTCAATAAACCTTGCTTTGCTGCCCACTGCTCCGTCTGGTCTACCTCTTCATTCTTCAAAGTGGTGTGATCAAGAACTATGGACACCAATGGGGAAGAAAAAAATCCTGTAACACATACAGCATACAAAAATATGTGTTAATTGACTATGTTACTGGTGGGGCTTCCAGTCAACAGTAGGCTATTCTTGGTTAAATTGTGAGGGAGCCAAAAGTTCTATGTGGATTTTCCACTATACAGGAAATCTTCTCTCCAACCCCCATGTTGTTCAAGGGTCAACTGCAATAAAAGAGCTTCCTAGCATTCTTGCTATGAAAGCACAAAGGGAAACTAATATTTATATAAGGCAGTGAGATAAATGGGCAAAGCCACCCAAGGGGGCTCTGACGCCTGGGCCCCAGTCTGCCACTCCCAGAGTTGAGGGCATCCATGTCTAGTCCCGCCAGTCAGGAAGCTCTGTACACAGAATATTCGATCAGCACTTGAAGTTGTAAACACAATCTCCGTTCAGAAATCTGAGCGTCCGTTCAGAAATCTGAATGTTTGGCAACATCCACAACTCTAGGTTTGATTTGCTATCAAGTCTCTTCCCCGCCACCCCCCACCCGCCCATAGGACCCTGCTGCCTCTGGAATGCTTGAGCTGGGAGGGGGAGCAAGCTTCCCACCCACGGTCCTGCAAGGGCATCCCTTGTCAGCTGCTCTGGGTCCTTCTCATCCCAATCAAAGTGCCTCTCCCAGGCCACTGGCCCCCATGGCCACCACACCACCAGGCCCTTCGTGGGAGTGCCCAGCCCATGCTGGAATGTAAGGATTCTGTGGCGGGGGCTCTGCCAGGCCTACACATCTTCAATCTCTGTTCCAACACCACTTAGGTGTGTGGTCCTGGAGATGCAAGTCTACATTCTGGGTGGCCAGGCAATCGCCCCTGTCCTTGAGGACCCGCTCAGGCCTGTGTGGGCTCCTGCCAACCCTGCAGCCTGGGCCCAGCGGGACAGAGTGCTAAGGCCCTTGCCAAGGGAACCCACCTGTTTAAACTTGATAATCAAGTTCCTTCCAATTCTCCCTCCTCCACTCCACCTCAGCCTAGGTTGAAATCTTATCTCTTTTTGGGCTGAGAACGAGACTGTTATTCTCCACAGTCTGGTTCATGATATAAAATCTGTGCTCTGAGCCCTCTGGCTTTGGCTTTTGATATTTAAAGCCAAGCTTTAGAAATTCAAAAATACCCTTTTTTCTCTCAAGCACCTTGCCCTTAGAATTGAAATCCGTGGCTCTCAATACCATTGCCTCTACAATAGATTTACAAAAGGCTACTTAAGAGCTCAAAAGCCAGGAAAGGGACTCTTTGTTCTCGCTGTATGGTCCCTACCCTCAGGGCAATGCAGGAGAAAACCCTGCTGCACAGCACAGGGTAGGGCCAGCAGTGAGAGGGTTAAAACAAGAGCGAGAGCACTAAGTTTAACATCAAAATTTGACTGCGAGGCATTTATAGAATGCTGAGGTGTTTCCCCAAGGCATCATTAGGTGTGGTTTTCAGGACTCATTCCAGCAAAAGTACTAATAAAGACAAACAATAAATATTATAAATATTGACACAAATAGTTGACAGGGAAGTTTATTATGGCCATTTAGGAGCATTTGCTAATTTAAACTTTTTGAAAATAATCTGGGAGTTGCTACAATGTGCACCTTTAAATGAATGCTTATCTTATACCTGAAAGAGTATATAAAAATATAAGAATCCACACATACCTGGACAACTAATTTTTGATAAGGTACAAAGACAAGCCAGTGAATAAAGGATGATCTTTAGAACAAATGGTGCTGGGACAATTAGACATTCATATTTTAAAATATTAACTTTTATCCATGTGTCCCACCATATACAAAAATTAACTCAAAATGAATCATAATCCTAAACATAAAACCTGAAACCATAAAACTTCTAGGAGAAAACATAAATCTTTGGGATCTTAGGTTAGGCAAAGACTTTTTATCAAAATAAGAAATCAAAACAGTAGCATCAAAAACATGATCCATAAAAAAAACTGATAAATTGAACTTCATCACAATTAAAATTTCTGCTCTTTGAAAGACACTGTTGAATGAAAGATACCCCCAGACAGGGAGAAAATCTTGGAATATATGTGACAGAGGTCTTGGAGCCAGTATAAATAAAAAAATTTTAAGATTCAATAATAAAACAAACCACACAATTTTTTTAAAGGAGCAAAAGATCTGAAGACATGAAAAGATGTTCAGCATCCCTATTCATTACAGAAATGCAAATTAAAAGCACAGTGAGAGGCCACTTCACATCTGATAGAAAGATCTACATGAAAAAGGTGGCCACAGGAAGTATGGGTAAGGAGCTCTCATGCACTGCTGGTGGGAATATTGAATGGTACCACCACTTTGGAAAACAGCATGGCAGTTTCTTAAAAAGTTAAACACACACCTAACCATATGGCCTAGCCATTCCTCCCTTAGGTATTTGCCTAAGAAAAATGAAAGCCTATATCCATACAGACTTTTTTTTTAATAAAGTTTTTTTTTTTAATTTATTCATTTGAGAGAGACAGAAAGATAGAGCACAAGCAGGGGGAGCAGCAGAGGGAGAGGGAAAAGCAGGCTCCCTGGTGATCAGGGAGTCCAATGTGGGGCTCAATCCCAGGACCCTGAGATCATGTCCTGAGCTGAAGGCAACACTTAACCATCTGAGCCACCCAGGCACCCCCATACAAAGACTTTTACACAAATGTTCCTAACACTTTATTTATAAGAGCCTGGAAGTGGAGGGCGCCTGGGTGGCTCAGTTGGTTAAGCGACTGCCTTCGGCTCAGGTCATGATCCTGGAGTCCCGGGATCGAGTCCCGCATCGGGCTCCCTGCTCAGCAGGGAGTCTGCTTCTCCCTCTGATCCTCTTCCCTCTCGTGCTCTCTAGCTCTCATTCTCTCTCTCTCAAATAAATAAATAAAATCTTTAAAAAAAAAAAAAAAAGAGCCTGGAAGTGGAAACAATCCAAATGTTCATCAACTGGGGAACTGAATAGACACAGACGGTGGTCCGCCCATACAATGGAATTCTACTCAGTAATAAAAAAGAATGAACTATCAATCCAGTTGACACCATGAATGAATCTCATGTTAAGTGAAGGATGCTAGATAAAAAGGACCACGTGTTACGCTATATGATTCCATGTATATGAAATTATCAAAACGCAAACTGATCTGTAGTAACAGAAAGCAGATCTCTGGGTGCCTATGGGGAGAGCATGCCAGAAGGGATGGGGGCAGCAAGGGGTGGGAGGGATGGATTACAATTCTGGGGGTCATGGATGTGTTTATCATTTTAACTATGGTGACGATTTCACAGGTATATAGATACATCGAAGCTTAACAAATTGTACATTTTAAATATATGTGGTATATCAAAAACTAATGATGTAATATGATTAACATAACAATAATAAATAAATAAATAAATGTGGTATCTTGCATTTCAATTATACCTCAATTATACCTTTTTAATCCTGTTAAAAAGATAGGTTTATAACAACAACGTGTGGTTCTGGGTCTGTCACGGGAATAGACTTCTAACCCAATCCATACATACCTTCCAAAACCTGAGCTTAGTCACATAGATCTCCATACAACTCCACACAGATCTCTCGGATTCCCTGGTTGATCTCATTAAATGTTGTGAGTAAAATGAACATATTTAAATTGGTGCTTACAAGAAAATATATAACAAATTTTTTAAATGTCTTTCCAATAACTATTAAAATCTGAGTTTTGTGGCAGGTACATCAGTAGACGTACCCTCATACCAGGTTTTCAATGATCTGGAGTTGGAGCAGGCGAGAAGGGGAGGGGAGGTTTGGGTGAGAGGTGGGGAGGAATAGGGGTGCGGGGTTGGGACTGGTGGTTGTTGAGGATGAGTATCTTCATCTGAAACACAGAGCCCCAAGGCACTGAGCCAGAGGAGGAAAAAGCAAGAAAGACTGAGAAGGGGCCGGGATGGGGAGAAGACGGGAAGGCAAGAACAGGTTCTTGAGCCCCACAAAGCTGGCAGGAAAAATCCTAATAGCTACAATGTATTGCATGCTGTCTATGTGTTATCTCAGTTCATTCTTAAAACCCTATGAGGTGGGTACTACAATTAAACTCCTTCAAACACGGAAAACTGGTGTCTGATAGAAAATTTAAATAGCTTGGCTGGGGTTAGAAACCCCAAGAGCCAGGGGAGTTTCCAACTGTGAGCAGTTTGCTGTTGCTGCCATAACTAACTATCATGGATTTAGTGCCTTAAAACAACAGAGATTTAACCTTTAATAGTTCTAGAGGTCAGAAACCTGAAATGAGTCCTGTGGAGCTAAAATCAAGATGTGGGCAGGGCTGTGTTCCTTCTGGAGGCTCCAGGGGAGAATCTGTCCCTTGCTGCTTTAAGCTTCTGGAAACTGCCTGCATTGCTTGGCTTGTGGCTGCAGCCCTCTCCAGCCCCCTCTGATTCTCCTGACCCCCTCTTAGGAAGACCCTTGTGATGACACTGAGCCCGGCTGGATAATGCAGGGTAATCTCCCCATCTCAAACGCTTGGTTTAATCACAGCTGCTAAGTCCTTTTTACCATGGATGATAACATTCACAGCTCCTGGGGATCATCTTTGGGGGGCCATGGTTCTGTCGACCCCCGCCCCCCAGGCCTGGCTGATATGAGTCCTTCAGTCAAGATGGAAGGCCTTGGCTGATCAGTCCCCAGTCACCCTTCACCAGCCTTTCCCCACATCCCTTCCCACAGCTGACACTGCAGCCAGAACTCACAAGCTGCCACGTACCGACGAGGCTGCCCACTCCTCCTCAGCCTCCTCCTGGTGACGGCCCTCCACTGCAACACCTCCCTCTTGTCATTGTCAAGACCTATTGAAATCCCAGCTGTCCTCCAAGTGCCAGCTCCCTGGGAAACCTCTCCTAATCTTCAGCTGGGGGTGTTCTCTGCTCTCCACCACTGCCATGGCATTTGGGTTTCACGTTCAGTCCTAGACGGGGACAGCAGGTGTAAGCTCTTTAGGCAAGAATCGTATCTCATTTATCTCCGTAGCTCCCACAGCCTACAACACAGTGCCCTGTACACAGGGGCTTAGCAGGTGTTTATCCTGCACCTGAGTAGATCAATGGATACACACACACGCCAGGACCCAGGTAAAGCATCCTCTGCCTCTCAGCCCCAGAAGGCACTGGTCCCCTCCCAAGGCCCCTGGAGCCCCAGGCCTGCTGTACCTCACTGCCAATGCAGCAGCACTGCCCCAGACCTACGCCTACAGCCAAGCTCAGCAAGTTTGCTCAGAGCTGCTCTAACTTGGAGCTTGGGCTCTAATGAACAGATGGCATAAATAAAGGAAGGGATGGCAAATTCACAGCAGAAAGCAGGTGAGGAGGCATTCAAGGTTGATGGGCTCTAGTCCCTGCATCCACATGGCTGGGAAAAAGCAGGGCAGGGGTGCTCAATTTGGGAATGTGTGGTCTCTGATTCAGCCTCCTGGGTCAGCCCGTTCCTGCCATCTGGGGCCCGGTACATGCCTTTGCACCTGGCACCACCAGCCCCCAGGAGTATGCTCCTGGACACTCACCCAAAACAATTCTCAAAATACCACACTGCTACAAACTTCAAAGTCCATATGCCGAAATCCTAATGCCCAATGTGATGGTTTTAGGAGGCGGGGCCTTTGGAAGTTGCTCAGGTCATGAGGGCGAGCCTACATCAATGGGATTAAGAGCCCCAGACAGCTCCGTCTCCTTCTGCCAAGTGAGGAAACAGCTATCTATGAACCAGACACCAAATCAGCCAGCAACTTGATCTTGGACTTCCCAGCCTCCAGAACTGTGAGAAATACATATTTGTTATGTAAGCCCCCCAGTCTGTGATATCTTTGTGATAGCAACCCTAACAAATTATAACCACACAGAGCTAACATCTTCATTTTACTTTACCTACTGAACCCAAAGCTCAAGGAAGGGAAGGCCCCATTCATTAGTGATACCACCACCATGTTCGTCAACCAACATTTATTGACACATTGGTAAATGGCACCACGTTAGATACTGGCTCACTGACTCCCAATCCCTGCATACACAGGTGCAGACGTGTGTGTGTGTTTGTGTGTATGTGTGTGTTGAAACCGCCATGGGGTTGGAAGTAGAGGCCCTCAGTATTCTTCAAGGCAAACCTTGGTTTCCATTTCTTGTTGATTAAATACATTACTTTGCTTATCTACCTACTCTGTGGACGAAGGGGTTTGAGGCCAGAGATTTATCCTTTAAATTAAACAATAATACAATGGATCTTAAACAAAAATGCTTCAAGAGTTCCTCCATAGAATGTATGAGTCCTGGGAGCCAAGGAGTGGGGAATAATTCTGGCCAAATGATTGGCACTTGCCTGACCACTGATGCTTTCTGTCCCCAGCATGGAATATGGATGAGAAATGGATAAGGAAGAAGGAAAAGAAAATCTGACCCTCTTAGATAACTGTCTATCTCCTCATTAGTCAGAGTCTCTCAAGTAGTTTGGAATCATGTAAATTTCCACTCCTAGTCACTCTCTACCTAATAGAACTTTAGAAATACATGCTAATAGCAAACAAAGGCAGATTTTGGCATCTCGGGTGTTTGGGACTGGACAGAGCACCGCATCTTTCTCTTGTGATAACAGACAGTGTCCACCGCCCAGCGGATCCGCAGAGCTGTTCACACTAAACAACAGACCACATGGATAGGCAGGTGACGTACTGACCAAATCAAGGGGGCACCATTCACGTTGCGGTCATGCAGAGTGGTATATTCATTGTGATAATTTTCCAGCAGATGGCAGTGACGCGTCTTGAGGAAGGAGCCCTTATTTATAATTTGTACCAAGCACCATCTAAGCTAGAGGCCATGCTGCAATACCCAGAGTGTCTGGTTCACCTACTTGACCTTGGGTGCTTTTCTTTAGAGAAATGGTACAGGGAATACAAAAACAGTCAGAAGGCCAGGCCATCCCAACCTGTGTCTATATGATACATCCACTGTGCCTGTGTGGGGCTTGATTTGAGATAGAGAAGTGGCCTGGACAGACAGAGGCAAAGTGACTAGCTGACGGTGTTCTAACCTCCATCCTGGTTCCTGACCACATCCTGGTGTGGAGGAAAGAGTGGGGAATGAATGTCTTTCTCACTGCTCTGTCCCCACAACCCAGGATAGTGCTGGACACAGAAAGGTGCACAATACAAGTTAGTTAAGGGGAGGGAGGATGGATGGATGGATGGATGGATGGGTGGATGGTTGGGTGGACTCAACAGACACCTGCGGAATGCATGGGCGCGCTCTCCTATTGTTTGGTGCATTTGCTCCAGCTGGTCTTCAGAGAGAGACAGCAAAAGCAATGACCAGAGACTTTTCTGAAGGAAGGCAAAAACCGCCAAAATGAATTCACTTGAAAGATCTCCCACCAGGAAGCAGCCCCTAGAGAGTCCCCTTTCTGGGGGAGCAAACCTCTTCCTTAATCACCACGTGCTGCCGCCCACTGTTATCACTCACTCAGTCCAGCTGTCCGTCCCACCTCTCAGCAAAGCCTATTTACCAAACCCATTTGCAAGTCTAAAATGTAATCACTGGCTTCCTCCTCTGAATGTTAATCTTCCAACAGGCTTTCCATAAGCCAGGTGGGAGCCCTGGGCTGGCTAGCTGGGTGTGGTCCTGCCTCTCCTCCCACATTTCTGCTGCTCAGCACCAGAAAACCACAGACAAGGCAGACATAGCAGTCAGGCAGAAGTCTGGGCTAGGGCCAAAACACCTCTGCTGGGGATTATCAAGGGCAGACTAGCCTTGGACCAATCAGTGGGCTAGGTTTAGGGAGAAAGGCTGGGGGGCCCCAGGTCAGGCCTCAGGTGCAGAGGGCTACATCCTGCTCAGCTTGACATGATGCCTGCCCGCACAGTGACTCCACCGCTGGAGACAGGTCTGCAGCCCAGGAGATGCCTGGGCTCAGGGCACAGCCTGGCTTACAAAGGTACTTGGTGGATACGTGGTGAGCCGAATGGCTTCGGGCAAAGTTGCTGGGCTGGAAAGCAACTCATTCTTTTGTCCTGGACCAGCCCACTGTTCCTTCCAGTAATAAGTGCTTATGGGACACCTGCCATACGTCGGGCACTGTGCTGGGTGCAGAAAATTACCAAAGAACAAACAGGCATGGCCCTTGCCTCATGGAGTTTGTGGTCAAGTGGGAAATAGAAACAAGAAGTTAAATGCACTGCCAAGTGCCAGATCAAGGGCACCCAACCCGATCCAAAGGATTCCTGGTGGGAGCAGCAATTAAGCCAGGACTTGAGGGACAGAGGATTTAGCAGGCAGGGGCCAAGGCACAAGCCCAGAGCAAGCATCGCACTTTCTAACACGTCATAATTCAGACTGGCTGAATCTGTGAAGGGGAGAGTGGCCAGAAAGGAGGGTGGGGAGCCTGATCTCCAAGAGCCTTCTTTGTCAGCCAGGCATGGAGTCTGTACTTCCAGGGGGTGGGGGGCCAACAGGGAACAACAACAGGATTTCGGGGATGTTTGAGGCCAAAGCAAGTTAGGGATGAGGGCACTGGCAAGGCGGGGACAGCAAGGAATTCTGGTGGCCTGGAAACCATTTCTGAGCATTTATGGAAAATTCTATCCCATTCCTTCCTTACGTGAGAGACACACTTGGGTATAAAAAAGGTTATAAATCACTGTCCCTCATACTCCATACTTCAGAAAGGATTTTCATGTCCATCTCCTCGTGTGATTCTGTAAGAAGGTGGCAAATAAGATCCCCCTTCGTGGTACAGATGAGGAAACTGAGACCCGTAAGGTAAATCAACGCATCTAAAACTGCATAATAAATACGGTTGCATGGAGAGCTTCCTATTTGCCTAACAGAACATTGTCACACAGATTATGGATGACCTTGGGTGGGGCAAGTGGCCAAGTGTCTTTACACCCTATTTCCACCTCAGCATACAAGGAGCAAGTGGTCATGCCAGGAGCAGCCCCCCACGGTTCTAAGAGCTGGCCCGGTGCTCTTGGCATCGCAGGCTGAGCAAAAGAGACCTCAGAAGCCATCCTGCTTGAAGTCTGGGGGAATCGAGCATAACCCCTACAACATACAAAACACCGGGGCCCGATCTGAACAGGTGTGGGCACATCCCATGCCAAGCCATCAGCGCCACATGGACATTGCTGGAAATTCCAACCCCTGCACTAACCCTGCCTCCCAGACCGGAGTCCTATGGCATCCTAAGGTGGTGTAGTTATGGGTCCTCCTCACCAGCTTCTAGAAACTTGGCCTGTCCTGTTTTTAGACACCCTGCTCCCCCTGTTGCACCAAGGGCAAGAGCCAGTTCTCTTGGGCGTGCTGCTTAAGTAGGAAAATAAATAATCCCACTTGGAACAGCAGCGGCAAACAGCCTTCTGTCGGAGGGCCTTTCTGCCCTTCACCCAGTTCCTGGGTATCCTCTCTACTAGAAATGCTTTTCGGGACACGGGGGAAGAGATAAGGGAGGGGAGGGGAGGGTGGAGATGGACACTATTCTTGAGAGGGTCTTTGTTGCTGTAATTTCCATCTTTCTCCAAGCGCTGAGAGCCCCCGCAGAGCTGGGAGGGCTGCTCAATGCCATGGAGGCTATTGTGATATCAAAGGGAGAGGATTATGGCTCCGGTGGTGTGGGAGGAGTAGAAGTGCCAGCCCTAGCTGGAGACAGCCAAGAGAAGATGACAAGTCACTTAGGCCCCGGGTTGAGAGCCAGTGTCAGACTATGAGATGCAGAGACAGGTCTTGTCAATTCTGAAGGACTGTCAGTGTCACAGGAAACAATACTCTCTCTAACAAGGAGCTGTCCCCCTGAAGTGGGGGAGGCTGAAGAGCAGCAATGGCTGGGGGGGCGAGGGGCAGGATCACACACATGGCAGAAGGCTGGCCTGGTAACAGCAGGTTGGCTAAGGCAGAAAGAAAGGGCCCATCAGAAAGGCCAGAATGAGGCCCACAGGACCTGAGTATTCAGGGCCCAGATGATTTGGATAGACCTGCAACCTAGTAAGGGCTCAAGAAGCAATTGCTAGAGAGGACAGCCACCTCAGAGGTGACTCCCAGGGCCATCAGTTGACCAGGATGTACTGTGAGCTCACCTTGTGCCCAGCACCATGCTAGGCAACTTGTAAGGGCACAGCAAAATGGTAGACATGGCCCTGCCTTCCGGATTGGCTGCAAATACATAGATAAATGGCATATCCAAGCCTGACCTCTCAGGGCCCACGGGGAATGGGTGGGCAGGGAGTGGCTAGGCTGGAAGGCACCCCTCAGGAGAAACGGCAGCAGGAAAGAAGAGCAGAGGGCTAGGTGATTCCAGGGAAACCAACTATTTAAATTCTCTGGGCCTCAGTGTCCTCACCTGTACAACGGAGCACCTCGCACTCTGGGCTCTCTGGGGTGCCACCCCAAAGGCACTCTCCCCAGCTTCCCACCAGGGTCTAGCTTCTCATCCTCCTGCAGCAGCAGGGAACCGTCCCTGGCATCCCTATCTCTCAGAATGGAACTAACGTGGGCCATGATTTATTACCAAGCAGAAGGAGAAAGCAAGCCACGTCGGTATCTTTGAGGCAGCTGGTGACATCTTCCCCGAGCACCCCCACCACTATCCCACCCCACCACACCCACAATAAATCCAGGAGACACATTTTCCAGGCTCTCCCCTGACACATCTAATGGATGTCAGATGGGAGCGTCCGCATAGCAAATAGGAATCTAATCTATCCCCTCGTTCAGCCAAATGGAAACAGCAGGATATCCATGGCTGAGCCTCTAGCTTCTGGCGGGGGACACGTAAAAGGAAAATGGAAACAGATTACAGTCAGTCTGATATCCAAATAACAAATAGGTATCCCAGAGAGAAATTTGTTTTATTGATGTTTGGGAAGAGATCCACTGATTTCCTTGTCTGCTCTGCCTTGCCACTTTAATTGAGGAAGGTGCTAGTTAAAAGCCAAAGGAAAACGAAAATGAAAGAAGGTGCTTAATGTCTGGCAGGCATCTGTTCTCATGTACACACATCCATGCACGCACATACACATACACCCGCACGGCTCTCTGGAATAAATGCTCGCAACAACCCAAAGTGTCAGTTGGAACCGGCCACTGATTGGGCACAGTTCATTCTCCCAGGGGTTGACAGGTGTTCTGGGCTTCAAGGCAGATGGATTGCGCAGGAAGGAATCGGCCAATGGGCCTGGCGCCAGGGTGCTGGGGCCTGGGGATGTCGACTCCCCGGGGAGTTGCTGAGACTGGCCTGGGATTCAGGCAGAGAAAGGGGGTGGTCCCCCGGAGGCCACAGAGGGCCAGTGGGATCTCACCAACAACCCTCACAAAAATCTCAGCTCTGGACCTCCCAAAATTGGAAGGGAAAATGAAGCCAAATAGTGAAAAGAAGGTAATCAGCTCAAAGGAAAGAAGCAACAGTGTAAGAAAGACAAAAAGTGGGTAAAGCCTTAGTACCATGCCAGCCTGGATGTTTCCTTAGCATCGGGGCCACGGTCTACCTCCGAAGATGCCAGGTAGGAGGGGAGATGTTTGTGATGCTATAAATATAGTTTATAGGCTTTGGTTTATCTTTATGACAGACCCAATAAATAATTTACTGGTCAGTGAAAGATCAAAGACACTGCAAGAGCTGCAGCCTGAAACATCAAAACTTCTACTGTTTCTATGGAAGCTCTATCAACCATGCAAATTTACTCCTCGATGGGCTAAGTTTATGGCTCTGTGCCCTGGTCCCCAAAAGATGAAATTTTCAAGAAAACAGAATAAGCCAACACCGGGGCCAACAAACAAAGGAACAGACATAAATTATCACAGAGCTGGGGTAACAATGCAGCTGACCCCACGGGGTTAGTCATTGTAGTTATGGGAAGTTGCACTGACCCAGTCCCACTGGACCTCTTCCCTGCCCCCAGAGAATCTCAGAGGGGATGCACATACTTATAAAAGCCAGCAAAATTATGTGATTAACCTTCTGAGAAATCATTGCAGAGAAACTGAAGATCTGAGTGAGTGGAGAGTGAATGGCCCTAAATCCAGTTAAGGCCACACGGGTATTTTACCAGGAGGACTGGCTGTGCTCGTCGTTAAGGTCAGGGAATCTCTGGGGGGTAAAGACCGTAATAATAGGAGAAGGTGCTAGGCTTGGATCCTGGAAAAGGAAGCCCAAAGTAGGCCCTGCCCACTCTCTTCCCACCCAGCTCTAACCTTGTGTTCAGGCCACGTGTCCCAGCTCTGTCTCCTTCCACCCGCTCCCCCCGCCTGCCGCCCGACTCCGCCGAATGCAACACAGCTCCTCCTTGGCCATCATGGGCCTCGGGATGTGCACACTGGCAATGGGCCTGGGGTAGATGCCCTGGGAGCCAGCTTGGGGCTGTTTGGACAGGGAATTGCCAGGTCCCAGGTGAGGGGAGGGCCAGAGCAAAGCCCTCTGAAGCAGAAGCTCAGGGCAAGGGCTTTATTCCCTAGGTCTGCAGTGGTAGTAGCCTGAGGAACAAGTGTTGTTGGGGTCTTTCCTGCACTGGCTAGAAGGGAGAGACACAGACCCACCCGAGCATTCCAGGTTCTGAAGAGCAGGTTGCAGCAGTGATGAAGGGTCATTGGTTCATCGGGCCTCACTGTTCACAGGCTTCCACAAGCCCCCAGTCCATGTGCCTTTGGGCTGTTGGGTCATTTCTCTATTGTTCTGGAACAAGGAGAAGCTCCAAAGAGCAGATAGAAGTCTCTGTCCACTGCCAGAAACAGCCCCTTTTCAATCACTCCACTGCAATTCTTCTTCCTCAGTCTCTTTATGAGTTAGCGTGCATCAACCCCCCTTGAGCCCAGTGGCCTCTGAGCACCCTTGTCCCTGTTGCCCTACCTTTTTCACAGGGCCACCGCGGGCATTGGGGGCGGGAGGAGTCTTTGCTGTAGGGGACCGTCCTGCTCACCGCAGGATTTAGCATCCCCGGTGCCGACCCACTGAGGCAGACCCAAAAGCTGTCCTTGTCGAGGACACAACCAACGTCCCCACAGTTCTAAGCCCCGCCTCTCCGGTGTGCAGTGCAACCTCCCCCGTCAGAACCACTGCTCCAACTGCCACGAGAGAAGGAACACATGGAGCCAGACACGAAGGATGGGCCAACTGGGGGACTTGGACTTGGGAATGGACCGACACCACAGATCAGACAGAAACGGGGACGGATAAATGATCAGGGAGGGGGCGGCCCGGACAATTTGCAATCAACCTCACACATGCTTGCAGGTTGATACAATCAGCAAATCGGCATTTTATTTTCTTTTAATGGGAGAGAGAGGTGAAGACACGTTTGAACCTGGCTGCCACCTTGAAAGAGACAATCAGCCATTGCTCCGTCTCCCAAGGCTCCCCCTAGAATCCCTTTGGGATGTGGAAACCTGATGAGATTAAACAAATAGAGCTGCCTCCGCTCCCTTTACTCAGTCCCAGCCCGCCCTTCTCCCACCTCACAGGCTGTCCTATCCCTAATGGAAGCCAAGTGCTGATGAATTGGTGGCGGGTTGCTTTGCTGTCTTCCTAAGTGGCTTCCCCCCACTTAGGGTAGGAGGCGGCTCTGGCAGGGTCAGCGAGAATGTCAGACTGTAAACGAGCTGGCCTGCAGCTACATTCATTAGAGCAACTCGGTGCCACTCAGGCCCAGACAGCAGCCAGGGCTGGAATGAGTCAGAACGGAGGGTCTCCGGGCCTCCACTCCCCCCTCCCCTGCCTGGCAGCACTCTGCCCATTTCCCCTGCCCTCCCCGTACTCAGCTTCAGGTAGAGTCCTGCTCAAGGGGAGGGCTGAGGCAGGAGCACCTCAGGGTCCCAGGCAGGAGGACTCTTTCCTTCCACCGTAGGGAGGGGATAGAGGATTGCAGAAGAAGGTCCAACTATCCTCTGCTTTGCCAGCTTTGTCTTTTTATAGCATGAACCCACCATGGTCCTTGTATTACAGGCCCTTTCCCTGTTTCCCTGCATCCCTGCACACATCTGATCCAGGCAGCTGGCTGAGCTGGCCATGGGCCAAGAATTCCCAAAAGGATGCTAAGAGGACGCCCATGGGGCATGTGACCAGCACCCACGCCATCTGGGTCCTTTCCCTCACTGTCATCTAAAATTGAGGGAGAAGGAGCTTGCTTCTGTGGGGACCATGGGAGACCAGCTCTGCTTCCACAGCTTGTCTCTGTTCTTCTCTGCTCTGAAACAAATCACTTGTGACATTGTGCGCCTGCTCCTGAGACTGCAGCCAGTACTTCACAGAAGCCTCTGGAGCAGTAGGGTATGAACCAATACCAGTATATGGCACAGACTTGATAATTATTCTCCTTACTATTTACTGAGCACCCACCAGCATGCCTTAGCCTCTGTACCAAGCTCTTCAGTTATATTATCTTACTTGATCCTAATAGCAATCCCTCCAGTTAGGTATTATGATTATCCCACATTTCTAAAGCGAAGGCAACTGAGGCTCAGAGAGGCTAAATAACTTGCCAAGGGTCACCTCTGCGCGATGCTCTACTCTGTGGCGTGCAGTCCCCTAGAACAGAGACATCACAAATACTTGCCAAGTGAAAGAGTGAATTAAACGCTCAGCTTTGTCTTCGGTGATGCAACTTTCTAACCGCACCCTGCAGCCAAACCCAGCCCGCCAAACTATTTTGTTTGTCCAATAAATACTTATTGAGCACTTACTCAATTGTGTTCACTGCTCTGAGGGGGTACAAAGAAGCAGCCACTGGAAAAGTTAATGGAAACATTCAACTAATAAAAAGTTAGCAACATTTAGCATTAACTTGAATTAATTTCAAGGTTATCTGTTTCCCCTTTTAGCTAATTAAACGTTAGTGAAATGGTGCATAACTGGTTGACTACAGAGTAATGTAGCAAAAAGAACACTGGCTTCGAAGTCAGGGGTCCTGGGTTCCAAAACCTCACTAGTTCCTCAGCACGCGAACACAGGCAAAACCCTTGACCTCTGTGAGCCTCTGCCATTGTTACTAATCTGAGTCTGAGTGTAGCTCAGCCCCATCAAGTGTGGTCACAGCCATTTGGAGAGAAAATGTACAGCAGCAAGATTTATAAATCTTAAAGCTCCAGAAACATGGGAGATGGTATTCTTTCTCTCTCTTTTTTTTTTTTTGAAGGTTGAAAATTAGTCCGTTGACAGTGTTTAAATTTTTTTTTGAAAGCAATAATGGGCAATTTGTCCATAAGCTCATAAATTTACTTGAAACTTTCCCTGAAAACAATTTGTTCTTTCCACATAATTTGCCAAGTGACAATATAACAATGTTGCTAGACTACCATGTCAAGGACTTTTTAATTTGGTGATAGCAGAGAAGGGAAACCATAATTAAAATAAGGCAGGACACTGACATGGTTTAGTGCCAATAACCTGGTCGTCGGGCTTGCTTCTCATTTTCCACAGCGTTCACACTGGGGGTGTTGCATAGAAGTGGGGCGCCTCTCTTTTAGTCCAGCAGGACTCCAGTTTTCCCCAAAGGCAAGGATGGTGTCTCCATGACCTTCTTTCTCAGCATGGCCGCAGCACACATCCCACTGGAAGGAAACTGTGTGTTTATTGCCTAGACCTCAATTATAAAGGAAGCTTGAATGAGGGTCACGTTCAACAGAAAATGCTAAAAATTTCACGTTTAGATTTGAGTTTGGGTTGAGGGATCCTCTGGGGGAAAGAAGCAAAGAAAGGAGGCTGATGTCTTTGGGGTGAGGTGGTTTTGGCAGGTGAGCTGAGCCTGTCACATCACCATTGGCCATTGCGATGCCAAACAGATGATACTCAATGAGTATACTGCCTTTGTCCAATGCTATGCTCAGGTCATCTAATTCTCCCAGCAAGTATAAAGTACAATGAGTGGTCCTGCTTTACAGATGAGGAAGCAAAGGCCCAGCAAGGTCATGAAACGACCCCAGCCTCCACCACCCTGTCCTCACAAAACAAAACCCGCAGCTTAGAAATGGGCAGCTGACTCTGAAGCCCCGGGTTCCTGACCCGTGTCCTCTGCCACTGGATGCAGCAAGCGGCGCGAAAGTCATCTTGCTCTCTACTCAAAATGAGATCATTCTCCAACTTTCCAAAAAGGAGAGAGCCCGAGAGAACAATGATTTTTTCTTTTCATTCAGTAAGTCCGGATTTGTGCCGAGAATGACGAGGCTGAGCAGCACTTGGCTTCTGGCCAGTGTGGTTGTCTTTCCACAGACTGTGACTGATCCAAGCTGGGACATTGCTGACTTAATTTCGCAAACCTATAAATGTACTAGATACAAGGTGGGTGCCGGCGCTGCTGTGCAGACTAGCAAGAGGTGTTTCTTGATCAGGAATGTCTATCCCTCCCAGTCATGAACAGAGTGCAATGTGGGAGTTGAAAGCAGGAGAAATTACTTGGCCTGTTATCAAGTATTTTTAACAGCAACATCCTTCAATTTCTCTCCCTTGGCTTGACCTAACCACAGGAGGAGATGGATGCCTGGCAAGCCATGAATCTTGCTCAGGAAGTCACTCTCTCCAGCTGTAAGTGGAGCCATGTGAATCAGGAGCCTGGTCTGGTGACTGGCAATCATGAGGACACTGCAACAGAATGTGTGTGCACATTCAGACACACACGCCAGCAGTCCAATCGGCACTAGGGCCCCAGGGCATGCGTGTTTCCTCATTGACCCAGTCTCAGTGGCGGACTTAAACCCTCAAACTCTCAAACAACGTATTCAGAAGGAAAAAAAAAAAAAAACTATTCCACACGGAGGATGTGGAATGAATGAATGAATGTTTATCATTTGGAAACTCTAAAAAAAAAAAATCTAGTTCTCAAAACGTTTCAAGTCTCTAGCACACTTTTAAGCAACTTCGAGTTAAGTCTTTTTAAATCGTTCAACTCAAATGTTGACCCTTATTTAACTACAATGATGTCATGGATAAGACATGAACCTTTTAGCTTGTTAGTAACTGGTTTATTCATACCCTCCCACTTGTGAAATATTGCCTCTGCCCACAAGGAGGTCGGGTGTAGTAGGAATGAAGAGACATGTACCTTAAATAAGCTCAATTCAAGGTACCAGGTGATCAGTGACACGTGTAGTGTTAAAAAGGAAAGGGAGCATTTGCTTCTTGGTGGGCAATCAGAGGAGACTTCCTGGAGGAGTCTCCTAGGAGAGGAAGTTGAAGAACAAGCAGGACTTTACTAGGTAGATTTGGAGGGAACAGTGTGGAAAGGAGAAAGACTCAGAATATGGGTTAATGGAATGAAAAGTGGGCCAGTTTAACTTGAGCACGAAGTTTATGTAGGGTGATGAGTGGGAGCTAGAATTGGGGATGTAAATTGGGACCAGATTATGATGAGTTTTGAATGTCAAGGTAAGGCTTCTGGGGTTTATTTGGGACACAATGGGGAGCTGTTGAAGGTTATTGAGCAGGGAAGACAAATGATCAAATTACTTTGTTCCCATTCCCTGTTTTCTGAGGTCATATGATCCTTTCTGGCAGATACTACGCGCAGCCTTAGAAGGAAGCCAAACTACTCTCCCAGGCAGCGGCTAACCTGGCGGTGCTTCCTGCCTGCTCTCCATGCCCAGAAAGCTCTTGAACAAGTCCCCTTTCTGGGCATGCAGCCTGGGTCAGCTTCCCTGAGCTCCTCTCTCTAACTCCTGCTTTATGGAACACACTCCACATTTCTTAAATGAGGCTCCAGATTCTTCTGTAGCCATGATTCAGTAACAGCAAACCTTTCTCTATTCCCAGAAAAATAAGTTAATTGATGATTGCCTTAATTATAAATTTTTCAACTACAAATTTATTTTTAAATGTTGGCCCCTGCTACAGTTTGCCTTTAATAGAATCTTGTATGCGGCGCTCCTGGATTTCGCACAAAATTATATTTTTAATTAGCCTGGGCTTTGAAGTTGGGCCCATCGGGATCAGAATCCTTGGTCTACCACGTACTAGCTCTGTGACCTTCAGCAAATCGATTGCCATTTCTGGGCCTCGATACACTCATCTGCAAAATGTGGACCATTATGCCATTCCCACCCGGGTAATAGAAGAACTAAATGAAACTAAACACATGTGGAGTGCCTAGCCAAGCGGCAGGCACTTTGAAGGACTCAGCGAGTACCCTATCTCCCATTCCCTCTCTCACCCCTTCCCCTTCCCCTGCCCTTGGGGGCGAGAAGTGTGCTTTATACCAAGGTTAGAGGTATCAGCCTTTTGAGATGTTCTTCAGAGAGAGAGGCAATGCTGGAGTGTGGACCCAGCATGAACCGTAGGTGCGGGACAGACCTGGGTTCAAAGTCTGGCAGTTCTCCCCAGCAGTGTGACTTGGGTAAAGACCTGATCCTCTCCAGACTTCAGTCTCCTCCTATGAGAAATACCACCTGCCATGTGCAATCACTGTGATGACCCCTGAATGGACACAGGCAGTGCTCCTTAGCACCAGGCGTGTCTCGCTTAGCAGGGCTCAACACATGTTAGCATCGGAAGCTTCCAGCAGGCAGCCTCCACAAGTTTGAGGAACACTGGGCTTAGTTAGACCTTTCTCCTCTCCAACCCACCTTCGCCGTTCCCCTTTCTTCTCTTGTTGTCAAGATTTTCCATCCTCTGGCATGCACCCTTCCTCCTAGGATAGGTGAACAGGTTCAATGAGCACATGCAGGGAAGACACTTACCGCTCGAGGCTGAGCCACACCAACTGTCCATGGTGTGCCAAGCATCTTTCTTCTGACCACAGCCGGCTTCATCAGCTCTACCATTACAACCTCTTCTGGGGCATCTTGGGGCCTTCTCCAAATTCACACTCAAAGCCCACAGCAGGACCAGTCCTCTTATCTGCAACAACCACAAAACCCAGAGTCCTTGTAAAGCACAACTGGTGAAGGGGGCTCATTTCCTGGGGGAAACCAGAGGGGTCAGCAGACAGGACAGAGGAAAGCCAGGCCCATGGGCCCAGCAAAGGGAGCCGAGCGAATGATTCCCTACCCACTCTTTGTCCATTTTGCTTAAACCAAAGCTCATAGCCACCTCTCTCCCTTAATCAAAGCAATTGTTATTTCTGCTAACTTGCCCTGTAGACATTAATTAACTCTCTACCAAGCATGGCCAGATCCCACAGAAGTCAGTGCCCCGTGAGAAAGAGAGGTCCCCAAGTAGCACCACTCCATGCATCGTGGAGGAGTAGCTGTTTATCCTCTGCCCCCACGTCCCCTGCCAGCCTGGGAGAGCTGGGGACTTTGGCTCAGAAACTCAGCCTCCACGAAGGGCATTATCCCGTCTCCCTAAAAAAACAGAGAAATGCCTTTGCCGAGGGAAGGATCAAAGTATGAAAATAATCCACGTTCATAGCCATGTTGTCCAAGGGTCTTCTGTTGTCCGGGCAGGTCTTTGGATGCAAGAAGACCACCACAGCCTCAGAAAAGTGAATGGGCGGCCCCTCAAGATGATCGAGCCATACACGCAGCAATAGAAGCTACCGGAACCTGCCTCTGGGCAAGGAGTGAGTTGCCTGGGTGGACTTCTGGGTCCATGTGAAGGGTGGTGGTCACGTGGCCCAGATTTATGCAATCCGCTAGTCCATCTCCAAAGTCCTGGTGGCCTGTTACCAGAAATACGTGGATGAGGCTTCTAAGAAGGAGATCAAAGACATCCTCATCCAGTACAAGCAGACCCTGCTGGTAGCTCCACCGGGTAGCCCCCACCGCAAATCCAAAACAATTGGTGGTCCTGGGGCCCAGCCTCACTACCAGAAATCCTACCAATAAGCCCATCAGGGGGATCAGGGTTCATCTTTATAATAAACAATTTTGGGGGGCGCCTGGGTGGCTCAGTCGGTGAAGCATCTGCCTTCGGCTCAGGTCATGATCTCAGGGTCCTGGGATGGAACCCTGAGTTGGGCTCCCTGCTCAGCAGGGAGCCTGCTTCTCCCTCGCCTTCTGCTCGTGCTCTCTGTCACTATCTCTGTCTCTCTCAAATAAATAAATAATATTTTTTAAAAAATTAAAAATATATGTTAAACAATTGTCACAGGACTTAAAAAAATAATGGTTGAAAAGAATCACTTCTGGTTTTATTTGTTTTGCTGTTTACCACTCATTGACCCCAACCTCTTAGAGTTAGAAAAAAAGTCATCCGGCTTTTTCATTTCACTGTGAGGAAACGAGGTCGGAGTGGCTGTGAGACTTGCCCAAGGTCATGGGAACTGCATTTGGCTGAGGGTTCCCTCCACCAGGACACAGCTTTGGAAGCAAATGCTGGTGGAGAAGTTGACACTGAGTCTATCCACTTCTCAGTGAGATTTATATTGAGCACCTATTGTGTGCCAGACACTGTGCTAGTCACTTTCATGTATATCATGTATATTATTTCATGGGGTTGTCTTGTTCAGTGCTGGACTCCTTCCAGCATTGGCACATAGTAGTTGCTCTGCAATGGGGGGGTTTCTTCTTTGTCTTGGGAGCTGGGGATGGAGTAGCAAGAGTGGATTTAGAGTCAGTCTGGGTTTGAACCTCATCCCTGCCACTTGTCAGCTTTTTGGCCATTACCTCTCTGAGCCTCAGTTGTCCTATCTCTAAAATGGAGGTGATGACTCATTGTATGTGAAGGACCTTTTACACCTATTGGGTACTCAGCCAATTATAGCAGTTCCTGTCATTGAACATGCTGCTATTGATCAGCTCCTTGAAGTCTGATCATCTCAGAAGTTAAGACACATAAATACATAACCACAAAGCGAAGCAGAGAAGAGACCAGCAGAGGGCCATGCAGGTTTAAGAGGGTGCCCTTACATCTGGGAATGACAGAAGGCTATCTGGAACAGGTGCCATTGTAGTTGAAAGAGCTGCACGGATTGAAGGGGAAGCAGGAATGCTGAGGAAAAAAGCAAAGATAAGGATGAGGAGACAAGAGAATGCAGCAAGTGTTCAGGTCCAAGAGCATAGGGATCTAGAATTTTAGGAAGACTGGAAGTTTAGGGGAGTGAAGATAAATCTGGAAAAATAAGAAGGGGTCAATTTGTGGTGGCTAAAGATTGCGGATCTTATTCTGCTGACAGTGAGGAGTCAGAAAAAGATTTCAAATAGGGTAATGGTATGAAAAGAGCTGAGAGTTGAAATGATTAATTAGGCCAAGTGTCCGGCATCATCTGGAGGACAGATAAGAGAGGAGAAGCTATTGCAATGGACCCAACTTGAGCAAACGAAGGCCTGACATAGGGAGGAACATGGGGAGGGAAAGATAAAAATGAATATAAGACAAAGATCAGAGGTAAAAGAGAGAGGACTGAGCCACAGACTGGATGTAGAAACGAGGGAGAGGGAGGGCAGGAGGAAGGGGAGAAATGGAGATGCCATGAATCCAAGTGGGAAAGCAGCAACAGTTGATCGGAGGCACAGAGAAAGACGAGGAAGTTACCTTGGAAGGAGGGCTCGGGAGACCTGGTAATGTAGAAAGAGCTGCAGAAAGAAAGAGAAGATGCAGGAGAGAGAGTAACCGGGAGAGTAAGACCCTGTGTGAGGCCAGAAGCCCTCCTGGGGTCCTTGGTCAGGACAAGGGTGGGGAGTGGAAAAACAAAGGAAGACACAGAAGAACTTTAAGCTGGGGAGAAGGAAAAGCGAATTTATTCATGTATATTCTCATTCCTTCCATAAGCATCCACTGAGTGCCTACTACCTGCCAGTCAGAAAGCCGACCCTTCTGAGACTGCATTAGATTCCCCAGCAAGTTAGAGGCAAGGCCAGCTGCTATGGGGGAGCATTCAGGGTCCTTGGGAACTTACTAAAAATGTCAATTCCTTGGCCCACCCCCTAAAGATACCAGATCAGTATCATTTTCCAGGTGGCTCTTTGGGAGATCATAGTTGGAGGGTGAACTTGGGGTCATGGCTGAGGCCCCAGATGTGTAGGTAAGAGCAGGGGAGGGGAGTGGGTGCCTGCAGGCATCACTAAGGGGGCATTGCAAATGGTCCAACTCTCATCTCCACGAGTCCTGGCACAGCCCCATTTCTGACCTCATCTTCCTCCTTTCCCAACCCCTGAGAAACCTTCCAGGAGTCCAGGGAACCAGACACCCTAGGCTAGAACCCTAAGGCTAGGCTTCCTTCAGCTCTGATATTTAATTACAATTACATTTAACACATCCAACAATCAGATCCGTTCAGAGGAGACAGTCCTCATGATAATGCCTAATGTTTGTGATGAATGTCACAGTTTTCAGCAATTTCATGCATATTACCATACATTATATCATACCAGCATTTATTCAAGTATGATCCATAGACCACCAACATCAACATTACCTGGGAGCACGTTAGAAATGCAAATTTGTAGGTCTCAGCCCAGACCTGTTATCAATCACCTGGAGAGCCAGGGCCCTGGAGGCTGAACTTTTAATATGCTCTGGGGTGATTCTGAAGAAAACTCTAACTTGGCAACTGCAGATATAGTAAAAAAAAAAAAAAAAAAAAAAAAAAAAAAATTAATCTTTGTCCCTAGTTTATTGCACAGTGCTTCAAAAACCCTTGGAATTCCCTGATAGGAGTGTCTTTTGTTATACATATCGAGCTCCTTTTAAACATACCTGAGTTTATGCTAATAGTGGGCCCTTATGGCCAAGACAGCCTGGCCAAGAGCAAGACTTTCAGTCCCACCCCACAATCTCTGGGGAGGGCAGAGGGACTGGAGATTGAATTCCACTGCATGGCCGTTGATTTAATCAACCATGCCTACATAATGAAACTCATCATACCTCCAGATACTGACACTCAGTGGACCTTCCTGGTTGGTGAACATATTGATATGCTGGGAGGGTGATTTGACCTGATTCCATAAGGACAGAATATGGAAGATCCATGCCACCCCTCACCCTGAGACCATTTGGCCATTCCTGAGTTGTATACTTCATAACAAAACTGTAATTAGAAGTATAGTGCTTTCAGTGAGTTCTAACAAATTATCAAACCTGAAGGGACATTGTGGGAACCCCTGAATTCGTAGCCATATCAGACAGAAGTGCAGATAGGACAGGGACCTCATTTGTGGCAGGCATCTGAGGTTAGGGCAGTCTTGTTGGGGACATTGGCCCTTACATTGGGTTCGGACGGGAACTTTGGGTAGTGTCAAAATTAAATCGAATTGCAGGAAACTCCGTTGGTGTCAGAACAAAGGAACCATAGTCTCATACAAGCCAAACCATAATCTTGCAAGTTACGTATCAACATCCTCATGCTACAGATGGGGTGCTGGGAGACACAGGGAGGGAAAGTGGCTTACCCACAGGCAGAGAGCCACTCTGGAGTAAAGCAGGAATATGCATTTAGGTCCCTGGCCCCAGGTCATGCCTCTTCCCTCCAGGCCTGCCCTCCTGACCACAGCTGCCTCAGGGTCTACCGTGCCCCCAAGTGAGTGGTAAAATCACAAACTTAGGGGCTGGAACCTGCCTTGTGGTGGGGGGGGGGAGGAGTTACCTCATTCAACCCATCAGAGCCAACTGCCAGGGAGGTAATAAAAAAGACCTGAGGCCCTCAGACCTCTGAAAATTTAAATTATACCTTCCTGAACATGCGTGTCTTGTGTAATCCTCAAAGATTTGTAATTGTGACAGCCTAGGAAAATTACAGGTGACTTGAAGCAATTTAATGATAATAAAAATAAAATAAAAACAGTAAACAGCACTGCTGCTCCTTCTAATTTCCCACCATCTTTATCATATAAATGCTGCCATTCTTCTCCCCACAGATGATTAATGAATCTGCAGTTGCCACAACTGGATGCCATGCTCACCTCACTCATTTTTTCTGCTGTGGCTGGGGCTGGCGCTGCGAGAAGCCCCTCCCAGCCCCGATGCCAGGGCTCTCCAGGCCCTGCCTGACTTCAGGAACAGTCCTCAGCTGGGCCCCGGGGCCCTCCTCCAGACGCCAGGCTTTCCTCCCCTGCCCCTCACCCCGGTGGCCCAGAGCTGTCTTCATTCAGCCTAGTGTGTGCTGGAGCCCAGCTGATCTGAGCAACCACAAATTGACCTTCTCTCTGGGTGTCTCCTTGCCTCCCTCCTGGTGTTAATATGCTCCTTAAAGAGCTGCAAACTCAACAAGTCTCTGTTATGCAGGTTAATTCCGAGCGCAGCCAAGCTGTGATCAAATGACCTTTACCCACTTCCCTGCTAATTTTGATGGGCAGCTCCATTTTCCTTCTCCCTCCTGGTCCCCCCTTGCTCTAAATTGGAAATCTATCAATTTTCTAAGTAAATGGAAAATAAAGACACACAGGCACAAGAAACACACTTGCCTGCATACACACTCACGCTAACACTAATACTAACATACCGTTGTTGAGGCAGAGGCTAGACCAGACCTGCTATTTTTTTTCCTTAATTCTTAATTTCCAGATCTCAGAAGAATGCAGGAGCTGGGTCCTGAGCTGATGCCAAAAGAAAATAAAGGTGTTGAAAGAGAATCCCTTGTCCACAATTTAATTCCTTTCTTCATCAGTGGAAGACAGTAACAGTTTTAACGAATGGGGAGAATAATAACAATAAAAACTAACGTTTGTCGGGATGCCTGGGTGGCTCAGTCGTTAAGCGTCTGCCTTCGGCTCAGGTCATGATCCCAGAGTCCTGGGATCGAGCCCCGCATCGGGCTCCCTGCTCGGCGGGAAGCCTGCTTCTCCCTCTTCCACTCTCCCTGCTTGTGTTCCTGCTCTCACTAATTCTCTCTCTGTATCAAATAAATATATAGATAGATATATAAAAAAAACTAAGGTTTATCAACTGCTTACTACTTACCAGTCACCAAGAATGAGCTCATTTAATTTTCTCAATACCTCTATGAAATGAGAATTATTACCCCCAGTTTATAGAAAAAGAAATTGAGGCTTCAAGAGAATTATGTAAAATGCTTAAGGACACGCATACAGAAAGAGTCAGAATGAGCATTCGAACCTGGATGGTCTGATCCCAAAGTCAAGTTCTTGCTTTGTTACCAGCAGCATGACCTGGGACCTATCATGTAATCACGTGAATCCTCAGTTGCCCTACCTGCACCATAAGGATAATCAGATTTACCTCATCAGGCTCCAGGAGGATACGTTCAGTGGTGACCATCCTTTGAAAGCTATGAATCATGGTCGGTTCACTGTTATTATAATGATGATTATTGATTCAGTTCATTAATTCCTTGTACAAATATTTCCTGATCACCTACTATGTGTCAGCCTTGTTCTAGACCCGGAAATACAGCAGTGAAAAAAACAGATAAATATTCCTGTCTCCCAGGAGGCATTCAAGTGGGGAAAACTGACCAAAAACAAGTAGAATACATAATGAGTCAGATGAGGCTTAATGCTAGAGAGAAAATAAAGTTGGGGGGGGGTGTCTAAGGGGTGAAGGCAGGAGGACTACAATTTGACACAGGTTGGTCAGGAAGACCTCACAGAGCAAGTGATATTTGGATAACAGTTGAAATGAATGGGGGTAGCCAAGCAGGCAGGTATCAGAGAAAGAGCATTCTGAGCAGTGGGAACAACAAATGGAAAGCCTCCGAGGCTGAGGCTGAACGAGCAAGGAAGCCAGAGTGGATGGGCAGAGGGAGGGAGGAGAAAGAAGCAAGAGATGAGTCCAAAGAGGTAAAGCGGGTGGTGGGCCATGTAAGGCCTTGCAGGCCACTGGCTCTGACCCTATATGCGGTGGTGGGAGGGGGGTGCACATGGGTGCGTGAGAGGGTTTGAGCAGAGCAGTGATATAATCTAACATTTTTAAAAGGGTCACTGTGGCTACTACAGGAGGGCAGGAGCAGAAGCAGGGAGACCAGTTAGGAGGCTGGTGTCACTAACCTAGATGACAAAAGATGGTGGCTTGAATAGGAGGGAACAGTGGAGGTGATGAGATGTATTTGGATTCTGAATATACCTGAAGGTAGAACCAACCAGACATGCTGATGGATTTGGACGTCAGTGGGTAAGAAAGCAACAAGTCACTGATGACTCCAACATTTCCAACCTGAGCAGACGGAAGAATGGAGCTCCACTTACCCAAATGGGATAAAAGAAGGACAGGTAGGTGTTATGGGTTGAACCACAAGAGGTATATTGAAGTCCTAATCCCTAATACCTGAGAATGTGGTTTTATTTGGAAATAGGGCCTTTGCAGAGGTAGTCAAGTTAAGATTGGGTCATTGGTGGGCGCCTGGGTGGCTCAGTTGGTTAAGCGACTGCCTTCGGCTCCGGTCATGATCCCGGGGTCCTGGGCTCCCTGCTCAGCGGGGAGTCTGCTTCTCCCTCTGACCCTCTTCCCTCTCATGCTCTCTCTCTCTCATTCTCTCTCTCTCTCAAATAAATAAATAAAATCTTTAAAAGAAAAAAAAAGATTGGGTCATTAGGGTGGACTCTGGTAAGACTGGTGTCCTTATAAAAATGGAAAATTTGGACACGGATTCACATACACACACAGGTTGGAGCTGGAGAGAAGGTTGAAGTTACACAGCCACAAGCCAAGGAACTGCCAAAAGTGAGGAGAGGGACATGGACCAGATCCTTCCCTAATTCCTCAGAGGGAGCAGCACTCTGACAACACCTTGATTCAGACTCCTAGCCCCCAGAACCGTGAGACAATACATTTCTGTTGCTTAAGCCACTCCGTTTGTGGTACTTTGTTATGGCTGGTTTGGAGGGTAGGTCATTTTTAGACATCCAAGTGGAGATGAGGAAGAAGCAGCTAGGTAGGAATCTGGGGTTGAGGGATGACGACTGAGCTGGACACATCCGTTTGAGAGTCATCTTCTCTGCTGAGAACTTACAGCCAGCGCACTGGCTGTGATCACATATGGCAGATAGAGAAGAGGTATAAGGACTGAGCTCTGGGACACTCCACCATTAAGAGGACAGGGAGTTAAAAAGCAGTTGATGAGTGGAGGAGAAGCAGGAGAAGCGGCGTCCTGAAAGGTAAATGAAGGAAATGTTTAGGGAAGGAAAAGGTCATCAGCAGTCAAATGTCGGCAATGAGCCAAGTCTGGTGAACACAAAGAATAGACCATTGGCTATAGCAACTCGAAGCTCATTTGTGACCTTGACAAGGGCAGTTTCAGAGGGGGAGTGAAGTCTAACTGGGATGGGTTGAAGAGAAAACTGGAAGAGAGAGACTGGAGGCACAGACATAGACAACTCTTTGGAAGGATTTGCTAAAGGGAGACAAGGGGTCAAGACAATTTTTTCAAGGTAAGAGAGGTAATAGTGTGCTTTATGCTGACAAAAATGATGCAGCAGAGAGTGGGATACGGATGAGACAGGAGACAGCAGGGAGAACTGCAGGTAACACCTTTGGAAGTCTGGTGGGGGTGGGATTAAGTACACACTTGACCAGGAGCATGGGTGATACACCCAGAATAGGAGAGATAGGATGTTAGGCAGGTGCATGGGTGGGCCGATGTGGTGGTGGTGGCATAGCAGGTAAAGTCATCAGCTAAGAACAAGGAGGAGAAGGGATAACATAGGCATAGGGGATAGTGGGAGAGTGAGAGGTGGGAAGAAATAGCAGGGTTGTCCGCAGCACATGGGGCCACCTGAGGTCTGGCTGGTGAATGTGGAGTAACATCAGTCCCATGAGCTTCTGTTTTTCCTCCCACCATGTTCAGCTGCCCACATGGAAGCTCAAAGTCAGCAGAGAGTTGGACTTCATCAGAGCTGAGGCTTTACTCTTCAAATGCAAAGAGAGAAGAAGCAAAGGAGCTGAAGGGTATGCCAAAGAAGGATTACAAAGATGGACTCTGGAATTTAAGCTGGATGGCGATAAAAGGGAGGGCCTGAGAAGGGCAGGAATCCCCAAAGGGTATTTGGATCAAGGGACTGTATGTTCCAGTGGGGGAAGGATTGTTAGAGTCGGGGTACTAGCGCTTAAGAATAAACATAGGGGTCAGAGAATAAAAGTGGGGGCTCCTTAACATGCATATCTTGGAGGGATGGCAGTGGCTGGCAATGACAAGGTGTAGGGTACAGCCAAGGGAGTGGGTGGCTGGCACAGGGTTGAAAACAAGAACATTAGAGGAGGAGGTTAAAGGACCGAGAAGCCAAGGTCCTGGAAGGCTCGTGGGTACTGAACCCACCAGGAATTTTCAGACAGGTAGTATTGGAGAGAAACAGTGATCCAGGAGCTAAAATCTAGAAAAAATGAGAGCAAGCCACCAAGAGTCATTAGGGAACCACAACTCCTGAGAACAGGAGTCCCCATGCTGTGGGTTCTTAGAAAGGAGATCGAGAATAGGGTGAAAGCAGCCATGAGAAGCAAGGAAGGGTCCCAAGCCACCTCAGGGCCCAGCTCCCCAGAAAATGGTGTCCTTAGGGTAGAACCAGGGAATTTCAAAGAAGAGATTAAGAAAAGCCAGTTTGCTGATGGCTGACCATGAATCCCAGAGGGCAGAAGCTCAGGAGGAAGGAGACATTCAGGCAGAAGAGGAAGCATGCAGAGCCTAATGGAGGGCAGGCCTCCATTAGGGGTGGGGGTTGGGGGTACTTCTCAGTGACTGACTTAAGTGAGGATGAAAGTGTCCAGAGCCATGAAGTCAGGACAACGGATGCCTAACCTCACTGTGAGAGGACTCCTGCAAAAACACCCCCTCCACTTTTACCATTTGCTAGAAGCTTCTGCCACTGCCACCCTCAGAGAAACAAACACCTCCACCATCGCATCAGCCCACAAACCGAATACCCTCTGCTAGGCTACCTTCCCCGACTGTCTGCTCTCTAAGCCCGTGTCTGTGGACGAGTCTGATTGGCGCAAACTCAGCCATGAGCTAGGCCTCACCAGCAAGGGAGGCTGACCGTGCAAGTCTTGTGGCCTCTACCCTAGGAAGAATTATCCAAAATTTGTGTGAACTACCCACATCTAAGGAGGGTGTTCAAAGTTTCTGGCAAACCAAAAATGTCAAATATTTATTAGGTGACAGGAATAACAGTCATTTATATTATTATTGTGTCTAAGCTTTGCAAAAAAGAGATGCGGAGGATCCTGTGCAGCCACTTCATCCCTCGGATCTCAGATGAGGTTTCTAACCTTTCAGCTGCAGTTGAGAACACTATTTCTATTGATTAGTGCCAAGGACTCAATAAGGCATGTGCATGTTCTCAGGTAGGACTTTAGGCCTGAGCCTTCCCAGATAAGATCAGACCCATTTAGAGTTCACTCCTCAGCAAAGCACCCTCTTGACTCTGGAAAGACAAGATGATAGAGGTTCCTATTTACTCAGCAGCCCCTGTGTGCCAGACACTAGAATCTTCACTCAGCGTGCATGATCTCCTTTAATTCTCAAGGCAACTCTGTGAGGAAGGTAGTGGGATTGCCATATTAGAGATAAGGAAATGGAATTTTAAAGAAAATATTAGTAAGTTGCTTATGACACCCTCCACCCCCCACCCCCCCACCCCATACCCCAGCAGCTATAAGCTCACCGCACATGGATGCTCAGGTCGTGCACTGCACAACTCCACAGTGCATAATTGTATCTATTGTGGATGACACTACCTGGAGTTGTGCAGCGCACAGCCTGTGTGCTCAGATGTAGCCTCCGCTCACTTGGTTCCAAAGTTCATTTCCCCACAACTATGGTACAGAATCCAGTCATCAAAGTCTTTTAAGTAAGAGCTCCTTAAGGTCAGGGAAGATTTCTTCTGTGTATCCACAGACAGCAGCACAAAGCCTGGCACATAGCGGGTGCACAATAAATGGCTGCAAGATTAAAGGCTATCAAAGATGAACATGAATGTGCTCATCAACTCCTGAATCACTGGATCTACAGAGGCACCACTTGAAACCTGAAATAGGTAGTTTAAAACAAATGAAAGGAAGAACTACTGCTTGGCACAGCTGGTTGTCAGCTTATAAAACTCATTAACCCCAGAGGTGGTACAGGCAGCAAATACTAATGGACTCCAGGTGTGTCTAGGCAAGTTCAAGATTTCTACAATTAAGGAGAGTAGCCAAGAAGGGGGCCACGGACATTGTTTGAGCACCCACTCTATTCCCTGCACTGGGCTAGACTGAGCACCTTATCTTAGGGATCTCTCCAAATCTGTTTCCTTCTATGTAAAGAGCTATTATCATCTACCTATTGGGGTGGGGGTTGTAATGGTTAAATGAAATAACATATATTAGGCACTTAGCACCAGCCTGGCACCGTGTTAATGCTCAGCATAAGTTAACCATTATTCCTGGAAGTAAAAATAACGCACGGAATCGTGTTAACATTTCACCAGTAGGAAAGAATCTTCACAAAACCTGCATCTCATACCAAGAAACTAGGTTCAATTATCCTCCTGTATGGACACGTCACTAATCAAAACTTTAAAAAAACCTAACGTTTAGCCTTTGGGATTGCACATAAATAGAAGAACAATTTGATTATTTTTCTCCCTTGTCATTTTCAGCCAGGGCAATCTTGAACTAAAGCAGCAAGAGAATGATCATCTGCTTCGAGCATTCCCCACCTCCTGTCACTTCTACCAAGAGCTTTCAGGGGACCAACACTGTGTCAGGCACCAAAGGAAATAGTCACATAAGACTTCTGCCTTCCTATGTAGAGTGCAGAGTTTGTGGGTATTGTGGTACACAGACGACAAAATGAAAACAGATTCATATCACTAGAAGCCAGATCGCAAAGAAAACCATCCCAGATTTTCCAGCTTAGTGATGCTTGTAACCAGCTTCCTTTCCTACAAAACTGAATGTAGCCCCTTGGCGGTCTGCCTTGCTGGACGCTGCACCCCTTGAAGGCAATGATCACTCAGTTCTGTCTTTTCTTCTCTGGATCCATAAGCCCCTCATGGTACAAAGTAGATTCTGCCACAAGGACAGTGAGAGAGGGAGAGGGTGGAGAGTTGGATGGATGCATGGTGGCAAGATGGCTGGATGATGCAGCATAGTTTAATTAATTGACCACAGCATCAGCTCTAAAGTGATATTAGGGGGCGCCTGGGTGGCTCAGTCAGTTAAGTGTCTGCCTTCGGCTCAGGTCATGATCCCAGGGTCCTAGGATCAAGCCCCGTGTCAGGCTCCTCGCTCAGCGGGGAGCCTGAACCTCTGCCTGCCACTCCCCCCTGCTTGTGCTCTGTGTGTGTGCGTGTGTGTGTGTGTGTGTGTGTGTCAAATAAATAAATAAAATCTTAAAAAAAAATAAAGTGATATTAGGTTCCAAAATGAGCTCTGCCATTATTTAGTTGTATGACCTTGAAAAAGTTGCTTGATCTCTCTGAGCCTCACTTTCCTTAAGTGTAGTATGAGGCTAATGCTAGTACCTACCTGTGCATTTGTTGTAAGTATTAAGTAAGCAAATACACAGAAAGCACTTACCCATCAACACACGTTAATTGAGCTCATACCACGTGCCAGGCCCTGGTCTAAGAGCTGGGACTACCTCATTAAGCATAACAGATAAAAATCTCTGCCTTCATAGAGTTTCTATTCTAATTGGGAAAACAGGCAAAACACAATAAATTAGAGAATTATCTAGTATATGAGAGGGCAAGGGTTTTTAAGGGGAAAGTAGAGCAGAGTAAGGCGGTAGGGAAAGGTTTACAATTTAACTTAAAATGGTCAGGGTGATCCTCACAGAGATGGGAGCACTTGAGCAATGACTCAAAGGAGTGAGGGCGTGAGCCAGAGGGACGTCTAGGGGAGAGCATTCCAGGCACAGGAAATAGCCAATGCAAAGGCCCTGAGGTGGGAGTGTGCCTGGTACGTCTGGTGCGGCTGGAGCAGCAAGAGAGAGGGGCTGAGTAGCAAGAGATGAGGTCAAAGGGGGAACGGGAGGTCAGATACCATAGGACCTGATGGGACACAGTATGGCTTTGGCTTTTTTCTTGTTTTCTTTGAGTGACATGCAGATCCTTTCTGAGCAGAAGAGGGACAAGGTCTGATTTACCCTTTGATGGGGTCACTTTGACTGTTGTGCGGAGGACCTGCCACCTGACTGGGGCATAGTGGTAACTGTTATGAATGCTCAGCAGAAACAGCTACCTTCTTGGGGGTCTTAGCAAAGCTGTTTGTCTTCCTAATTACTTATACCATCTGTTTTCATCGACCGCAGCAAAGGGCTCTGCAGAGTTGAATAGAAGGAGCTAGAAGCTGGCACTGCAACTCTGCACGACCCGCTTTCAAGGTGCTCCCCAGAGCCAAGGGGGAGTGGGCATGTGTGCGGACACGTGGTTGACCCCCACGAGGGGGATCCTCTGAAGCTGCTCCTCGCCTTGCCCACCTGCTAAGGGACACTTGCCCCCTAGCTGTCAGGCAGCCTCTTCTGGGCCAGAGGAATGAGCATATTCTCCCCCAAGTTGGCCATGAGGACATTCACAGCGCTCTTCTGAACAGGCCTGACCTCTCCTTCCTTTCCTCTTCCTCCTCCCCCTCCCCCTTCTTCTTCTTCATCCACATCCTCACCCTCATCACTGCTGCCTGCGACCACGCTGGGCGCTCTACGTGCATCACCTGACTTAATCTCCACTATCCCTGTATGAGACGGGGACTAGGCTCTCCCCGTTGAACCCAGGGAGAAACTGAGGCCCGAAGAGGTCAAGTCACTTGCCTGAGCTCCCACTGCTGGCCCACGGCAGAGCAGGACCGTGACCACAAATAGGACGGCTCCAGAGCCTGAGCCCAGAGCCATTATGCTGCCTGCCTGCCTGCCTGCCTGCAACCGCTGTTTTTCTGGAGGCTCTTATTCCTTCAGCCTATCTGAAATGTGGTTAACATGGCCCTTGGTCCATAGAGAAGGAGAAACAGCAAGGCGGGGTGAAAAGGACATACAGCCCTGTACTGGGCCGGTCTGGCTTCCCACGGCGGTGGATTTGTACAAGCCCACACTGTGTCCTGATATTCACCTGGGGGTGAGCACGTGCACATAGGGAGACAAAGAGAAGGTAGATCCGGAATGGGTGCAGATCAGGCTCTGGCCGTGGACAAGGCTTACTTTATCTTGGGAGGAGCATCCTGGAGGGGGTTGAGAGCACCCAGAAGCAAAGCCTCACTCCACCCTTGGCTAGCTGGGACACCTCTACCACTTCACACCCCTGTTTTCTCTTTTGTAAAATGAAGGGGAGTGTAGTGCCCACCTCACAGGCTTGTTATGGGGATCAAATGTGCAAAGGCACAATGATATAGGAAAACATCTGAACACCACGAATGACGAAATACATAGAGACACGGCTCACTTCTGGTACTCGGCCCAGACGAGGCCATCTACTCGCCAAGGTCTTTTAAAGAGAGTTTGAGCTATGGGTCAAAGGGAAAGTTTACCTTGGAAGCCTGGTCCCCACCTTTGGAATTAAAAGGCTTGGACCAGGGCGGTGGAGAGAGAGGGGGGACACAGGGAGGCATATCCAGGACTGCCCGCATCCCAGGTTGGAGGCCTGCGAACACCGCTCAGCGTGGGCAGCCCCAGGCCTCTGTCCCCATGTGAGCTCCTTGGGGGAAAGCCTTCCAATTGTTCTGGAATGGTACTGGGGATGACTCATTCCCCCCCAACAAGGACTATCTAGTGTAGAGGAGGCGTCTGTCAAGGGCCCAGCTGCTACAAAGCTTCCTGCAGTAATGTCTTCTGGGAGATTCCAGTTTCCTTCACACTGACCCTGGAGGAAGATGGTAAACAAAGCAGCCCTTTCAGGGTTACCTCACTGCATAAAAGAGGGCAAGTACTCTCTGAAAGCCAGGGCTGTGTCTATGGTGCTCACTGCTGGCTCCCCAGCTCCCAGCACAGTACCTCGACGTTCAGTATCTGCGGAAGGAGGGAATAAAGAAAATAACGAAAGGAAGGAGGAAAAATTGAGCTTTTTAAAAAATAATACCTTCGGTGTTCGCCTGACCAAACAAATTTGCCAATGCCACGGGGCAGACACTGGGTTCCTGGTCAGGAGGGGAACATGGGATCCACCTGGGGGGAGGCAAGCAGCCACTAGGGTCCCCCGCCCAGGTACGACTCATCTTCCCCTCACACCTGGTAACTCAACCCCGCCTTCAGGCAGTTCCCTCCTCCCCGGGCCCTTCTCCAGAAACCCACCACTGTCAAGTATAAATAAAGCAAACCACATTATTGCATGCGTCTCCATCTGTTAATTAACAAATAAATCAGCCCCGTCTCACCAATTAAGGAAGGATATCTGGGACCACAAAACATGACTGACTCCTCTCAGTGAAAATGAAAGGTGTTTGTCACAGGCCTCGAGGTGACGGGGGCTGCCTGCCTGTCCCACCAGCCCCTGCCTGCTTCTCACAGCCCAGATTCTCTGCCCGCCCGGGGCCTGCCGGAAGCCGGGGAGCAGGCACCGTGCAGAGCTGGCCCTGCGCAGGGCTCTCTGGGTGGCCCCTACCACTAAGCTTCGGGCAGTGCATCCAAGGCGCTGAGGGCTGAGCTCAGACTGCTCTTCCCCAGCCCGCCCTCCCAGCATCTCTGCGCCACCTCTTCCGTGAGGTCTGTACCTGAGGCTGACCCAAGAACCAACGTGGCATTTCTTTTCTTCCCCCATCTTCACTGAGGTATAATCAACAAATTCAAATTATAGCTATTTCAGATGTCTGATTTGACGTTTTGACATACATAAATGTTGTGAAAAGCAGAATTTCTTAAACTGAGGTCTGAGGACCACCAAGCATCAGAATCCCGGGGAGTGTGTAGAAGTGTAGACCCTCAGACCCCAGTGAATCCCAACTGGGTCAGAATCTCTGGGAGTGGGAGCAGAATGATGCCACTTTAGCTGGCTCCCCAGGACATTCTCAGAGTTTGACCACCCCTGTACAAAACCCTCCTTTCCCTCTGCTTGGGGACCTAGGTGTTCTGTCATTTATAGTGACAAAACGGAGAAGCTTCTGGCAAGTGGAACAGGATCACGGCAGGTCCATGGTGGAGGGACCCTCGGTCCCACCTTCACTGCGTGGGCAAGGGGACTGGGGCCCAGGGGAGGGGTTGGTTTTTTTCCCCTCAGCAAAAGGATATGTGGAAGTTCTAGCCCCTGGGGCCTCAGAATGCAAAGTTATTTGCAAATCGAGTCTTTACAGAGGCAATCACATTAAAATGAGGGCACGAGACTGGTGTCCTTATGAAAAGGAGAAATATGGGCACAGAGACAGACATGCACAAAGGGAAGCATGGAAGAGACACAGAGAGAACATCATGTGAAGGCTACAGCTCTGTTGTCACAAGCCAAGGAATGTCTGGCACTACCAGGAGCTGGATGAAGCAAGGAAGGATCTTCCCCTACGGTTTTCAGTGGGAGCATGGCCCTGCCGACACCTTGATTTGAGACTTCTAGGCTCCAGCACTGTAAGACAATAAATTTCTCTTGTGCTAAGCCATCCAGTTGGTGGTACGCTATTATAGCAGTCCAAGCTGACCCACCCAGCCCATAAAGGGAACATGACTTGCCCAAAGTCATCCCCCACATTGCCACCACACTGCCACAGTCTCCTTCTCACCCTTTGTCCCTACAAGACATGACCCCCAGCCCTCTAGGAATGCAATGCAGAGCAGGTGGCCCCTCTAAAGCATTTGTCCACATGCAGAAAACAGAGGGGTAGTCGCTCAATGTGATAAGGACCCCTGGGGGCTCACCCAGCAGAAAATACCTGCAGAGCCATCCTCCCCCTCACCTCCAGATCCTCCCCTCTGAGGCCAGCCCACTGGTAGGGTGTGCAAGGTCTCCAAGCCCCTGACACCTACCTCTACCCCTCCACGGTATGCAGGTTACCCCACAGCCCTTATGAAACTGTCTTGCAAGCCTCTGGTCTACAAGGCCCGGATAGGGTGGGAGGGGAGGGCACTACCAGGATGGAGAATTCCACATGGTTTAAGAATTCTGCATTAAGGAGCAAAACAAAATTCTTTGAGCTCTTGTCCCCAAATTGTGTTGTGGGTCATGGGAATAGAACACAGGATTTCTGAGTTCTTGAGGGAGACGCCACCAGACAGAAGGCTAGAAGCACTTTACGATCCTCTCCAACCCCAGGGCCCTGAGAGCAAGAGAAGCTGGTGCCCAGTGGCGGGAGGACTCCGTAGCCAGCTCTGAGTGAGCAGGAGCTCCCGCACCCTGCCATTGGTGCCCCAAAGGTCCCAACAGGAGGAAACTTGTCATGCCCAAGAGTAACATATCCATGAGGAAAGTCATTTGTGATGAGAAAGGAGAGAGAGAGAAGAGGGCGAGCATGCAATCAAATTAATTCTAATGACATTGATAAGGAGATTTGGAAGCACAGCCAATGATTCCATTAAAATAATGACTTTGGGTCTCTTCTGCCATCACCTGGGGTCTTTTCTCCCTCCCTCGCCACTATATCTCGAGAGTGCTGGCAATGACCACTGTGTGGGGAGACAGGCAGGACGGCAGGGATGGAGACTGATGCCACAAAGGAGCAAACCCTCTTTCCACCCACTGCCTCCTGATCATCAGCGGTCAGGCCTTTTGGTTGGCAGCTACAGGGAGGGAGATAAATCACATCATGACTATGTGATCAGGAGACATGCATGAAGGAGTCTGGCCTGGAGCCTCTGCCATCCCCGTCTTGTAGCCAGAGGTCCCATGACACCCCAGGGTGGACACAGGCTCACTCTGCTCCACCTGCATGGACCATCATGTCAGTGGTGGCCCCTGGAGCTGCACAGAGTGACAGATCTGGTAGACACCCACACATGTATGCAGGTAGCTTCATAAGACAACAACCAGACAACAGGAAAGATGTCTAGTAGAATTTCCCCAGATCCCCCAGAATGAAACCTACATTCCCTTTTGTGTTTGCTTATCTTTAACTTTTTTCACTGAGATGAAATTCATATAAAGTAGACAATTTAATACATTGACAGTGTTATGTAACCACCGTCTCTGTTTAGTTCCAAAATTTTTCATCACCCCCAAAGGAAATCCCATACCTCTACTCCCTCCTCCCAGCCCCTAGCAACCACCAATCTGCTTTCTGTCCCTACAGACTTACCTATTCTGGACACTTCATGTAAATAGAATCATACAATAGAGAACCTCTATGCCTGCCTCTTTCAGCGTGCATCTTGTTTTTGAGGTTCATCCCATGGCAGGAGGTATCAGTAGTCCATTCCTTATTGTGGCTGAATAATATTCCTTTGTATGGATGTACCACAGTTTGTTTACCCATTTATGTGTTGATGGACATTTCGGCTAAATCTACATTTCTGATGGGACCCAGAGCTCTCAAAGCCACCTTTCCCCCAGAATGAGTGCACCAGCCCTTGCTTTCCATCTCTGTTCTGCCTCCACTCCCACTCCCAGGAGAACTCTCTCCCCATCACATGTTCAGGCTGCCTTCAGCTGAAAAAGATAAAGACACCTTCACACCTGAGCCCTCACTCTGGGCCTCTAGGAAAGTGGGGAAGACGCAGAGCTGTCTTACAGTCTGGTCTCAATTTTGCAATCCCAAACTCTCAATTAAGGAGAATTTGTTTTGTTTTAAATATTTATTCATTTATTTATTTGAGAGAGAGAGAGGGAGAGGGAGAGAGGGAGAGGGAGAGAGGGAGAGTGAGAGGGAGAAGCAGATTCCCTGCTGAGCAGGGAGCCCGATGTGGGGCTCAATTCCAGGACCCCGGGATCATGACCTGAGCAAAAGGCAGATGCTTAACTGACTGAGTCACCCAGGTTCCCCTCAATCAAGGAGAATTTGGACAAAGTTATTTAGGTTGAACTACTACTATACTTGGTGTATTTGTCCCACCCTGGGCAGACAGATAAGTGTGCGCACATTCTGATCCCATCAACTGCCTGGGAGGGTTAATTGGCCAAACTGAGCCTGGCATGTCCCAGAAGACTATGGGCCAGGATTTGGTTTCATCTAATGTGCCCTCACTGAGTATCTGCTCCAAGCTGAGCACCATGATAAGCCCCGGGATATATAAAGATCAACGAGACATGGCTTTTGGAGCTCTCGGTCTGGAAAAAGAATGTGCAGGAATAGCAGTAAGACAGGGAAGACAGACCCTGAGTCATACAGTAGTCCAGGAACCCAGAGGAGGGG
The DNA here is from genome assembly GCF_009762305.2 of Zalophus californianus. Classification (NCBI taxonomy): domain Eukaryota; kingdom Metazoa; phylum Chordata; class Mammalia; order Carnivora; family Otariidae; genus Zalophus; species Zalophus californianus. The sequence goes on from NC_045605.1 coordinate 13,216,068, forward strand.
AGCTGTCTTCTGGCAGACCTGGGAAGGGAAGGTGTCTCAGAAAATGTGACCTCAGGGGGCACCTGGATGGCTCAGTCGGTTGAGTGTCCGACTCTTGATTTTGGCTCAGGTCATGATCTCAGGGTCATGAGATCAAGCCCCACGTCTTTGGGCTCCATGCTCAGTGAAGAGTCTGCTTGAGATTCTCTCCCTCTCCCTCTGACCCTCCCCACCACCCACCACCCTGCTGTGTGTGCACTTGCATTCTCTCTCTCAGATAAATAAAATAAATCTTAAAAGAAGAAGAAGAAGCAACCTCAGGACTGAAGGAGGGTGAACACTGTTTGACCAGGGGAAGAGCTTCCTGAGTGGACTTCAAAAGCAAAAGTATGAGAAGGCTATGGTTTGCATGGGGAGTGTTTTCCCCCACTGTGGCCACAAATGAAGGACAGGCTAGAGAGGCACATAAGGGCATGGGCCACCAGATTGCGGAGGGCCTGGGGCATCAGAGTAAGGCATCTGTCCTAAAGTATCTGCAGGTTTGTGACCTGAGGAGGAAGGACCAGAAGGGGCAAAAGCCTGGAGGCTGGGAGGCCAGGCAGGAGGCTGCAGGGGTGGCGCTGCCCAGCCCTGAGCTGCTGACCCAGCGGCACCTGCGGTCCTCTGCGGAAGACAGGCTGAGGGCAACACCTTGCTGAAAGGTGGTGAGCAGGCCCTGTAATTAACATGGTCATTTATGGAAGGTTAAGAAAACCAGTGGGGAGCTTATGGAGACTGGGAGGTTGGAGCCCTCCACCCTGCCCTCCCCAGCACCACGCTGTCTGAAGTTGGGCAGCCACAGGAAGTGTGGAAAGGAAGGAACTGCTTCAAGAAAATATGTCAGAAGAGGATGAACGCGGTCGTTCAAAATAAACTGCTGTGCTCCTTGCATGTCCAAACCAGGAAATCGTCAGAGAGCGGTTTCCCGCAGAGCCCAGACGTCTAAGGAGGTCCTGTCCTGCTTGACACCCTCGTTGCCATGCAGAGCCTGGGGAGAACCTCCCAGGTCAAAACCCAGCTCCGAGCAGAAGGTGCCTGCACCAGGGGGAGCCGCCCGACGCCCTCCAGCCTCTACTGCAGCTGCCGGCCCAGCGCTTCCCAGACAGAGCGGCTGGACTGCCCGGGCGGGGTCCGGCGAAGCCTCCACCCCCTCCCTGTGCTGCCACTCGTCAGAGCCAGGCCAGAGAGATGCCAGCCTCATCCCCGGCCTGAAAGCCCATTCGGGGCACTGGAAGATGAATTATGTTTCATTTATATCAAAGAAGCAATCTCGGAGCCCATTTGTGATCAAATTTGCTGTCAGAGAAACTTTGCTTTATCTCATTACATCTGATATCTCTTGGCTTCTTGTCCTTGAGACTATTAAAGTTTAATGTCAAATTCAAGATGAAATGAAATCTTTGCTGTATCATCTCATCAGGACCTGAGCGTTCCCCCTTCCATCTAAAATTTTTTGACAACTAATTACAATGGGGGGTGGGGGGAGGGAAAGAGAAAGACCTACTTCCCTTCCATTTGCTGCAAAAGCCATCATTTGAAGGGGATGCCACGGAGCACAGTGGCCTCGTGGTGGCGGAGAGCAAGGAGAGGTGCTTGTCACCCTTTGGCTCCTCTCTGTCATCCCTTCACCCCAAACCCAATATCCCTGGGACCAGTGACATCTGTTTTCATCCCTGTTCTTACAAGGCCTTCCTGCCCAGGACACATGGTGGCAGAGAAGGCACATTGGACCGGGAAGCGGGCAGGCACTGGATTCCAGGCTCTGCTAACTGCCTGACCATGGGCCAGTGAACAATCTCAGGTCTCGGTTTCCTCCGATGTAATACAAGAGATGTGGACTACAATCATGTAACTCCACTTAGGCCCTGGGAGGGCAAGCGGATAACTGAATAGCTGTGCGTGGAACCACAGGGTGTGGGGACAGTGGCAAAGAGAAGCGTATAAGAATTAAACACCAGAACATCACATCCGCGGCCTTATTTATCATGACAACTCTGAGACAAGTTGATTTCTGAGGCTTATGATCGCCTCTAAAGACGAAAAGTGCCCACAGGAAACAGGCTTTAGACTGGGAATATGTTTTCCCTGGAACAGAGTTGGTGCATTGATTAATAACACTGATTGAAATCCACCTGTGCAATACAGAGCTCTCAGAAGGCCCAGGGACACACAGCTCAGAATTCCTAAAAAGCAATGTACTTTTAAAAAGGAGGGGTTTTTTTTAAAAAAAAAAAAAAAAAAGCAATATATTACAAATGTATGAAGTTCATTTATTCAACAAATATCTACTAAGCATCCCTGAGGTGTGCTTCCACTGTTCCAGGTACTAGGGATCCAGCAGTTAGTAAGAAAGATAAAAATTCTTAACCTCGTGGAGCCTAAACACTGTGGGAGAAGGACCCACAATAAATGTGATAGCGAAGGAATTCATTCATTTAAACAAATCTTCAAATTCTTAAAGTAGACGGGGCCAAGGAGTGATGTGGATGCTGGGATGTTAAGGTAGCTCGGACCCCTGAGTCACTATGGGACCACGGGCGGTTTGCTAGCCTCTCACAGCCTTCATTCCTTTATCCATAAAACAGATACCTACCTCTTTGAGTGAAGTGAATTGGGTTTGTGTGAAACGCCCGGCACATAGGAAGTCACCGTATCTATTGGCACAATCATCTGGGCAGGCGCTCTGGAGAAGCTGAGCTCTAACCTGCAGGCCTGGCGTCTCAGGCCTGGAGGACAGCAGCTGGTGTAAAGCAGAGCCCACAGCTCAGAAGAAGGTCCCAATTGTCTTCCAAATAGCTACTCTGCTGGAAGAAATCAGGAATTAGTTGATGCACTTGGCCAAGCAAGGATCCAGCTTCTTTTTTTTTTTTTTAAGATTTTATTTACTTATTTGAGAGAGAGAGAGCACAAATGGGGGGAGGAGCAGAGAGAGGGAGAAGCAAGCTCCCCACTGAGAAAGGAATCTGATGCAGGGCTCCATCCCTGGACCCTGGGATCATGACCTGAGCCTAAGGTAGATGCTTAACCGATTGAGCTACCCAGGCGCTGCAGATCCTGCTTCTTAATAAATAATTTCTTGATCTTCTTTACTTGCCCTTCCCTCTGCCTAACCATATTCAGGGCAAGTTCTTCATGGGCTCTCACCCATATCATTTCTACAGCAACCAAATGCCAGGACTTCTACAGTTTTCTTCAGAGGAATCAGTATCGTAAAGCCAGTCTGTAATCTAAGTCTCTAAAAGTGTGAAGGCAGCAATTTATTCCTTAGCCCTTCTATTCTCTGGGGGAAAAAAATAATAGTCCAAAATGTTGGTAGGTGTTTTCTTTAAAATCAGAATATCTGGATGCCAGAGCCAACACTCATCTTTACCACCAGCCCTATTAAGTAGTTACCACCACCACCACCCACCCCATTGTAAAGGTGAGTAAACTATCAGAAACTTCAATGACTGCCCAAGGTAGCCCAGCTGGTGGGCGACACAGCAAAGACATAAACTGCATCCGTTGGCTTCAAATGCTGTAATCTTAACTACATACAGTATTGACTCATTGTTTGCTGAATGACATATTCCTGTATGAGGTATGACATAAGCCAGGGTGACTGCGTCCTTTAAACAAACACGCCAGATTTCATGCATCCAAGTTAATGTTGTCCCTTGTAAGGTAGGACTTTGGGAGGCTCTGCATTTATCCCAGTGATGTTGCCACTCACTGTTTTGTTTTGTTTTGTTTTGTTTTTGGCTTAAGTTTTGTTTTTTGTTTTTTGTTTTGCAGTTTTGTATTCTTTGCTTTCATTGTTGTGAATCTGCTCCAAGACAGTAAACCTTTAATGTTTTGAGGGTAGATTCGATTTCTGGAAAAAGACCAAACTTGTTTGGAGCCAAATCTTACCAATAAGGTAAACAAGTAGTTTATATTAAATTGAAAAAAAAACAAACAGAACTATGTGCCTGGGGCTCAATAAATATTTGCTGACTAGCAATGGCAACAAAATGAAAATTAAATACAAGTTGTTTGATTCTAAAGAAAAGAGACTAGTTTTATTCTTTGGCTCATAAACCTTCTCTTGAGAGTAATTCCAGAAAAGAAATTCCAAAGCATTTTAAACAGTGGTGGAGTCATAAGAACAGGAGCATCATACCAAGGGGGGTTCGGCTTGGAGGACGATCTATGGTTACAGAAGTTCTAGATTTCAAACCAACATGTAAGGAGTCCCAAGTACATGTAGGGCAAGTTCTAAACACTGTGTGTAACTAAATAAGAAAATTCTCAAAGAGCTCCCAATCCTTTGGGGGAGGGAAGCAGGAAAGATGCCTATAGAAAATAAATACCCATGATACAAAGCAGACCATAAGACACCCCAGAAGGACCGGGGGAGGCATCCAAGGGGGGCAGGGAGACTTCTGGCTGGAGGGTCGGGAAGAGGCTTTGCAGGGGAGGCAGCACTGAGCTGGGCCATAACGCAATGCTTCCGGATCTTTTCACGACATGGCACACCTAGAAAACGGCTAGCTCACCAGGACAAATGGACCAAGCTCCCCATGGATGGGAACACTGGCCAAGAGGGCTTCCGGTGGCTCCAGCCCCATCGGGCAGCCCTCAGGGCTGAGGAGAATGAATTCCTCGCAACGCATGGGTTGAGAAGGCCTGTCTTAAAGAAGGGACAGAACTTCAACAAGTGGGTTGGGAGAAGAGGCCTTTGCAAGCTCACAAGCACAAGACAGAGAGGAATTAAGTGTTGGGTGTGTTCTGATCGCAGGCTAATATCCCGTTGGCAGGAGGGCAGGAACCCAAGGGGGAATGAGGGAGTTAGGCCCGGGGAAGCGGCTTGAGGCCAGCGAACTGGGGGCCTGGACTGCCATGTTAGTGACTCTGGACGTGATTCCACAAACCAATGGGGCGCTGAGGAGTATGTTTGGGGGTAGAGAGAGAGTGGGAAGAAACCCTCACATTGCTTACGGTTTACTTAAAAACAGCTGTAAAGAATAAACTTTAAACAAACAGACAAAGCCCCAAACCTAGGATTCAGGCCTTTCTCCCGCTTGGACCTTAGCAGGGTGCCCTGCTTAGGGAAAAAGGCCCAGTTGATTCGGAAGTAAGATGAAAACCTCCAATCCCCAGTTTAAAAAAAAAAAAAAAAATGCTGTGAGGCTACAGAGTAAACACCCGTGCGTCCTCAGGAGCCCAGGGTCCCCAGGAACTAAAAGCAAGCAGCCTCCGTCGTGTTTTCTGTGTGTCCCCTTAGCAGTCTGAGTCACCGCAGCTACGGTCCGCCCTGACTAAAGGGAGACTTAGAACCCAGCAAACCGCCGCCCTGAGGCGTGGTACCAGCCTGCCCTCGGGCTGGCGGACAGTACTCTGAAGATGGCTGCCCCGTTGCTATGGAGATTTAACTCCCCACCAGAAGCAAATCCCATTCTCAAGGCCAGGAATGGCCATGTTAGGTCAAGAACAAAACATGAACTGGGGGAAAAGATCGCTTTTCAAGAGAACCAGACCATTAATTAAGCAGAGGAACCACCCTACAAAGAGAAAATGGCAGATACCGAATGTCAGTGATCTTTATTCTGTTCGAGGGCCGTTTTAGAGTGCCTACAAGGGACATCGCGCCGGGGAGCGTTCTCTATGCCGTCAGAGGAGAGGTGTACAAAGTGGCTGGAGGGACGGAGGTGAGAGGTCAGGAGGAACTTCCCCGGCAGAAGAGATGTTAAGACACTGATCTGTATTCCTGAGGAGAGTGGTGAGTCTGCTTCTCTAGGAATTCCAAAGAAGGGTAAAATTAGGTACATGTCCCAGGTGGTTCCGGTTAATGCCTTCCAAACATTTTGAGTCAAAAACCTCTGGAAGAGTCCAAAGCCCCATTTCCATAGGTGCAACCCTAACTCAAGTTCTCTTCTTTCCCCCAACGTCACTGTCTACGCGTGCGGTGAAGGTGTGAGTATGTGTAAGCTGAGCCACGAATAGAAACCAGCTGCCTAAAAAGGCATGTGTGGAAACCCCACTCCTATCCAGGCACTGTCTTCTTCCTCTCTCCTCTCTCCATCGCCCTCTAGCCCACAGTCCAGAGTTTATGGACGGAAGTGACGATTCAGTGTGTAAACATTAGTTGGGCCACCATTATGTTTGAGGCACTGTGTTCGATGCCACGGGGAAAACAAAGAGGTGAAGATTTTACCCCCTTGCCTTCAAAGAACTTGTCTGGAAGGAAGCTCGAACGTGACCACATAAAAAGATAACAGGTTAGTTTAGGGGGTTTCTGTAGAAAATGCAGACCCATGAGAAGCTCTGGAAAGGGGTAGCTCTTTCTTTGGTAGGCTGGCCAGAGAAGGCAAAGAGAAAAATCTCTTTTTTTTTTTTTTTCTTTTTAATTATGGTAAAAAAAAAAAAAAATAACATAAAATTTACCATCTTAAACATTTTTAAGTGTACAACTCAGTAGTTAAGTACATTTATACTGTTGTGCAACACACCTCCAAAACTCTTCATCCTGCAAAACAAACCTTATATCCATTAAGCCATGGGTCCCCATCTCCCTCTCCCCCCCAGCCCCTGGTAACCATGATTCTACTTTCTGTCTCTGGGAATTTGACTACTTTAGACACCTTACAAAAGTGGAATCACACAGTACTTGTCTTTTTGTGACTGGCTTATTTCACTTCGCACAATATCCTCAAGGTTCATCCAAGTTTTAGCATGCATCAGAAATGTCCTTCCTTTTTAAGGCTGAATAATATTCTCTTGTGTGTAATACCTCATTTTGTTTACCGATTCATCCATCAATTGACATTCGAGTTCTTTCCCTCTTGGATACTGTGGATAATGCTGCTAGAAACATGGGCATGCAAGTATCTCTTTGAGATCCAGCTTGTAGTTCTTTGCGATATGGACCCGGAAGTGAGATTGCCCGATTGCATGGTAGTTCTATTCTATTCTATTTATTTATTTATTTAGGAACCACCATACTGTTTTCCATAGTGGCTGTGTCATTTTACAATCCCGCTAAAAGTGCATGACGGTTTCAATTTCTCCAAATCCTCCTGAACGTGAGTCATTTTCTGCTTTTTTAACAGTGGCCCTCCTAATGGGTGTGAGGTGACATCTCATTGTGGTTTTGATTTGCATTTCTTCAATAATTAGTGATGTTGAGCATCTTTTCATGTGTCTGTTGGCCATCTGGATATCATCTATTCAAGTATTTTGCCCATTTTTCAATCAGGTTATTTCGGGCTTTTTTGTTGCCGTTAAAGGAAGAGCATCTTGAGTGGAGTCAGGAAGAGAGAACAATGTCTGGGTGTAGAGAGGAGGCAGGCTTTTGTCGGATCAGGTGACCCAGGCAGAATGCTTTAAGGAAGGTGAAGCTGACATGTTGTGCGGACCAGACAGGCAACAGGTGTGGGCCGAGTCTCCAAACCAAGATCCTGAAGCAATGTGCCTGGCATCTGGAGAGCCTGAGGGCCACAGACGCACACGCCCCGCCCCCCTTAGCTAAAGTAAAGCTCTGCAGTTAAATGGGACTGGCTTCCTTGTTGCTGTTATTTCTCATGCGTGTCTCACTGAGGAGAGGGCTCTCGACTCCACCCTCCCTCCAAGTGCCTTACATTCCTAGCGTTGTTCTGAGCTTCCAAGTGACCCGCACCGCGGCCCTCTCCCTTCATCCCACTGGCCTGCTGGGGCTGCAGCAAGAGCCCACACAGGAAGGCGGCTGACTCAGTGGAAGGAACCTCCAGCGAGGCAACAGGATCAGCCAGGCACACTCCCGAGATGCCCTGGGACACTGGCCTGCACCCTGCCCCGCCTCTCGGGCTACCTCTCCCACCCGTGGATTATATATATGGTCCTCTGGCTTCACTGGAAGCAGGAGAGAGCCCCATCTGTCAGTGCTGAGATCCCCTCTGAGAGCCCGCTCTCCCACGCTTTCCAGACCAAACACCTGGCTACACTTTTTGCCCAGCGTTTGTTGCGTGAGGGAAATGCTCCCCACATGCTGTTATGAAGTAGGAGACAAGAAAGTGTTACTGCATGAGATTCCTATTAAAAGACAGAGATAAAGAGTCAGAAAGAAAGGAAAGGACAGCGAGGTGATACACCTCAAATATTAATAGTGGTGGCTTCTGGGTAGTAGAATATGGATGAATTTTTTCTTTGTGCTTTTCTGTATTTTCCAAATTTTTGACCATGAATATGTATTACTTTTGTAATCAGAGAAAGGACAGCACATGGTAATTTTAAAAAGCCTTTGTTGGGCTTCATGCCCACTTGGGCTTGGTGCTCTCACAGATTCTACACAGAAAACTGTAGTCTTTGCCCTTTGGAGCTCTTCATCCCAACTACACCTGCTAGTCCTCCGAAAGGGGCTAAAGACATTCCCTGGGGAAGTGCCAAACAGCCCTTCACACCAGACCTGTCAGGGCAGAGAAGCCATGGTGGGTGGATGGCCCAGGCGCAGGATGAAACGTCACGGGTCCATAAATGGAATTGGGCATTCCCTGGGAACAGGGGTCACCTTCAACTGTCCTTGGATCAACCCAGAACACCCTCAGCCTTCCTGAAGGAAGGGGCGACGAAGGGGCTCTTTTAGAAACTAGAAGGAGACAGCATCCATCTGTAAGAAGCCAAGGAAGGCCTCATCAGGATGCACAGGGGTCCCCCGGCAGGGCCCGGCTGCCCACAGCTCAGCCCTCCTTCATTAGAGAAATCACCACATTTTCCAGGACCAACTGTCTCTCCATCTAGATGGGCTTGGTAAGGGAGCTGGAATGAGTTCAGCAAGACAGAGGGGAGACTGAAAGACAGTATCTTGATTTGAATCAGTGGTACCAAAACATGGCTAGTCTCTGGATTCTAATATCAGCCATTTCACTTCCTCCCTCAGGAGGGGAAGCAACATGGGTCCTAAAGATAGCCCTGTGAGAGAAAGGGGTCTGGAAGGCAACACCAGAGAGGGGCGCAGATAAAGTCCTCCTTCTGAACTACCCCTTGGAAGATAAGGCTGGGCTGCTGCCTGATTTTATGCATGGGAAATGAAAGTTATAACTATGTTCCTTGCATAGAAGTGCATAGTTCCAGCACTTCTTCATCCCCAGAGCTTTTATGCAATACATCCTATTAGACACAAGGGGAAACTGAGGCTCCAAGGAAAAAACGGCATGCTCTGGATCCAGAATCAGGCTTGTCTCCCCCAGTACCTGCTGAGTCATTTACACATGTCCACTTGCCTTTCTGAGCTCCCTGGGGCTCTACCAGGGAGAGGGGTCGCCTGTATCCTGGGACCAGCTGCCTGAGAGTCCAGGCTCCCCCTCAGCCCACAGGCTCCCTCCTGTAGGCTGACTCCTAGCACTGCCCATTGCCTACAAAGTTTTCAATCTTATCATGTCAAGCTTGAACACAGCCATCCCCTGCAAGCCGAAAGATACCATTTCTGAGGGAGAAATCTCTGACGGGGTTCCTGTGTGTCTCAAGCCAGAGAAGCCAACTATACAACCAGTCACCACAAGCCTTTCGAGAGCCTCAGTTTACACACGATGCCTTTGCTAAAATTAGAATATGGCGCCCCCTCCTGGCAGATGAATTACAACACAAGGCCTCTGGTGCCCAAGTAAGCCCCCAGGATCTGTGGATTTCAGTTCTCACTCAACCCCAGGGGTGGGGAGCCACTGTGCAAGGCATGCTATGGGCTTCATTCCCAAGGATCTAAAACGCCCACCCTCCTTCTCCCCAACCCCCACTTCCCAGGCATGCCCCCCACTCCCCCCACACACACACTCAGTTTTCTTTCAAGCTCCCCACTTGGTGATCAGAAAGATTCCCCATCCCACACCCCACCCCAGCCCATGGTCTGGATTGGATTTCTAACTCCCTATGTAGAGCTGATGAGGTCTCATTCCCGGGAGGAACCAAGCATTTTCCTGATCCTCTGCCCACCCCCACCACCACCCCCCTTGGAGAGCTCCTTTATGCTCTATTTTTAGTTTCTTGATTGCAAGTGAGAAGTAGGAATCAGAGTATGCCAGGAAGCTGCAGCAGTAACCAACCCCGAAAAATGGACAGCAACTGGCGGGGGGTGGGGGTGGGTAGGGGCTCAGAGTGGAGGTGGAGAGGTGGACTCCGAATCCCAAAGTATTCGGGGTTGGAAAAGAGGGCAGAGGATGCGTTAACCACCCCCTTCTTCTAGACCAGCATGGAAAGGTAGCTTCCGCAAAGCCACAGAGCTAAAAGAACCCCTAGAGGCCGCCTAGCCCAGCCCCCTCCTTTCCAGAGAGGGCAACTGAGTCCCACAGCTGGGGGGCAGGGCAGGGCAGGGGCGCCAGAAGTAACCTGATTGCTGAGGCTTCCTTCTCTGGCCCCGCACAAGGAGATCCCACCACTTGGCCAGGAGACGTTTCTGTCGCATCCTCAAGGCGGGTGCCATCCGCGTGCTGGCGCGGGCGGGAGAACCAGGCAGGCCTCCCCCGGCGCGCCCAGGCCCACTGGGGCCTGATTCAGCCCTCACGCCGACCGCTGCCCTCTTTGCGCCGCGTGCAGCAGTCGGCGGGGGCTCTCCGCCCGCGCCAGATGCACCACCGCCCCGCGGGGACAGGCGGGAAAGACGCCGGGTCGGGAGCGCTTCCCCCGCCCCCCGACGGGCCGCCGCACTCCCTAAATGAATGAACTGGCAGCTCCAAAACGGTGGCGCAATTGGCAGTTATTGCTGGCAGTTTATCAGTATTAACTGATTAGACCCGGGATGATGGATCCCCTGTCTCTCTGAGCCCGCCGCCCCGCGGGCCGCGCTCCACCCTCCGCCGCCCCACGCCCTCCCCCCCGCCCCACGCCCTCCCCCCCCCCCCCCCCCGCCCCGGGCAGCCCGGTGCGGCAGGCGCCCCGAGACCCCCTGCCTGGTACCTGCCTCCCACCCGCCCCAGCCCCTGGCTCACCCGCTCCCCCTGCTCCCGACACTCCCGTCCCCCGAAAAGAGACATTTAAATAAATAAAACAAAATTCAAATGAGGACACTAAATCTCCCCGGCGTTTAATTGATGATCATTATGCTTGGGAACCTAAACTCTTTTAATTTCACTGCGGTGCAGGGAGATGAATTATAGAATTACAGTCGCCAATTATCAATCACGCCTTTGCTCTGAGTCTCTTGGCTGCCCAGCCATCTAGCCCTCCCTCTTGTAGGCCAGGGGTTGAAGAGGCGGGGTAATAGCATTGCAAACAGGAGCTCAGCCTGGACACGAGGCCAACTCCGGGTTTGGGGGTACCCCCTTGCCTCTGTCTCTCTCTGCTATCACCCCATTTCTAGCACACCACCTTTTCTACTTCAAAAAAAAAGAAAGAAAAGAAAAGAAAACAGCAGAGAAAAGAAAACCTTTTTCATTTCGAGCTTGGCGTTTAATTCATTTTGTTCAGGGTAAGATGTGCTTGTAGCTTCCGTCCCCACACTGGGCAGCATTCCAACAGCAACTTCTGCCCCAGCCCAGGCAGCTGCTGTCAGGCCACGGCGAGGGAGGTAGCCAACGCTCTGGGAGGATTTAAGGGGCTCGGAGACAGGCTTGGGAGCGCTGCCCCAGTGCCGGCTGCTGGAGCCCAGGCTCCCACCACTGGAGACTAATTCCACTGCCCTCTCCTTCCTAGCCTCCTTCACAGTGAAAATAATAATAATAATTTGAATAATAATTTCCACCAAAGCTGTGAATGATTTGCATTTGTATAGAGCTCTGCAATTTACAAAGTGCTTTCATGTGCATTATCTCATTTGATCCTCCCAATAATCCTGAGAGAGGTCGGGAGAGCAGGTAGTTCTGTTATTCAAACGTTTATTCATTCATTCAACTAACATTTATTGAGTTTCTACTTTGTGCCAGGCCCTGGGGATACAGTGACAAGAAAAAAGGAGGCCTCCTATCTCAAGGAATTCACAGACTCCTGGGGAGACCTACTGAGTGAACAGAAAATTATAAAGCCTGCGTGGACAGGTATTCTCCCCGCCTGCCCCCACAGGGAGGAAGGGGATGTAGCTGAAGGCCAGGCCGGGGCTGGGCCTCAGGCCTCACACCTGCTGCACTGGAGTCCAAGTATGTGTTTCCCTCACAACACACACACACACACACACACACACACACACACACACACCCCTTATTATATTGTCATCACTGTCCATCTGGTCCATTTTTTTAAGTACCCATATAAATCTATTTCTAGCCTTGGGTCCCCAAAATTATCCACATTGGTAAGCAATTGTGGATCAAGAGAAAAAAGTGTGGGAGCCTCTGACACCAAATCTCTCAAGGCCAAGTGTACTACCACCACATAAAAAGAGATGTGGGCTGCAAATGGAGCCAGATCCTGGTCCTCACTGGGCCGCCCTGACACCTGGGCCTCCTTCCCATGAGGTGCTGTGTGGAAGCTTCTGGTCAACATCTCAGGGTTGATTGATGGGTTGGCTGACTGGTTGGTTGGTTGTAATACTCTGTTTTATTCCAAAAAGGATTTGAGGTGGACCAAGACAATGCATTCTCTCCCACAGGGGTAAGGGGAGTGAGCATGGCTGGCCTAGAGTCATTGATATATTCATTAGACAGTCCCATCCCCAGGTCTGGTCTTCAGATGGAGATCTGGCGCTCTGATGCATGGCTTCTTAGTCACCCAGTCCCCTGACTGCAGGGGCGGATGGAGTGGAATTAGCTTTGGTCGGTTGGCTTAGCCCAGCCCCCCCAAAAGCAGCTGGGTCCTCAGATTCCCCGTGCTGGTGACTGAGGTGAGGGAGCACAGAGCAGGGGGATACTCTTAAAACAGCATCTTTGCCTCTTTGCAGAGCTAAATATCTCCAAGAGGAGGTCCTGCAGGGATCACAGCCTGGGTCAGAGCCCACCGGTCTGCCTGGCCAAAGCCAGGACAACTCTATCCTGTCACCAGCTGGCTTCCCTGGGCTCTGGGCCACTGGCCTCCGGCCACAGGCCAGGCACCCAGCCATGCCAGGGAGCCAAGCAGTGCTGGCACGGGGAGCTCCATAACATTCTCCTAGACCTTGGAAGGCTGACATGAAACCAGGACACTGTAGAAATTATGTCTCCATCTTAAAGTGGAGAAGGCATCCCAACGTTTCCCTGGTGCTGAGGACTTCCTTCCTTCCAAACCACACCCCACCCCGTCCCCACGTGGCAAGGAAATGGAAAGGGTACCTTTCCATTCTGTAGCCTCCTGCCCTGCCACCCCCATCACACACCATTTTGCTCCCCAGCTTAACTATGCCCTTTTACACCTCTCTGAGCTCTGCCTCTTGAGCTCCATCTCCAGCCCTTCCTCTGCTCTGCCTCACAAACTCCTCTTCAGCCTTCAAAACCTCAACTATCACCTCCTCTGGGAAGCCTTTCTGACTAGCCCCATCACCACCAAACCGGAGTTCACCTCCCCTTCTCCAGGCCCCCTTCTCACACACTGTAGGGCACGTCATCTGCCCGTCGCGCTGCTCCTCCTCGGGGCTCTGAGCACCCTCCGGGGAGGGGTGGCTTCCGCCCTTACTGTGTCCTTGTGGCTGCGCGCAGTAGGGCACCCGCACCATGGATAGACCCACATTTGAGCCCTGTTCTAGGGTACCCAGCTCATTCTGGTTCGTCCGGACTTCCCTACTTTCAGCACTGGAAGTCCTGCATCCCGGAGGACCCCACAGTTGCTGGCGGGGGCGCCGGCTGGGGGGCCTCACTCTGTGCCTCCTCCCTGGGAGCTGAGAGTTGCGGTCCGCCAACACTGTGACACCCGTTCTCAAGGCTGGGCTCTCCAAGTCCATGATGTCTGCAGGGAAGGGTCACACGCAGCTTGGCCACGCGGCCTCCGGGCATGGTCCCGACATGCAGATCTAAGCATTCGGAGAGTTCCAGGATGGATTAATAGGATTTGGACTTTTTTTGAGCTGGACCACCTCAGAGATCACCTGGGATGGGGAACCAAGGCCTGGAGAACTGCAATGGCCTACCCGAGATGGCCCCGGGGAGTTGAGAGTCACCGCGGGGGGACAGAAGTGACACCAGCCTGGGCATCCTAGACCCTTCTAGTCCTGGCTCCAGCGGCACACGGACTGCCCCGCTGAGCCTACACCTTTGCCCTGAGATGTAGGACGTGCCAGGCAGCCAGTTCCCACCAGCCTCCCAGCCTGGCAGGGGAGGCAGGCTAGCACCCACTGAGTCCTGGGCTCTGCGGCACAAGCTTTGCATTCACCATTTGATTTAATCATCCCAACAAGCCTCTGCCAGTTTACAGATGAGAAAACTGAAGGCTGGAGAAGTCCAAGAATTTTCCTGAGCTCACCCAGGGGATGGCCGTGCTCAGTTTCAAACCAGCTTTCTCTGTGCCGGACCCCAACGCCCTTCGACTCACTGACTAGGCCCCTGATTCCTGTGGTCCAGCCTCCTCCAGATCTTGCTTTCTTCGGATCTCAGGGTAGCAGCGGTCAGGTGTGGCCCCACTGTTGGATCAGGTGCTCAGCGCTAGGGAGATGAGGACATCCACCGCAGGCGAGAGACGGGGCTCTGCAGAGTGCGAAGGCGCAATGCTCCTCTGAAGCCCTGATCTCAGGGGCAGAACAAAGGGAGGTAGCTGTTTAACATTTAAAGCTGTCTTTGTTCAAAATGACAAGGCACAAAATATCGCTAGGGAGAAAAACACGAGAACGAGGCAGAGGGGGAATGGAAAGGAGCCTTCGAGGAGGACCGGATGGCAGGCAAGGAGGGGGTACGAAGGTGAGGGTGTCCAGGAGGCGAGCCTCCTCCTGCCTGCTGACCTCCTCCATCCAACAGCCCTCCCACAGCTACCAGGGCTGCTCCGGGCTGTGTGGATTAGCCCCAGGCGGCTCCCAAGGATGCCCCACCCACTCAGGAGGAGCAGGGACCTGCCCTCTCTCCCTAGCCTCTTCTTGTCTTTCTACGGCCAACTCTGCAAGCAGCAAGGGACGAACATTTGCTTCATTCGGGCTGGGCCCTCAGGATGGCCTCTCAGCTCCTCTCCTAGTCCCAGCAGAGGGTCAGAGGCCTCCTGGGCCAGGGGAAGATCGCCGACCGGACCCCGCGCCTACCCCTACCTGCAGCAGTCTGGCGGGCCCACGGCTTGACTTTACCTGCTTCAGCGACTACAGGGTGGGGGCCCCAAGGAGAGGGGAGCCTACTGAGGGTCGGGGGCCTGCGGGGCTCCTCTCTCATTGTGAGCCAGCTTCAAAGGTGACAGATGAGCTCCTTCACCCCAGGAACCACCAGCCCACCCCCCTCCCCCGTCTTGCCCATCCCCCACTCCTCCCAACCTAGCTTTCTGGCCCAGACCCCACATCTTCCTTGCAGCCTCAAATCGCTCCGTTTCTGAAATGTAAAGTGCAGTTTCTCTTCTAATTACAAAAATAACAGCTGACAAACACGTGCCAAAGGCCCCCTCTTTTCCTCCTGAGCTAACAGCCCCATTAGGACAGACCCTGTTATCTTCTGTGGCCTCTCCATATATTTTATGGCACAGCCTCAAAAATGCTCATTCTCCCCACCCCCCTTCTCAAGGCGACGGCTTGTGAAAGCTGAGGGGAGAAATAAAGCCTTTTACTAAAATGTCACTCTGGGGAAAGGGGGGGAAATTTCCTAATAGGCCATCGAAGGTTTGCCTTTTTTTTTTTAAGTGTGATAAATTTGGCCTGTCTTAAAAAGACAGCTCAGTGTTGCTTATCAACCGTGATTTGACCAGATAGCCGTTTCAAAAAAAAAAAAAAAAAAAAAAAGACACTGGTCTTTTTATAATAAATGAAAGCAATAAAGCCAAGAGCTATGCCAGAACTGTAATTAAGAATCAGGAACTGAAAGCAGTGGGTGTGTTCATGGAGGGCAGAGTCCAGTCTTTGGGCAGGAGGCGTGGGCCAGACCTGCGGGGAGCACACCCCACATGGGGTGACCGACTCCTCTTGCTCTGGGTCAGGACAGTGCCCCGATGTCCCCACCTTCCCCTTCTTTTCCTCTCACATTTTGGGAGAGTTCCTTCCCTGGACAGATGGGCCTGAATGTAGGGAGGAGGGGACCAGGGAGGGGCTCATCACCCACCCCCAAAGCCAAATCAAATGCCTATTTGAAATTCAGCCAGAAATCCCCCTCCTTGCTCTGTCTGTGCACAATAAACATCCCAGACTCGGCTACTCCTAAAGAGCTGTCTGTTTAACACAATCTCCATCTCAAGCGGCTGTTTTGCATTTCCTTTTGGCTTTATTAAAACTGATTTTCTATTTGCACTATAAAAACTGATCTGATTAAATTTCCATTTTTCCCCAAAGAAAAGACTCTCTTCTCTCTCCCTCTCCCTCTCCCTCTGCTTTTTCTCTCCCCTCTGTCTCTACTTGCCTTCCTGTCTTTTCTGCCTCCCACTCTCCCTCTCCACTCCTTTTTTTCTTTTCCCAAACAAGCAATTCTTGATTATTCTCCTTCATCCCTCTCTTATCCCCCCAACTGGGTCCCCATCGCAGTTGCCATGGGGATAGCCATGGATGGCGCTCCCTGGGAAGGGAGCAGGAGGGAGCTCCACCCTGGGACTCTGGAGAGAGGAGACTGGGGAGGCCTTCTTGGGGGGGGGGGGGCGGTTATCTGTGAAACTTCAGCCACCTCCCACATACCCCTTATGAGGACCCTCATACTCAGGGTGGCCCACGAGGTTAGATGGTATCAGGGCTGCCCACCAGCTCTCTGTGCCATGATTCTAATAAAGCCAAGGTTGTGGGTTCGATCCTCCCATTGGCCACTTAGCTCCTTCACTGCGCTGCGGTGGGGGGGCAGTGTGAACTTATCACCCTGACTAAGCTGTGTGTGACTAAGGCCACTGGGGGATGGGCCAAGAACAGGAGAGGAGAGAGTATGCAAACCCACCTGCCCTGTATGAATAAAAGACAGCACTTTTCCTTTTGCATTTTTACTTCTCTCTCCTGCTGGACAATAGAGAATCCATGTCTGTTGCCCCTCTGTGTAATGACAATGACAGCTATCACTCATTAAAGACTCACTTTGGTATGCACTGGGTCCTGGCAGGTCACACACATCGTTGTCATTCCTACACCCACCCCCTGAGGGAGATGCCATCTCAGAGAGCTTCAGTAATTGGCTAATAGGTAGAGGCAAACCCAGGTTGTGTTTTCACCACTCCCCAATACCACCTCATGAAAAGAAAGGAGCCCTGTGAAAGACAAACCCAAAGGGCCCAGGGGTTTGGCAGAGATCTCGGGAAGCAGCATCTCTGACAAGAGGATGGGCAAACAAAGTAGTTGCCCTCTGCCCTTGTAAGGGCCACCCCTGTGACAGTCCCCTGGCGCACTGGGATTCCCCTGCCTCCATGCGCTTAAAACTCCAGCCCAACCTGGATGTGCCACATCCCGCCCCCTCCCCCCCCGCCATGACACAGCTGAGGCAGGCTGGCATTTAAATAAAGACTTTTCTAAATATTCAGGGGAAAAAATTAAATAATGACAGCAAATATAAATGACCAGTACCACCTGATTTCCTACTGCACCTCAGCATCTGTGCATGCACTATCTTAGTCAATTGTTGGATGAATGAATGAGTGAGTGAGTGAGTGAGTGAGTGAAGAGCTTGCTTGCTCATTAGACAAAATCAAAAGAGGCACAGACTGTTTCCTGCACAGCTGGGGCCATCCACTCGGGGCTGGATTCCAAAGAGGCTATCACCGGGCTCACCGGGGCAGGTAGAAAGGCGAGCCTTGACCAGCACACAAGGAAAGCCCTCGCCTAGCAGATGAGGCCCCGTTTCCCCACTCTCCAAGGTGGCTTTCCTCATGACAGGTGCCCAGTGTAGTATCTTCCCCACACATTAACCATACCATGCAGATAAGAGGAGTTCAGACCCATCTGTAACAATTAATGCATGGTTACTTCCCTCTCTGGATCTGACCCAAGAGATGTGGACGCCCTCCAAGGCCCCTCATGGCAGGCTCAGCTCCCATATCCACACCTTGGCTCACTGTGGCCTCCAGCATCTAGGGTTCTCTCTGGCAACCGCCACTGGCAAAGCACTGGGATGACTGGCAGAAGCCCCACCCTGCCACCCAGCAGAAGAGGTGAGGCGTGCTCGAAGAAGCAGGATACAGGTAGTCTGCACGAGCTGAGCCACAGAGAAGAGCCACAGCTGCCAGAGAAAAGTGCTGGGCACACTCAGCAGAAGAGACACTGTCCGTTGGGAGGGAGGGGTAAGGCTTCATGGAAGAAGAGGACTGTGAATCCCTGATCTTGAAGGATGGTTATGATCTTGACATTTAGAACCACAGAGAAGGCTCCTGCCAGGGGAGGGACTGCCTGAGGGATGCTGCCGGAAGGCGCCAGCGTTGCAGGCCATCCTGCAGGCCCAGGGCAGAGTATGCTATGCATGGGGGGCTCTGGGAGAGAAAGCTAAAGGTGGGCTGGGGCCAGAACATGGAGGGCTTGGCTACCACAAGGCAAGGGGAGACCCCGAAAGCTCAGAGCCTTTCTCTTTCATCCCCGCCTGTCCAAATCTTCCTTGCCCTTCAGCCTGGAGCTGAAGGCCCACTTCCTCAGGGAATCCTTTGCTGATCTCCGAGGAGAGCCCTCTCTTCAGCTGAGGTCATCTGCCCTTACAGGGACTCCCACTCACTTGACATTGAAGCCTTCCTACGTACCAGCCTTGCAGAACTGCTCGGATGCCAGAGTGCAATGCACATGTGCTGTTCTCTCTGAACTGCCCTCTCTGCCCCACTGACCACCCAGCTTCCACTTGCTGATGAACGCCTGCTCATCCTGAGGCCAGCTCAGCCATTCCCTTCCCCAGAAGGCCTTCCCTACCCTTGGCCCCGCAGCTCTGTCCCCACAGCTTCTCACACTTTGTGTATCCATTGGCCCTCTTTGCACTGATCCCTGTTTATGCATCCTTCTCCTCCACCAGAGCATGTGCTCCTTGAGGGCAGGGACTATTTCTTTTCTCTCCTCATTCACTGCAACCAGCACCGTGTCTGGCACATTTGGGGTCTTCAATTATCTGTTAATTGAACGAACGCCTGAATGAACAGAGGACTGCCTTGTGAATATCCTGCATATTATTTTGGTTTGCTACTCAACTCCCTGTGGATACATTGTTCATGCAGTTTGCAAGTTCCCTAAGGGCTGGGACTCCATCCTCAAACTCTCAGCGTTTAGTACAGTGCCATGCTTAGACAAAGTGCTTCCCACATTTTTAGCCAAAAAAAAAATTCTGGATCCTGTGCTTTGAACCAAAATCTGTGCTTGAAGTCTCTGGAAGCTTCCCAAGACAAGCAAAGCATGGCTTCTGTGTCCATGAACAAGGCAGCCCACTCAGAGGCCTGGGGCAAAGAGAAACCACAGGAACCTAAGCCCCTTGAAGGCAGGGAGCTGTGTCTGCTCTGTTCACTCCTTTGTCCTGCCCATGGCAGATAATAGCTGCTCAATGCACACTTGCTGTAAGAAATACGACCATGCACAGAAAGGAGACTTAAAAACTGTAAACACCATACAAAAGTTTCTTTTGATAACTGCCTGTATATAAGAAACTGAAGTGAGAAGAATGCAGTAAAAAAAAAAAAAAAAGAAGAAGAAGAAGAAGAAGAAGAAGAAGGTAGGGGTCACAGGGGGAAGCAGTGGTTTGTGAGAGAAGACGCGGAATGTGGTTTTAGACATTTCATGGTGACAACAAGACATTTAAGGAGAGATGTCCTATAGGCTGCTGGATTTATGAGACCAGAGTTCTGGTAAGAGGTCAAGGCTGGAAATGAAAATCTGAGCATCTTGGAAAAAGAGAGTATAGCTGCAAAACGAGCTCATGCAGGAAGTAAATCTAGCAGCAGGAAAAGGCAGCATCAGGGGGGCCTCGGGGGACAGCCCCAAGGATGGGGAGGAAGTGACAGCATGGAGACAGAGAAGGCACAAGCAGGGAGATGCGAAGCAACCAGAGGACAGTGATGGGTAGAAGGACAGAAGGATGAGTACTATCTGACTCGCCTTTGGAGATTTGGGCCTCTTTTCTGATAGTTTTCATCTCTGCCTTTTCTCAGGGGCAATACAATCAAGTCCTGCCCCAAATTCTGGCTTGGTCCTGGCCTCCTATCCTGCAGGCTGCTTCTCCCACCACACACCCACTCACCTTCCCCTCTTTCCCTCTCTACAATCGGACCATCAATGGGACCACATAGTATCACGGGCCCCAACCAAATCATAGGAAAAAAAAGGCTTCACGAAGCACCACACCCCCTGCTCTCACACCACAGATGAGGCCCAGACAAGGAATGCAACCTGCTTGAAGTCACACAGCTAGGAAGTGGAAAGCAGGACTAGATCAGGCTAGTGCTCCTGGATTTCTAGCACAGTGCATGCTACAGAGGAAGCAGAAACCCTGGGGGAGAACCTAACCTGCCCAAGATTCACAGCTGGGCCAGGCTGGGACCAGAATCCAGAGACTGAATTTCTTGTCCACACTCTTCACACTCCACTGGCTGGACAAGAACAAGCTGCCTGCTGGCCTCCCAGATCTTCAGGCCAGCCTCGGTGCCCAAAGTGCTCCCTACAGCAAGCAGACACAACCTTGCAAGTTGAGACTGCAGGGCAAAGATCAGGGGCTTGAGCCCTCACTGCTCCCTGCCTTCGTATATCCCCTCTGCTCAGAAAAAATTCCTGAAGATGGGTTGCCTTTAAGGGCAAGGCACTTTTGCTCCCTGAGCAGCAATTGTTAACCTCCCTTCATCCACACCTAAAATCTGGGCCATTCCAAAGACGCAATTACACAGCCTTTACCATCCCGGCACCCAGAGCTGCTGGCTGCTAAGAAACCCCTGGCCCTCCTTGTCCTGAAGCTGCCAATTTCCTCATCAGTATTTTATTTGTCTGTTTTGCTCATTTTTAAGCTGGTGGCAATTGCTATTTAAATTGTTTTGTAAAGTGTCTTTGCATTTACAATGCCGGCTGTCAGCAGCCCCACAATAGGAAATGAAATTTGGCATCAAAGGCAAAGACGCTACTAAAATACATTTTAATAAATATGTAAATCAATTAATCAATCACCCATCCAGGGAAGGAGCTTCAGGAACACAGGCTGGCTGAAAGAGTGGAGTTCGGGAGAATGTGGGGTCCAAGGTGATAGAGGATGTTCGGTGGTCAAAGAACCCAGAAGTTATGGGCACATCGGGTCCTTGGGCCCTGGCCTGGCCTCCCACCCTCCCAACTCTGCCTAAACGGGCCCCCGCAGGGTCTTGCACAGTAGCCCCACCGGAGAAAGGGGACAGAGCCCCATCAAGGTAAAAAATCAGTTCCAGCGCTGAGAAACCAACCCTCTGGCTGAAACTCCCACCACCCCCAACATCTTCCCCATTGATGCTGTTTCCTAGAGAAGTCAAAGATTAGAAAGTTCCTGCAAGGTTTATGTCTGTAAATTGGACCAGCCTGGAGGATTAGCACCAAGAAACAAGAGGAAGAAATGACCAGCTGTTCTCTCTTTTCCTGAGACAGCACCAAAAGGAGAGGAGCGTAAGCTGTAACAGGAGGCATGAGTCGTTGGGGAGAGAGAGGGCTGCTGTCTGCTAGGAGAGGGTCCTGGCTAGGGGAAGGAAATAGGACTCAAGGGACAGTATTGAGGGGACAGAGAAGAGGCCTACCAGTGAAGAGCTTTTAAAACAGGAACCCAAATACACACTGTGGCTGATGAGCGAGGTGGGGGTGTCTGGCGGCAAGGGGCTGGCCACATAGTCATAGATCCTCAGCTTGTACAAAAGCGTGTTATTTGGGGTATCATTCTGGCCAATAAAATCTGAGCTGGCACACATCTCCAAGCCTCGGCTGCGCGGACCTTATAGAGTCTCTTCCAGCCCATGGTGTATGGTTTGCTAAAGAGGGACCTCAGAGTTATGGTGAGCTGCATCCGCACACAGCTTCAGTGTAACCTTGGGCAAGTCACTTGTCCCCTCTGGGCTTGTGCCTACTCATCTAGACAATGCAAGAGTTGAGCAAAATGAACTCTAAACTCAAAACCTCTCTGACCCGATTTCCCCATCATTGTGGAGGTAGAACCAGTACCTCCCATTACAGCTGCCAGACCTTTGTGGCCATCTGTAAAGACTGGCTTGACCCTGCCAGGGAAGAGACAGACGATTTGGAGTCTGAAGACCAGGGTGGACCTGTCTGAAGGGCCGAAACATGCCCCCCTCCCCTACTCAAGTAACCAGGATATGGGAAGAGTGATGAATACCCCCAGAGGAAACCAAAGAACCACGTTCAGCTCCTCTCTCGCCCCTTCCTCAGCACTCGCTCCCCACCCCACCCCCACTGCCTCCCCTGGAAGAGGTAAGCCCTCTGATTGAAGACCTGTCTGGCTCCCAAATTACCTCGTTTTTTAAACTGATGCCACCTGGACCAGAGGGCAAACATTCCCATTAGGGCTGAACGTGTGCACACATACCCACCCCATGTGCCTGGGCATGTATACAAATGGCACACACGTGGCTGGTGTTTCAGTGAGCACACATAAACGCGTGACTTCAGGTATATCTGCATATATTGCTGTGTGCCTATAAGTGTGCCGATCTCTGTTGCTCGGCGTGTTCACATCCAGGCAGGTATGTGTTTATTATGTGTGCATGTGTGTTTCAACAGGTCTGTGTGTGTGAATGGTGCCCCAGTAAGCATGCCTTCAAACACATCTGTGGCCAGGAGAGGCTGCATGCTAGGCAGGGACTGGTGGACATTTCCGTGGCCAGAGATCTTGCTTGTCTTGCTCTCTTCTCTGGGAGAGTCTGTTTCAAAGTGTTGCCCAAACTGCTGCCAGGCAGGCTGCCACCACCCCATGCCTGCTTCTTCCCAACCCCACTGAAGCCGAGGCTGGGGTAAGGCAGTGTTGAGCACAGAGCTGTGGGGATCATTTGGCCATGAGCCAGAGTCTCTGCTCAATTGCCCTGACCTGCTACATGTGACCAAGCACAAGAGTGGGGAGAGCAGTTGTCCAAGGAGTCCCTCTAGCCTTTCTAGAAAGATCCAGGAATCACTCTACAAGCTGCCAGACAGGGTGTCTCTGAGTCCTCAGTGCTACATCTGGCTACCCCCCCCCCCCCACAACTGTTAGAATAAACTCTCTCAAAAGCAACCTTGACATCTTCTGTGTTACTCCTTTGGTGGCTTCCCACTCCCCATCTCCAGATGGCTTTGCATGACCCCAACGCCCTGACGGGATGTCTCCCTCTCCAAACTCTTCCCTCTTGCCTTCTGCTTCACCCTCCATACTCCAGTGGCCCCCACAACATGCCACAATGCTTCATGCCTCCATGACATTGCTCATGAGCCCCTCTGCCTGAGCGGGACCCCTCCAGTTTCAACTGGTTCGACGTCTACTCAGCCTTAAGGACCAAGCTTCCAGGAACCCCTCTCTCACCCATCCGGGCTCTTCTTCAGTGCTCCCATAAACCCAGCATGGCTAGGCCATGACACTGCATTGTACTTCCTTATTATCCACTTGCCCCTCTTTCTTCCCTGCTGGACTATAAAGCCCCCGTGGCCAGGCACCACATCCTCATCATCGTGGAGGTGCAGATAGGAATGCCCACTGAATGACCCGATGGTTCTCTCTAGATTGCCTTGCAATGAGCTGTTTGAGGTTGGGGGCTCCTCATGGTTTCCAAAAGCTATAATGGTAGGCAGTTGGCATGACCAGCTCTGGTATGCATTCCCTCAAGTGGCCATGCTTAGATTGTTTTTTAAAGTTGCTCTCAAGTTCTCCCTATAAAACAGTAGAATAATACCAGTGCATGGCATACTTCTTCTGGAGCCCAACCCATGAGGCATCCAGCATGCCCAGCCCAAGCTTGTAGTGAGCATATTTTGTTACTCTGATGCTTTGACATCCAATTATTATTGCCTTGCTAACGCTGGAGGGAGTGCCCCTCCCAGCACTAGCTAGTTCCTAGAAATAGCAAACACCTTAGAACCCACCTGTCATATGCAAACAAACCAATCCAGAGCCCATACCCCAACTGGCTCCTTAATGGCACCCTCACAGGGCTCTTCCACTCTAGGCCACTAGCACTCTGCCCTAATCACCACAAGGCCAGGTGCCAGACAACCGGGAACAGCCCCTATGCCCCAGAGCCCACTGAAATTATTCAAACTAGCCAATGCCAAGCCTGCTCATGCCACCTTGTCCATTCCTTCCCTCGAAAACCACTCTGAGGGCCAAAGTGGTCACATCTGATGACTGCCTGACTGTCCAGCTAACTGGTCACCCCACAGCCCCAAATATGCTGTCTCCCTGGCTCCCCATGGCTCCATCACCCCACCCGGAAGGTGACACCATTTCTGGGGAGACTTCCGAAATGCCAACTTTATTAAGATTGATTTGGCCTGCCCGCCATTCTGACAGGTCCAAAAGAAAACATGGCAGGGCCATGGGGGAGATTTGGTCATAATTACCATCTTTAATTACTGCTAAAACATCAATTGCTCTTGTTCAATTAGCAGTGCGGTTTCAGGCATGGCAAACTTTGCAACACAAAATAAGCTGAAAATTGATTTCTGAACACTTAATGCAGATCTGAAATTGCTAACCTGATAAGGTTGTCATAGAAGAGCCAACGTGGCCAAGGAGGAACTTTGCTGGGCTGTAATTGCCCTGGTAGAAAGATTAATAACTTGTATACTTACATCTTGTTCATCAAGTAGGAGGCACTCATTGGGGGAGCCAGAGCGGTGGGTGGGTGTGAGGCATGAAGGCAGAGGGAGGGTGTTAACAAGGACAATGGCAATTAGGCAGGAGAGAGCAGCAGCCTGCACCCAGTGGTCCGTGAACAAGAACATGGCCCTCTGGGATGGCACGCAGGAGGGGCTAGCTGCCTGGGATGGCTGCCAGGGAGAGCCGACCTCGGCAAAGCAGGCAGGTACTGGGGCAGGCTGGTGGGGAGAGGGTGCCCAGGGTCCCAGCCACCTCCACCTTCTCTCCAAGCCCTGGAAAAGACCCTCAAGGTCAAACACCCTTAAAAGCTCAATTGGCTGATGAAAGAGCTTTCTCCGTTCAGTCCTCCTGGCAAGGAAAAGAGTCCAACGTGATGGACAAGAGGAACCGCAGCTGGGCTGGGGATGTGAAACCCTTACCCCGATTGCTCTCATCATCTCTCCTTTGGATGCCAGGGTCTTCCTATCATGGGACTGAGGGCATTTCTTGGGGCATATCACATAACATTGAACAGGGAACATTCTATGAACTACCAGGTGCCCCACAGACTGTGCAATTGCTATTATTGTTGTTATTATTATTATTATTATTCCCCTGGGACTGTGGTTGATGTAAGGATACAGGTCAAAAACCTGAACAATCTTGAGAAAGCCCCCCCCACCTGCCAAACCCTGTCACTGAAGCTGAGGAAAATGAAGAAAATATTCCCTCTTCTGCTTATGGAACTAACATCTACTGAGCACTGGTATGTGCCAGGAATTGGACAAAGCACTAAATAGATTGATGGGTCAATGGATCCATAGATGGGTGGATGAATGGATGGATGGGTTGATGGATGTAGGTAAAGAGAGCAGGCTGGCAGGCAGGTAACTGTTAAAGAGAGGTTATTGCATTTAATCCTCTCAATACCACTAGCGGGTAGGTGTTACTATCCCTATTTGATGGATGAGAAAAATAGGACTTAGCAAGATTGAGTAATTTACCCCAGAGCACATACCTACTAAGTGGTGGAGTTCAGATTCAAACCCATACCTCTCTGAGGTAAGAGACAATACTCTCAATCTCTCCTCTCTGCCCCGGAAGTGTCCTTTAAACCTGTTTGGTGCTTTCACTAAATTGTGGTAGGCCCCATGACAGACATGACTAGGAACCAGAAACATCCTTGCCCTCATCACTCTACCTATAGAAATGGAGACAGACATTCATCCAACCAGCTGTGCTGTGCATGCAGCCAGCAAACACCCCTGCTCCATGGCCTGAGCAGCAAACTGGACACTCTCAGGACACACACCTGCTAAAATGCCAGCCTTGGCTGGAGCCAGACTGTAACCCGGCCCCTCTCTTTTATTTTCTTAGAGCATAGGCCCATGACCCCTGTAGATACAAAATTCAACTCAATTCAACAAACGTTTATTGAAGACCTCTTGCTCCGCATAAGCCCAGAGATAGAGAGAAGAGTAAGACTTTCCAAACACACACTCCCTGAAGGAGGGAAAGGAAAAGAGGGACAATTGTATGGGTGGGAGCCATGCAGAACAGAGGAATGAGGTGCTGAGGGCAGAGGAGAGAGAAGCAGCTGGAAAAGGCTGCTCAGGGGAGGTAATATCTGAGGTGGCTGCGCAGCTGGCTGGGAGTTAGCCAGGCAGACACAAGAGCTACAGGGCCCTCCAAGCAGAAACAGAGCGGTGTGAGGGCCATGGTCTGTTGGAGAAACTAGAATCTGTCTAATGTCTCTGGCCTTGATGCTTGAGGCTAGGTTTGGAGTATGAGGGAGAGATGAGGCTGGAGAGGAGGGACCAGATGATGAAAGGACTGCAGGCCACACGTGACTTTATCTTGTAGGTGCAAGGGGTCAGCACTGCACATCCCAGAAAGCTCCCTCTGGCCGGAGAAGAAAGAGGGTGTATGAGTTTGCCAGGGCTTCCGTAACAAAGAACCACAGCCTCGGTGGCTTAAACAACAAAGACTTATGTCCTAGAGGCTAGAAGGCCAAGATCAAGGTGCAGGCAGGGTTGGTTTCTTCTGAGGCCTCTCCCTCCTTGGTTTGTCTCTCTGTGTCCTTCATGTGGTCTTCCCTCTGTGTTGTCTGTGTCCTAATCTCCTCTTCTCTTAAGGACACCAGTCATATTGGATTAGGGTCCACCCGTAAGACCTGATTTTAACTTCATCCATGTCTCTTTAAAGACCTTATCTCCAAATAAGGTCACATTCTGAAGCACTGGAAGTTAAGACCTCAACGTATGAATTTGGTCCATAACAGAGAGACCACAGGCAACCAGATCAGAGAAAAGAAACCCATGGGAGCCTGTTACTGCAATCAGGGCAAGAAGGGGTGAGGCCTGAATCACCACCACCCCCCACCCCCCGCCAAAGCAAGCGGCTGCTTGGAGGACTGTGGTTTAGAGAGAAAATAAACAGGCTGTGTGGGTCTCTGGATGGAAGGATTCCCTTACAGTTGTAGATGCTCACAGGGTCAGAGGCTGGGCGACTTGCTCCAGAGAAGTCTCTCTAAAATGTTCATTTTCAGGGCACCTGGGTGGCACATCCAACTCTTGATTTCAGCTCAGGTCATAATCTCAGAGTCAAGAGGTCAAGCCCTGCACTGGGCTCCACACTCAGCGCAGAGTCTGCTTAAGGTTCTTTCTCTCTCCCTCTCCTTCTGTCCCTCCCTCCATCTCAAAAAAATTAAAAAATAAAATATTCATTTTCAGGACTTTATGGTATGCAAATCTACAGTGAACACACACACCATGCAAATCAGTGATACTGACAAAATATCACATACTGGTTAGAAAGGTGGTCTACCATGGTGGACAGGACCCCAGACCAAAAGTCAGGAGGCCTGGGGTCTGGGACCCATTCTCTTCAAGAAAGTCACTTCTTTTGGGGCCTCAGTTTTCTCCTCTGTAAAAGGAGATGGTTGAACTAGATTGCCTATAAGTTACCCTTCCTTCCCTAACACCCTATAAGCTTATTGTTGCATAAGGAGCAGAATGGGAACAAGAGCAGGGGGAGGAAAGAGAGGCCAGAAGGAGACTGAGGTGAAGCGGGAGAGAAGGAGCAAGTCCCCCATTCATCACACTAACCATACTCCAGGGACAGTCTTAATAGGCTCAGATCCAAAGGCCAAGCCAGATCAGGGCCACCTTGGCCTGGCATGAGTGTTTCTAATAGTCACTTAAGAGAAAAGATTAATTATAATAAGTAAACACTGGTACAACAAACCAATTTGCCTGACCTGAACTCCTCCAGTGCTGATGACCCTAAAAGTACTCCCTGACTCTACCCCCTGACCCCAGGTTCATACCCTCCTCCTGCTCCAGGTCTCCCTCCCCCTTCCTGGTTTCAGTCAGTGGTACCATCTTTGACTCTATCTTGCCCACATTACCAATTATCACCTGAGTTCTGTGGCTCTGTTTAAGCAGAGAATCTTGCCTCCATCCCTCTTCTTTCTTCCCTTCCAATACTACCCCAATCTTGGAATTTTCCAGCTTCATGACTGTTGCAGTTTGTTCTTTGCAGTTCCTGGGACTTGCACCCTCATGTTGACAGGCAATAGCCTCCCAACTGGGTTCTTCCTCCAGCCTTCCTTTGGTGCTTCTTGCATATCCTCAGTCCCAAGCCCCAGCCCTCTTAGGCCCTGCCCAGGTGCTGAGTCAGTGGAATGCCACCCAGGTCCTGAGCCATGAAAGTTGCTGCTCTCTGGGGAGTTCCCAGGACAGGGAGGGAAAGGGAGGGAGAAGATTGGAGGACTAAGTGCAACTGCCACCTTCCCTGCATATTCAGTCTCATCTTGTACTATTCCTCAGCATGTTCCACTCCATCCAGACTTGGTTTGGGAGCTTCAACTCAAACCCTACAAATTCAGTCCTAATCTCAAGTCATTGCCTGGGTTACACCTGCCCATACAAACCCTTGTGCCCATATGCCCCTAGTAAGGAGACAGTCCAAGACTGTATATACTCTGCTGTGTTATTGAAGAGCATCAACCACAGCTACCTGACCAGTGAAAGGAACTGATTCAAGTGTTTTATTAAGAGGGCAAAAAGTTCTATCCAAATAAGGACAACTGTTATTCACTGGACCAATCAAATTGTCCCAGAAGTTTGAATAGGAAACTATGGGGAGAGCATCAGTCAGTTGGTAGCAAAAGTAAAAACTGAAAAGACACATAGAAATAGGCATTGAGGTAATAGGGTTATTAGTGTGTCTTGAATAAGTAGAAACTATGAGTAAATAGAAGCTATAAGCTAACTAGGCCACCAAAATAAAGAATGTACGGAACTTCTGGTTGCTGTTTCTCCCTCTAAAAGGAAAATACTTCTTTTGAAAATCACCTAAAAGCAACAAGGAGAATAAGAAACTAACTCTATCTTTGACAAAGCTAGCAAAGACCTATAAACTCAGACACAACACATAACTGGGATACAGAAAGATGCTGATAGAAAACAGTTGTGGCACAAAGTTCAGGTAAAGCTGACCAAACACACCCTCCAAGGTAAGTGTCACTCTCCAGGGTAAAAAAAAAAAAAAAAAAAAAAAAAATCACACTCTCTTGTTAAGAATAATAAGGACAGGTATGTGGGCTGGGCATTGGGAACTTTCTTGAACCTATTTTGACATGAAGCAGAAAAAGCAAAGTTGGGACCAATGATTAATCATGCAGAGAAGTCATATTTGCAGAAAGCAGTCTCTTAGTAATGGAGGAGAGATGAGTGAGGCTCCACATTATAAGCATATCAGCAGTAGTCCTTGCCAGTTGACTAGACAAAAGTAAAGCTTGCAAGATCCTACACTCATGTCCCTGTAGGAAAGTGCTGGTAGCCTAGAACATGACCACGCTCTCCCTCCTCCACTCTAGAATCTCATGCAAATAACTGGTCCAGGAAAAAGTCACCTCATTAAAAGATGAATTAATAACCAAAAAGAAACTACCATAGAATTTATATAATAAAGATATTAGAACAAAAAAGGAGAGAACAGAGGAAAAAATAAGTAGTAGACAAAAAACCCTCACCAGAAAAATGAACAAACATATTACCATAGAAATTTTTAAAACTCAAGGAAGCAACCACTCCTACAAACCAAGAGCACAAAGAAGAGATACAAATGTTCAGGGAAAAAATATGGCAAGGCAAGCAAAGGATATAAGTCATAAGATGGCAGAGCTCAGAAAATAAGTAGGAAAAAAAATGTAAAACCAACCATAGGCCCTGCTGAAAGCATAGGAAGTGATATGGAGGACAAAAGTGAAGAAAGTGAGAAAAATCAGTAGAAATTAGTAAAAGGTTAAAAAACCAAGATCATAGAGAAATGGTTGGTCTGAAAAGTAGACAAAATATATGTAATTCATATCCCTATGAAGAGAACAGATATTTAAAGATATTTTATAAGAATTTTCCAAAAAATATAAGAGCAAATATAACAATCAGAAAGGAAAATACCGGGCGCCTGGGTGGTTCAGTCATTAAGCATCTGCCTTCGGCTCAGGTCATGGTCCCAGGGTCCTGGGATTGAGTCCCGCATCGGGCTTCCTGTTCCACGGGAAGCCTGCTTCTCCCTCTCCCATTGCTCCTGCTGTGTTCCCTCTCTCGCTGTGCCTCTCTCTGTCAAATAAATAAAATCTTTATTAAAAAAAAATTCTTAAAAAAAAGGAGAATACCAACAAAAAATGATCAAATCTAATATATATTCTGGACTTCAAAGACAAATACTCCTTTGGAACATTCAGCCCTAATGATCAAGTTGCTTTTAAGGAGGAGGGAAAACAATCAGGGTAACCTCAGACATCTCCACAATTTTATCCAAACAAAGAAATAATGGTGTAACTGAAGATGCCATATCCAAGCAAGCTATCAATCAAGTGTAAAGGCAACATTTACGAACATGCGAGAACATGAGAACATCAATCTCATGAGCTTGAGGAATCTATAAGAAGATAATCCCAAGGCAATCAAAAGATGAGTGGAAAGAAGCACAGCATTAGAACTAAAGTGACACAAGATCCATGTAACTGAGACTAAGACAACACTAAAGCAACATGGTAATTACAGTTCTAGAACCAAAAAGGTAAAGGTTTTAAACCTTGATAACATAAAAAGTTTATAACCAACAAAACATGGCTTAGGGAAGGAAGAGAAGGTAGAAAACAGTGTAAGTATGCTAATAATATTTTGTTTCTAACTGGCTGTCAAAGATATCATTTAAGGCTAATAAAGTAAGTAATAGTCATGCATAAATATTTAAAGGTATAAAAGGCAAACATTCAGAAAAACAGTAATAATATGATCAACTAAAGTGGTGGAGGGAGGTAGCATTTAGTAGAAATACAGCAATTTTGTCATTTGTAGAGAAAGCAGTCAATAGATACTAGGGAAAACACACACACACATATACAAAAGGTAACCACTTGGGGGAAAATAAAAGCCTTTCAAATTATTAGAAGAAATACATAAAAAAAAAACCAAGCAAATAAAACACAATATGGAGTAAAGGATTGAAAAAATAAATGCAGCAGCAATAAAACCAGAAAATATAACATAAAACGTGATTTAAAAGGGAAAAAAAAAACAGGAGCAAACATGTCATATTAATTCATGCGAATGGGATCACTTTACCTACTAAAATATTTTTACTCTCAGACTGGATCAAAAAATAAGGTCCAAATTTCTTATTTCTCTTAAAACAATTACCTAGAGAGGTTGGAAACAAAAGAATGGGTAAAGATAGAACATGTGAGCACAAAGAGGAAGGAAGGAGCGCAATTTTAGGGGTTGATAAGCTTTAAGTTGGGGGCAGTGAGTAGGACACAGAGGGATATTAAACTAGAACGAAGAAAACGTTCTAATGATAGAGATCACCATTGCCAATGATCAAACAGTTGCAAATATTTATATTTCAAACACCATCACATCAACATTCCTTAAGTAAAACTACAGGATACACAAGAAGAACTAGAAGCATTTTAGTAGTCAGAGATGACACTTGGCCACCCAGTCCATGCCAGAGGAAGTAAACACAAAATAATTCAGGATACAGAGGAGCAAATCATCAAATTAAGAAAGTGATCCTGATACCCTGAAAATAATTCCTTTAAAACGCTGAAAACAGAAAATTTTAAAAATTGAACACCTTAGTCTACAAACACCACCGCAATATGCTCTCCAAAATAGAAACCATCCATACCATATGCTGAGATTATAATGAAATAAAATCAGAATTTTTAAATAAAATTCTTACCACTCTGAAGTTTGTATTCCTTCCCTTAAAGAGCATTTGGGACAAAGAGGAAGTCAAAGCTGAAATTGGAAAATACCTTTAAATAATCCTAATGAAAGTGTTATGTCAGAATTGTGCTAGAAGGATGTTCACAGGTAAAAATGAAGATAAGTTAATTAAGCATGCAACTCAAGAAGTTAGAAAACAGACAACAAAGTCGAGCTGCAGAAAGCAGAAAAAAGACATTTGTTATGTGAAAGCAGAATACAATGAATGAAATTAAAGAACTATAGAATTAATATATATATCTCCGAGAGGCAATTCTATTAAAAAAAAAAAGCTCATAAAAGAGATAAACCATTAGCTAACATTATCAAGCCAAAGGGAGAAAACAGAAATACCCAAAATAAATAATTATAATAGGAAAATAACCATAGAAACTGATAAAATTTAAAACATAACATGACACTATTTTGCTCATCATTATGCAAAATAATTTGAGAATGTGGAAATAAGGATAAGTATACAGGGAAATATAAATTGTTAAAACTAACCGCACTAAAGTGAGACACTCTAACGGATTAATTGCTATGCAAAACTACAGACAATTGTCAAAGCTGCCCCCACCCACCCACCCAAAGAGCACCAAGCCCGGAGACTGTCACAGAAGAATTGTAACCAACTTTAAGAAATGGATCATTCTGATGCTCTGTAAACTCCTTTGGCACATACAAGTGCATACAATTTTTTTTGAAACTAGTATAACACTGACATCAAAATCTGACAAAAAGCACAAAAGGAAACTATAGCCCACTGTCACTTAAGAATATCGTAACAACAAAGAAATTATATAAAATATCAAGAAACAAAATATATATACGAACAACCACCAGTTAGAAAATATAGTGGAAGGGACACCTAGGTGGCTCAGTCGGTTGGGCGGCTGCCTTCGGCTCGGGTCATGATCCCGGGGTCCTGGGATCGAGTCCCATGTCGGGCTCTCTGCTCAGCAGGAAGCCTGCTTCTCCCTCTTCCTCTCCCCCTGCCTGTACTCGCTCTCTCTCTCTCTCTCTCTGACAAATAAATAAATAAAATCTTTAAAAAAAAAAAAAAGAAAATATACTGGAAGGAAAAAGTTCATCTATAACAGCAACAGAAGATCAGATACACAAAATTAAACCAGGAAATGTAGAAGATCAAGAAGAAAAAAAAACAACAAAACAGAAAACACCATAAGGCTCCAATGGAAGATGTGCAGATGAAGATTTAACATTGAAAATATGAAAACTCTCTTTACGTTAATACACAGATTCAGTATGATCCTGCCCCCCCTCCCCCATAATCAACAGAGTTGGGTCTTTTTTTTTCAATTTTGTTTCTTTGTTTTTATTTGTTTGGGCTTTGCGGGGCACAACTAAAAAGACAATTCTGAAATAAATAATGATTTTGAGAAATAAATTATCTAGAATTGCTAGCAAAAATATTTTTTGAGGAGTAATAGGTGCTAGAAGCAGAATTAGCCTTACCAGATATTAAAACAAATTATAAAGCAATGAGGCCATAATAAAACACCACAGTTAATTAAAACACCATAGTACGTGGCACGAACAGATGGACAGATTAATGAAACAGAAGAAACTCAAAGGCATCCTTTCAAAAGGGAGGAAGATAGAATTTTTTAAAAGATAAATGGCATTTAGCCAACTGGGTAGCCATTGAAGAGAAAATAAAAAAGAAAAATTGTATTCCTTTTTTTTTTAATTTTTAAGTAATCTCTACACTCAATGTGGGGCTCAAACTCACAACCCTGAGATCAAGAGTCGTGTGCTCCACAGACTGAGCCAGCCAGGTGCCCCTAAAGTTGGATTCTTATCTCACATCTTACACCAAAATCGACTCAAGAAGAATCACATATTTGCATTTTTACAAAATAAAACCATAAAATTCTAGGGGGAAAAAATGGGAGACTCTTACAAATATAATCTTAGAGTAGGGTAGATTTTTAAAAATATGACACAAAATCCAGAGCCCATTTCACTAAGTTGATTCATTTGACCACACAGAAATCAAATTCACTGAGTTTGGGGCTGGTGAGGTGGGAAACAGCAAAACAAAGCCAAGAAAGAAATGATAAATTGGAAAACAAATTGCGAAAATCATATTACGAACAGTTAATTTGCTGAAAGGAGAAAGAACGTCTTATAAATCAATGAGAAATTGGGCAAATGGTATAAACAGACATTCATCTAAAAGGGGATGGCTCCCAAACACAAGAAAGGATGCTTGCCCTCACCTGTAACAGGAGAAATGTTAACATGGTGACACCATTTTTACCCAAAAGATGGTCAAAGGTTAAAAAGTTCAATACCCCTTTGTAAGAAAGGGTATAAAGACACCAAAAGTTGGCTTTTTGTGTTTTTGGTTTTTGCTGGTAGAAGTGTAATTTGATATCCCCTGGATGAGGTTGTTCCTAGCTGGGTCTTTGACCCTAGGCAAGTCTCATAACCTGAGTCTCAACAGCACTCTCTTAGAATTACTTCTGGAATGAAAAGGAATGGCGTATGCAAACTGGCACAGTGCTCACTACAGTAATACTGACACACCTCACATATAGGTCATGTGCCACCCTCTGCCCTGGCGGACTCAAAGTGAATATTCTATCCACAGCTAAGCTTATTCAGAGGCTCTGCTCTTTGGGGAAGGGTCCTCCTCCCAGAGCTAGAGGAGGGAACTGGTATATCCCAGACGCCCAACCATGCCTGAGAAGGGCAGAGACCCAGCCCCCAACCCTGGGAGCCCAGGATTTGCCTCCAGAGCAAGCCTCAGCCCAATATGGCCAGCTGGTGGGGTAGGAAAGAACAGCTCAGACTCGGGCCTGAGAGCCACAAGCAATGGACATGCACACAGAACCAGGGGCAGCATAGCCCTCGGACTGTATTTTGAGGTTGCGGATGCCCTTTAACTGGCCCAAATCCCCAACTGCTCAGTTCCAACCCCACCACCAGCCCCACGTACCAGGGGTTGACTGAATTCTCTGGCTTCCTCCCAAGTGGGGGAATGCAGGGAAGCTTGGCTGGAGGCCAGCCTCCCCCCCACCCCCCCATGGACCTCCGGACCCTTCAGCACACACTCAGTTCTTCTTGGAGGTAGGAAAGCTGGTGTCTACTTGAATTAAGAGTCTGCTGGTACCAGAAAAAGGAGGTGTGTACTTGGAATCCCTTTCAGCCTGGGCTGGAAACACAGCATCTCTGTAAGCAAGTTGCTTCCCGTCTCTGGGCCCCAGTTACCTTCCCACAAAATGAAGACGTAGGACGAGCAACGTCTGTGGCACCTTCCAGCTCTGACACGGTGTGGCTCTAGGATCTCTCCCAAGAGCCAGGCTGGAGACCAACAAGACTGCCCTATCCGGTAAGTTCCTCAGGGAAAGGGAAGGGTCGGGGGGCTGCATTCTGACGCTGCAGGCCTGGTTAGGGGGATGGGCCTCTTCCTCTGCAAGCATCTCCGTCTAGGAGGGGGGCTTCATCCATTCTTAACAGGGTATTACATGGAAATTTTGGCGCCATGACACAACAGATGCCAGTCTATCAGTGGACATAGCAAAGTAGACGTTCAAAAACCAGTTAGAAGGCACTACAATCCACAGAGAGGACACAAAAGATAGAGAAAGTGGGAATGGAGAGATGAATCTGAAAAGTAGTTTTATTTGGGGAGAACTGCTGTAAGTGGCCCCCATCCTACCCCCAGCCCGGAGCAATGAAGAGAGGCGTGCCCAATCAGGGGGACTTCCAAAGATCTCTCCAAGAGCTTGATAAGGGTCTGTTGCATCTTGAGGAACCCCAGGGTCTAGCGTCTAGCTTTTGCCAGGATGTTCAAAGAGCAAGAGAACAAGGCCCATGAATTGCTTCCATGGCAGGGGAAGGACTGCTTCTGGGGCGGGAAGCCCTGTACCCCCAGAATTTGTCAGGGACAGAAGATGCTTCTGCATTTCCCTAGACCAGAAGTGGGAAGGAGAGACCCCTCTGCAAGCCGCTTTGTATCCCACACGAGAGGGTCCTGGGAGGGCAAGGGGCCTCCAACAAGGAGTGAACACCCACAGGATGCAAAGGGGGAGTTCTGGGGCTGGGGTGGCCGCTGGAGGAGGGCCCACGGAAGCGAGCTGCCATCAGACAGGAGCCTCTGAGGAACCCACGAGAGAAGAGTGGGCTTCAAACATCTGCTAGATCCAGAGGGCACGGAGCCACTGTGTCTGCAGGGTTTCATCCAGAAAGCGGAACTGCTATGACACGAAACCGGGACTTATCACAGGAATTAGCTTTCCACGGTTGCGTTAGCTGGGGGAGGGGTCTATGGAAGGCGGCTGCCTCTGTCTGATGGTGGGCCTGACGTCACCAGAGGTCATGAAGGGAGGGAGAGCAAGGGCAGACCGGAGTCTGCACCTGCCTCTCCGTGCCTCCAACCTCGACTAAAGGCAGAAAGAGCAGGGGCCTCCGGCTACAAAGCGGCATGCACGCCTGGCCCAAGACTCAGAGCGGCTGAATTAGGAGATCCAGCGGGAGCAGCAGCTTGGCCCCAGCAAGGTGAGCTGGAAGACTGCTGGCCCTATGTCTGAGCTACAGCGGCCCCTGATTCCCTGCACTGGCCTTTGTAGCCTAACGGCTGCTGCTTGCCTTCTGCCTTCCAAATCTCGCCCAGATTTCTCTTATGCTCCGTCCTAATCCAGAATCATGCAGAGAAGGGAATTCTGGGACATTTCATTCTAGCTGAGCTATGTTGACAAAGCCCAAAAGCACCACAGCTACCTTCTGACAGCATCATTCAAGTGAGAACTTTCTCCCTTCCTCCCCCCTCCCTGAGGGGTCAGGAAGGGCAGCCGGCAACCAGCAACCAAACCAGGGCAAAGCAAACTGGTAAGGCAAAGAAGCTGAGTGCATCTTCATCTTCGGTTCCAGGGCAGGCAGCTGGACCCACCTCCCTCAATATTCAACTAGAAATCAGGTGCTGTCACAGCATCAGCCAAAAATATAAAGTGTTTTGGAAATTAATCTACCTGAAAATTTGAAGGGCCTTTACAAAGGCAAGTTACAAACTATTAAAGGATAAAACAGGAGATCTGAATAAGTAGGAAAAATTATCCCCAAATTAATTCATAAACTCAATACAATTCTGAACCAAATTCTGGCAGGCTTACTAAAAATTAGTTTTTAGTTCATTATGAATGAATCTGAATATCTTTTCCATATATCACTTATTTGCTTACTTCATTTCCTCTTTA